>NC_134093.1:42633703-42960953 GCF_000715075.1 Nicotiana tabacum | reverse complement strand
GTCGGTACATGAATTTTGTACCAGGACGATACATGGATTTTGTATTGGGTTATGTTAATGCATGAATTATGCATCGGGGTTCATGGATATTGTACCGGTTGAGCATGCATTCATATTACCGACTCATTTAGGAGTATCCACTTAATTGTTAATTGCTAATTGACATCCTTATAGGCTAGTTGGGACTCCTGGCTCCATTATTTGAGCATGCTATCTTTTAATACCGTACTTGAGCAGTGTTATGATTATTTTTGTCCTAGAAGAGCATGCTTCATACTTCAATTGTTAATATATGTAATTCTTGTTATTCATGATATCATATACTATTTTAGTTCTTAATTCTTTTTTTGTACTTGCATGGTAAGTATTCGCTAGTATCTAGCCTCGCCACTACTTCTTCGACGTTAGACTTGATACTTACTGGGTACCGATTGTGGTGTACTCATACTATCCTTTAGCACATCTTTTTGTGCAGATCCTCAGGTGGGTCCTTGTAGAGCTTCCTAATTGAGCTAGGAGACTACTCGGAGACATAAGGTGAGCTGCACTTCATGGATATACTTTGGGGTCCCCGAGTCCCTATTCCTTTATTATTCTAGTCCATTTGTATTTCAAATAGTTGGATATGTATACAAACTTGATCTCATCTTAGTTAGTTTACTCGTGTACTTGTGCCATCTAGTCTTGGGAGTTATACTATATTGGTCGTGTTTAGGGCGGGTGTTGGTTATATCAGATATTGTTATTGTTTTGAGATTATTTCCATCTTTACTTATTGTATATCTTTGTTAATTAATAAAAATGGACTACATGTGTCTGATTGGAAGCTGGCTTGCTTCGCAAGTTCGGCTAGGCACCATCACGACCTTGAGGTGGGATTTTGGGTCGTGACATTATCTAATCGAGTTCATCAAAATGAGATTTTGTTATTATTTTAAGTTGCATTAATTAAAAAAATAAAATAAAATTACGACAAAATTATTATTTTTTATGATTTCAAATTCAATAGAGATGAATGTTCTAAGGTTATTGTTGGCTCACCAATCCTATTGAGTTTGATTATTCCTACTTCTTCCAAATTACATATGGTTGCTAATTAGCCAGATTGGTGTTTCTCATAATGTTCTCCCGAATTACTACTCGCCAATTCAGAATAGATTAACATATATATTATTATAAAAATAATCTATTAAGAATGCATTAAGAATATGGCATGTATTAAGCAAGATGACAACGTATTAATATCCTAATCACAAATCCACACCTAACCCTAGGGTTGAGATCAAAATCTCTTTAATTCTTCTCTAATCTAAGAACAACATTCCCAAACATAATTAGATAGTAGATTGGATTTAACTGTTAACCAAAATATCAAGCAATTAGGTGCAGAATTAAAAAAATAACCACATGATGGTAATTCGTATTAAAAAGGAAACAATCGTTAATGTCAATATTCATGGCTAACTATAACCCTAGAAATATAGAAATTAGCCATGCATAAGGTTCATCTCAAAACAAGGGAAAAAAGTAATAACTAACAAAATAAAAGAAACGAGAAAATCGTCGCCAAATTCTTTTATCCTTCGCTCGTCATGTGTTCCGGTAATGCCTCGATAGGTCATTTTGAGTTCTAGCTTACCGTTTCGTGCTTTTGGACATTGAATAACATAATTTGATGATTTACGACTTGCGTGCGTGGTCCATTTTAATTTTCGAAAAGTTTAAGTGTGATTTTTCAAATAAAACTTTATGTTTGAACTTAAAAGTTGTTAGAGTTAACCATGATCAACAATCTTGGTAAACAATCTTGAACCTGTATTTTGATGATTCTGAAAAGTTAGTATGATGATTTTAAACTTGTACGCATGTTTGGTCGGGGTCTCGAATGACCCGAGGGATTCTTGTGAGTTTTGGTTTGGTTTTGGGATGTTTTGGAAAGGTTTGAGCTTTGTTGGTGCTGCTGTTGTCGCAATTGCGAAAGCAACATCGTAAATGTAAGGCTCGTATTTGTGAATTCTAGCTTGCTTTTGCGATATTGGGAAGAGCTCAAGCGGGGTTCGCAATTGTGAAGTAATGTCCGCAAATGTGAGGTCCGCATTTGTGAATGTTGGCTCGCATTTGTGAGGAAGCTCATCTTGGGGGAGGACCGCATTTGTGATGTCTGGGCCCGCATTTAGGACATTCGTATTTGTGATAGCTTGGTCACAAATGCGATATTTGCACCGATGCCTTTTCGCAATTGCGAGTTAAGTGATCGCATTTGCGTTCAGTGATTCGCAAATGCGACATCTGCAACAGGGTAAAAGAGAAGGGTTTTGTATTTTAGCTTATTTTCTTCCATTTTTTGAGATCTAGACTTTGTGTAGAGCCAACTTTTGAAGAGATTTTCGTTCCAACTTCATAAGTTAGTAACTTTAACTTGTTTTTGATTAATTTTCATTACTTTCCATAGATTTTCATCCCTAAATCTAAGATTTCATAGAGTAGAAATATGATATTTGGTTAGTAACTTAAGATTTTGAATTTTAGAGATTTAGATCTCGATTTGAGGTCGGATCTCGAAACAAATCACATATTTGGACTCGAGGATGAACGGATAACTAGAATTCGATCTTGACTTCGGATTTCAACCAAGTGGGTCCAAGTTGACTTTTTGTTGACTCTTCTAAATAAAGATCAAACCTTTTTGACACTAGGGTAGTTTCTAAAGCTTGTTTTGACTTGTTTGAGCATTATTTGACTAGATTCGAGTTATTTGGAGGCTTGGACTAAAGTAAAAGTTGTGTTGGATTGCTGATTTATTTTCAGAAGAGGAAAATATCATGGTTAACCTTGATTTAAGGAAATTAGATGTGATTGGTCTATTTTCTACGCGTTCTATGTGTTGGGAACCGTGTATATGCAAGGTGATGAGTGAGTATGCATTGTCATAGGTCAAAGCATGTGGGTGGGACAGATTTACTCATGCCTTTACTTATTTCCTGCTTTTATTTGTTAAATACCTTTATTTATTTCATGCTTTAATTTGTTAAATGCCTTTACTTACTTCACGCTTTTATTTGTTAAATGCCTTTACTTACTTCACGCTTTTATTTGTTTATGCCTTTACTCTCTGTCCTTTTATTTGTTAAATGCCTTTCATACTTCATGTTTTTACTTGTTAAATAGCTTTACTTGATACATGTTTTTGCTTGCTACATGAATTTACTTGTTACATGCCTCACTTGTCACATATCCTTACTCGTTTCATGCTTCGTTCTTCTATGCGATATTAGATAGTGTGGCTACTTAGCCGTTCATGTGTTATTGACCTTGTTTGAGACTTTGTCGAGATATATGTGTGATACTAGTTTCGGTTATTGGATTCCTATTATTCCTTGTTGGTGTAGATCTTTCCTTAATGAAATGAGCTTATCTATCTTTTTGATATTTTATTATGGTCCTCGCTATGTTTGGATGTGTTGTTGGGTGATTCTATATGAATTAATATTATTAGATCTGGTTGCCGCCACAACAATGTTATGATACGGATTGGGTTGCTCGCTGCAACAACAGTATTTCCATGAGATTGGGTTACCGCTGCAACAATAATTTATGTGTTGGATCCGGTTGTGCGCTTTAACATATATGATACATATTTGGTGTTGTTTCTGATTTATTCCTCTCCATGGGTTGTGATTATGTTGTTCATGGGTATTGTACTTCCCCATTGTTCTAAGTTGCTGAAAAGGGTTGGGTTGATTATTTCGAGATACTAGTTATTACTTCTAATATTGGGTTCTTTCTGCAATTTTTTGCCTTTATTCTTGATATTATCACTATTACTCTATTCTATTTCTATTGCTCATTAACTGTATAAGTTTGTATGGTAAGTGTCATATCATAGCCTTATCACTAGCTCGCCGAGGTAAGGCGCGATACTTACTGAGTACATGAAATCAGTTCTACTCATACTACACTTACTGCACTTATAGTGCGGGTCCTAGCAATGTAAAGAGGGGAGCATAGCTTGGTTACCAGGGAGACTTGAGGTAGTGCTTCTTTTCCGCTGTAAAATCTAGTGTCACCTTCGCTCCTATGATTGCTCTTTTCTTGTATCAAATAGCCTTACATTTCATTTTAGACTTTGTATGTAGTATTCTTAGTAGCTCTTGTACTCAGTGATATCAAATCTTGGGAGTTGGTGTAGACGACGTTTTATATTTTTGAGTTTTACTCTTATTCTATATTATTGTACTGTTATCTATTAGTCTGGTTTCCTTTTTTATTATTAAGTATTGGCTTGCTTATTATTAAGTATTGGCCGTGACAAGTTGGTATCAGAGCCCAAGATTGCATAGGTCTCACGAGTCATAAGCAAGCTTGGTAAAGTCCCCGTATCATGCTATCTTAGATTGTCACGCCAAGAATACGAGTTTAGCTACGCTGGGGTTGCCTATATTATAGGGGAGAGGGATCATTGGTCATTCTACTAGTAGGATGGTTTCATTCTTGAAGGCTCAGCGCATGGTTGTGAAGAGTTGTTTAAAATATTTAGTGTAACTCCGAGATTCTAGTGCGAAGGTTCCTTCTATGGATCCAGTGCTGGTTGTGAGAGGTGTTTTCGGCGGATTTACCTGGCATGCCGCCTGATTTGGATATTTACTTTTGCATTAACTTTGTTCTGGGCACTCTGCCTATTTCTATTCCACCATTTCGTATGACTCTAGCTGAGTTGAAGAAGTAGTTGCAGGATTTGCTTGATAAGGGATTCATTAGGCCTAATGTTTCTCCTTGGGGTGTGCCAGTATGGTTTGTGAAGAAGAAGAAGAAGGATGGTTCTATGAGGAAGTGCATTGATTATCGGCAGTTAAATAAGGTTACTATTAAGAACAAGTATCCATTGTCACAGATTGATGATTTGTTTGACTAGCTTCAGGGTGCCAAGGTGTTTTTCATGATTGATTCAAGATCTGGCTATCATTAGGTGAAGATTAGGGCTTCGTATGCCCTTAGACAGCTTTCAGGACTTGCTATAGTCATTATGTGTTCTTGGTGATGTCGTTTGGTTTGATTAATGCTCCAGCAACTTTCATGGATTTGATGAACCTAGTGTTCAAGACTTATTTGGATTCCTTTGTGATTTTATTCATTGATGATATTCTGTCTTACTCTTGTGGTAGAGAGGAGCATGACCAGCACTTGAGACTAGTACTTCAGACTTTGAAGGGTCGTCAGCTTTATGCCATATTTTCGAAGTGTGAGTTCTAGTTAGACTCAGATGCATCCTTATGTCATGTAGTGTCTAGCGATGGTATCAAAGTTTATCCCAAGAAGATTGAGGCTGTTCAGAATTGGCCTAGGCCTACTTCAACTACAAAGATCCGGAGTTTCTTAGGTTTGTATAATGACCCGACCGGTCGTTTTGAGCTTTAGCATTTCTTCAATGGTTTGAGACTTTGAGAAGATACACTTGATGCACTATGACTTTCGTATATTGTCGGTTTAGATTTTTGAGAGGTTCAAAGATGATTTGGAAGGGCGGTTCTCAATTTGGAAGTCTTAAGTTGGAAGAGCTGACAAAGGTGTAACTTTTGAGTAAACGCCCTTGGAATCGGAATTGGATTGTTTAAATAGGTTCATATGCTGATTTTGAACTTGGGACTATGTTCGTAGTTGGGTTCGGAGGTTCCTAGAAATTTAGCTTTATTTGTCAAAAACTAGTAAGTTGAAGAATTGGAGAGTTCTTTTGTTTGACCGAAAATTGACTATGGTGTTATCAGGCTCCGATTGTGGTTTCAAGACCTTGGATAGGTTCCTCTAGTTGATTTGAATTTGTGTGCAAAGTTTGGTCGTAATCCGTAATGTCTAAGTGTGATTTGGACGCGTTCAGCAAAGTTTGAACGTCAGAAAGTTAAGAGAAGGATTTCGATCTTCGATTCTTGATTTTGATGTTATTTGTGGTGTTTTGATCCCTTGGATAAGTTTGGATAATGTATTGGGACTGGTTGGTATGATTGGATGGGGTGCCGGGTGCCTCGCATGTGATTCGAGGTGGTTTCAGACTCTTTTGGTTGAGTTTAGAGTTGCTAATGTGCTAGTGCGTAGTAGTCATCACGATCGCGAAGCAAGGCTCGCGATCGTAGAGATGGAATTGGTGGGCTAGCCTTTGTTCATTGCTTTCGCGGACAAAGTGTCATGTTTGAATAGTGTTGGGTTCGGAAGAATCGCGTTCACGAGGTGTCTATTGTGTTCATGTAGAGTTGGAGCTGGTAGGGGAGGATTTATCCCTCGTGCTCGCGTGATGATGTTCACGCTCATGAAGTAGCAAAGTCGGGCGACAGTGTTGGCTTTTGCGTTCGCGTATGGACTTCATGTTCGCAAAGGCTTGGGCATAGTTGTTCTTCATACTCACGTTAGATTTTTTGAGTTTGAAAAATGTAGTTGGGATGTAGGCTATTTGGCCTTCGCGATCGTGATGGTATTGCCACAATTACGAAGAGTTCCTGGTCAGACTTTATAAGTTGGAATTTCTGGACTTTTTCCATCCTTTCATATTTTGAGCCCTAGACTTCAAGAAGAGGAGATTTTGAAGTGCAATTTCACTACTACATTGGAGGTAAGAAAATTTCACTTGGATTTTGTTTTATATTGTCACGCCCCTACCTCGGAGAGCGCGACCGACACTCAACCAAAATAACCCGGCCAAGCAAGCCTGTACAATGAATTCTATCCAAACTCAGCCATGAATAAAGAGAAGATACATTTCATTAGTTCGACAATGAGGAGGATCATGTAAATAACATCAATTCATTTTCATTAGTCACATCATTTTAATGTCTCAAAATAAAAACAGTTTCATGGTTTGAAGTGTAACATCTGGTACAAATACAACATCACTAGTTTGACCTTCCCAACACCAACATACTATCCACATTATGTCTACAGAGCCTCTAATATATACAAAGGAGTACAATGATAGTGCCAGCAGCAAGACCCCGGCTATACCTTAAAACTAAATGTATAAGGAGCAAAAGATATATGACCCCGAAATGTAGTGGGGCTCACCAAGTCAGCTGGGAAAAGGCTGCACTGCTATCACAGATCAAAGCCGCCTGTTGTGGAACCACCTGCATCCATTAAAGATGCAGTGCCCCCGGCAAAAGGGGACGTTAGTACTGTCGAATAGTACTAATATGAAAAGCAAACACCCCCTTCAAGGATTAGAAGTGCAACATGAATGTGACGAGTCTTGGAAGTAATAAAAGAGCTTAAATAGACATTATAAACCATAGAAAATTAAGTTAAAGCTTTCAATAACATTTATAAATTTCATGTTGGGAATCATCAATATGACCTCTACCACAATGCCACAATCTCTACACAAAGCGGCCTCGCTGTCTCACACCAATGTATGCGGGTGGAGGTGTATTCACAATCACAATCTCTACACAAAGCGGCACCGCGGCCTCATCCCAATATGTGCGAGTGGAGGTGTATTCACAATCACAATCTCTACACAAAATGACCCTGACGCCTCACCCCAATATGTGCGGGTGAAGGTGTATTCAGTATCACAATATCTACACAAAGCGGCCCCGTCGCCTCACCCCAATGTGTGCGGGTGGAGGTATTTTCACAATCACAATCTCTACACAAAGCGGCCCCACCGCCTCACCCCAATGTGTGTGGGTGGAGGTGTATTCACAATCACACTCCAGATTCCCAAAACGATAATAGTTTGCACAAAATATTTCTTTTCAAATCAACCATTTGGCATCTTTGGCCTTAATAAGTATAAGTTCATAAGATTTCATCATATGAGAAACAAAAATTTGATCACATTGATTTCCTACAAAATTTTCTTAACAAAAAAGGGGTATATAATAATTAAGTCAAAATAGAGAATCGTTAACACTTGAGGGTTTGGACACGTTATGCAATTTGAGAATCGATTTACTAGCTTGAATATCCCAGCTCAACAATGTTTCAAGTTCGAACTACACATGATGGAGTATTGTAAGAATACGGGAATTCCGATACCAGAAGAAGAGTTTAGCCTCCATACCTCGAAAGAGCCTTCCGTGGTGTAACAACAATGTACCGACACTCCTAACGAGGCCAATCTATGTAAGAGGGGAGAATTACAAGCACGATTAGAGGAATTCGTATGGCAAGAGCTGCTACAATGATAACCCAACCTTTCCTCAAGCAATTCAATAACAAAACCTCCTAAGGTTGACCAACAACTTCCCCACAATCCTTATTAGCTCATGCATGTGATATGTCCACTCTCATCACCCATAATCAACCCAGAATTCAAAATTGGAGAGTTGGGGAAAGAAATGCTTACCTTTTAGAAACCTTAAAAAGTTTCTTTTGGTGAAATTCCAAGGCCTAATCCAAGTTGAGTAGTGAAATCCTTGAATCCTCAACTTTTACTCTCAAAAATAGCTCTCCCCTCTCTCTACAATACAAGATAATCCCTAAAAAATGACCTCTATGGCTAAATAAAACGAAATGGGGTCAAGTCATAAAATTAGAAAAATGAAGCCCAGATGCAGATCTGCAATCGCATATGCGATCGCATAACACTTTTGCGGTCCGCAAAATGGACTGCAAAATGGCATTTCCGAATTGGTCATTTCTGTGTAGGTGTGCGATAGGTCTGCGATCCGCAGACCAATTTTGCGATCGCATAAAGGACCGCAGAACCTTCTTCCAAAATTTCTCATGCTGTTTTCTGCGACTGATGTGCGGCCTTCAAAACGGTTATGCCGTCGCATAATTGACCGCAAAACAACCTCCAAAATTTACCCATTTCTCTGCTTCACTCTGCTGCTGATTTGTAGTCGCATAATGGACCGCAGAAATGCCCTGTTCTGTAACAATTTTTCTTTAACTCCCCAACGTTATGTTCAACCCAAAAAGTCCGTACTTCTTAAACCTCAAATGCATTAGCCCAGCTCGGCACCACAAAATCCCGGGTTTTAGGTAAAATTTTATGGGGCCTTACATCCTCCCTCGCTTAGGATCATTCATCCTCGAATGAGGGACAAAATCTTCCATTAGCATCTAATACGACCCAACTGTTACTTCCCACACCAGCAGTTCCAGATTTCTACTAACTCTTTAAGTTTCCAAACATTTTGCCAGAGTCTCCCCTATAATTGGGCCTATCCACCTGCCAGAGAATCCCAAAACCAGTCCTAACAACATAACCACAATACAACGATGTAAAACAACATGGAAACAACATCAGAAATAATGCCCTAAACATTACATTACCAAGAAGGAGTATCCTTAACATAAGCTGTACAGGGGAAACATAATTCGTAGGAAGTTAACTTTTAACATCTTGGACACAATGACATAGCTATTCAAATAAATTAGGATACTTCTTCTTTATCTCTTCATCGGCTTCCCAGGTGGCCTTTTCGACCTGTTGGTTTTGCCATAACACTTTTACGGAGGCAATCTCTTTGTTTCTCAACTTTCGGACTTGCCTATCAAGAATGGCAACTAGAATCTCTTCATAAGTCAATTCCTCATTAACCTCTATAGTCTCAACTGGAACAACAAGTAACGGATCTCCAACCACCTTCTTCAACATGGATACATGAAACACCGGGCGCACTAAAGACATCTCCGGAGGTAGTTCAAGCCTGTAAGCCACCTGACCAATCCTCTAAATTATTTTGTACGGTCCGACATAGCTCAGACTCAACTTTCCTTTCTTACCAAACCGCATTCTACCCTGCATGGGGGAAACCTTCATGAATACCCAATCATCCTTTTGGAACTCCAAATCCCTACGACGTACATCCGAGTAGGACTTCTGATGACTCTGGGTAGTTTTCAACTATTCCTTTATGACATTAAACTTCTCAATAGCCTGATGCACGAGGTCTGGCCCTATCAACTCTGTCTCCCCACTCTCGAACTACTCAATGGGAGATCTACATCTCCTACCATATAGATCCTTCAACAGTGCCATCTGAATGCTAGTATGATAACCGTTGTTGTAGGAAAATTCTATGAGTAGTAAATGATCATCCCAGCTACACTTGAAGTCAAGAACACAAGCGCGCAACATATCCTCAAGTGTCTGAATGGTCCGCTTTTCTTGCCCGTCGGTCTGTGGATGAAAAGCTGTACTAAGATTCACCTGGGTACCCAATCCTTGCTAAAATATCTTCAAACAATTAGATTTGAACTGTGCCCCTCAATCGAAGATAATAGAAACTGGAGTGCCATGCATATTTCCTTGATATACAACTGAGCACACTATTCCGCTGTGTCGTTAGCCTTAATAGGTAAGAAGTGTGCTGATTTCGTGAGTGGATCCACAATCACCCAAATCGAGTCGAACTTTCGAGGAGTGCGAGGTAGTCCTACCATAAAGTCCATGTTGATCATCTCTCATTTCCACATCAGAATTTCTGTGTTCTGTGCCAACCCACTGGGCCTTTGATATTCGGCCTTCACTTGTTGACAATTTGTACATCTTGCCACAAAGTCCGCTACATTTCTTTTCATATCATTCCACCAGTAAACTTCCTTAAGGTCATGTTACATCTTTGTAGAGCCCGGGTGGATGGAATATCTAGAAGTTTGAGCCTCGGTCAAGATTCTTTCCCGGAGACCATCCACATTCAGAACACATAGCTGCCCTTGGTACCTTAGTGTACCATCATCCATGCCAAGAGAAAAAGCCATGGTCTTATGTTTATGAATCCCCCTTCAGCTGTACCAACAACGGATCATCATACTGCTTCTCCTTGACTTCCACTACTAGCAATGATTCAACCCTATTTTGCACGTCCACCCCTCCTTCACTAGAGTCTGCAAGATGAACTCCCAAACTAGCCAATCGATGAACCTATTTGGCCAACGGCCTTTGATATGACTCCAAGTGAGCTAGACTACCCATAGATTTCCAGCTAAGAGCATCTGCCACAACATTATCCTTCCCCGGATGATATAGGATATCGATGTCATAATATTTGAGTAACTCAAGCCATCTTCTCTACCTCAGATTCAATTCCCTTTGAAAATATATTGAAGGCTCTTATGGTCCTTGAATATATCCACATGGACCCCATACAAATAATGACGCCAAATCTTTAGTGAAAAAACCACCATCGCGATCTCTAATTCATGTGTTCGATAGTTCTTCTCATGATTCTTGAGTTTCCTAGAAGCATAAGCGATCACCTTGTCATGTTGCATCAATACACACCCCAGTCTGATTCTCGAAGCATCACATTATACTACAAACCCATTCGTACCCTCTGGTAGGGTTATCACCGGTGCCGTAGTCAACCTTGCTTTCAACTCCTAGAAACTCTTTTTACAAGCATCTGACCATTGGAACTTAACTGCTTTCTGCGTCAATTTGGTCAATGGAGAGGCAAGGGTAGAGAACCCCTCCATAAACTTCATGTAATACCCAGCTAAGCCCAAGAAATTGCAAATCTCTATTGGAGTTGTAGGCCTTGGCTAATTCTTCACGGCTGCGATCTTCTGCGAATCAACCTTAATTCCTTCTCTAGAGACGACATGACCCAAGAATGTGACACGAGCCAAAATTCACACTTTGAAAACTTCTCATACAACTTGTGCTGATATAGAGTCTGCAAAACTGCTCTGAGATGATCGGCATGGTCCTCTCGACTTCGTGAATATACCAGAATATCGTCAATGAGCACTATCACAAAAGAGTAGAGGAACGACTTGAAACTCGGTTCATAAGATCCATGAAAGCTGCCGGGGTATATGTTAGCCCAAAAGACATTAATAGAAATTCAAAGTGCCCATACCGGGTTCCGAAAGCTGTTTTCAGAATATCCTGCTCCCTGATCTTTCATTGGTGATATTCGGATCTCATATCAATTTTGGAGAAGTAATTAGCACCATGAAATTGATCAAACAAGTCATCTATCTTTGGCAGTGGATACTAATTCTTGATTGTGACCTTGTTGAGCTGCCGATAGTCAATACACATTCTCAGTGACCCATCTTTCTTCCTTACAAAGAGGACCGATGCGCCCCAAGGCGACACACTCGGCTGGATGAAACCTTTCTCGAGTAAGTCCTTCAATTGTTCCTTTAGTTCCTTCAATTTTTCTAGTGCCATCATGTAGGGTGGAATAGATATAGGCTATGTGTCTAGCATCACATAAATCCCAAAATCAATCTCCCTGTTTGGTGGAATCCCAAGGAGCTCATCGGGAAAGACCTCTAGCGATTTATTCACAACAGGCACAAACTCAAGTGTACGTGCCTCAACATCGGTGTCCGTAACCCGGACCAAATGGTAAATACACCCCTTATTGATCATCTTCATGGCCTTAAGGTAAGAAATAAACCTACCCTTCGGCACCACATCATCCCTCTTCCATTCAATAATTGGCTCATTTGGAAATTCAAACCTAACGGTTCTGGTTCGGCAATCAAGCTTGGAAAAACACGAATAAAGCCAGTCCATCCCCATTATTACATCAAAATCAACCATCTCAAACTCAATGAGATGGGCCATGGTACCCTGACCATGCACCGTGACAACACAATTTCTTTAACCCCGCGCGATCATAATAGACTCACCGATCGGAGTACATACAGAGAACGACTCATGAAGCTGTTCTGATTCTATCCCAAATTCCATAGCAACATAAGGAGTGACATATGACAAAGTGGAACTAGGATCAATAAGGGCATATACATCATGAGATTGGACAGTCAATGTATCTGTGACAACATTTGGAGAAACCTCTGAATCCTGATGCCTCCTCATAACATAAAACCTACTTGGCCCTCCCGAACTCTAGGTACCACCCTAGCTGCACCACGCCCTGCGGGCGTTGGAGTGCCTCGAAATGGGGGAGGTACTATGTATGTAGTAGCTACAGAACTAGCTGGCTGTGCCGTAACCCTGACCACACTCTGGAGGGACAAACGACAATCCCTCTGAATGTGACCCCTGACACCGTACCCGTAGCATATGGGCTGATCCATGAAGCAAACCCCAAAGTGTATCTTTCCACACCTAGGGCATGGGGACTTCTATTGCTGCCAGAATTTCCCTCCAAGATGACCCTGCTGGTAGGGTCCCCTGTTGCCCTAACTAGGTCTAAAATGACTCCACTGCTGCTGACTGGGTCCTAATGGCGGTGCACTAACCGAAGATTGAGCAAAGGACTGGGATGGCCCTGACGACCCTCCCCTGAACGATGTCCTATCACCACCACCACCGGAAGAACCACCAAAGTTGCCCGCTGACCGGGCCTTATTTCTACCCTCTCGCTCCATTCTATTCTTTAATTTGGGGGTCTCTGTGGCTTGATCAAATGCCACCATCTTTCCATAGTTCATATCAGAATTCAAGGCAGCTGTAGCAGCCTCATTAATAATCAAGGGGCTAAGGCCCTATACAAACTGGTGCACTCTAGCCTCCATAGTGGGCAACATGTAGATGGCATACTTGGATAGGCACACAAACCTCATATGATACTCCCATACACTCATGTTACCCTGCTTCAGGCTCTCAAACTTTGCGGTATGGGTCGCCTTAGTCTCGACATGCAAGAAATGGTCAATGAAGGCATCGGCAAATTCACTCCACATTGTCGGAGGGCTCCCCTCCTCACGGGAGTCCTCCCACATCTCAAACCAAGAATAGGCCACCCCTTTCAGGCGGTAGGAGGCCAACTCCACTCCCTCCATCTCAGTAGCCCCCATAACTCGGAGGGTCTTGTGCATCTCATCAACAAAGTCATGGGGTCCTCCTCATGAGCGATACCTGTAAATACTAGAGGATCCAGCTGAAGAAACCTGTTCACCCTGGAACTAGCAGAATCCCCCGGCTGGCTGGAAGAAGCAGGTGCAACATTCGATATCTGGGCTTGGGAAACCACTATCTGATTCAACATCTGTATGGCTCCCCTAAGATCCCCATCCGAAACACCTAGATCGAAAGCTAGGGCTGGAGGTGGAATAGATGCACTCTCAGTAAGAGTAGGGATTGGTGCAGTCGGACCAGGAGTAGTAGAATCAGGTGGTGTAGTAGCTGGGGGAACATCCTCACCCCTCGGGTGCTCACCCGCATCAATGGTATAGAATCAACTACCACTCCTGGGGTGTCATTGGCTCCTTGGCTAGTTCTTACTTTCTTTCTAGGCACCATATACTGAAATTTTGAGTAATGCACGAGTTAGAGGAAAAACAACCTTACAATCAGCTCTATCGCACGATCTACAACATCAAAGAAGGGTATTATTCCTAAATACCCAAGTAGCCTCCTAAGAAGGACTTTACTAGACACAACTCTAAGACATTCTAGGACACTTTAAATTCTTAGGCTCTGATACCAAGCTTGTCACGCCCCGGCCTCAGGGAGCGCGACCGACGCTCAACCGAGATAACCCGCTAAGAGAGCCTGTAAAATGCCTTATATCCGAACTCACCCATGAATAAAGAGAAGATACATTTCATTTGTTAGACAATAAGGAGGATCATGTATACAACAGTTTACCCTGAAAATTGGATAACAATAAAACTTATAATGTGGTTCTAAGGACACATGATTTCACTTAATACCAATTGATAAATATGAAGATTAATAACAGAAATGAGCTATAAAGTAAAGCAACCCAGTGTTAGAACAAGCTGATGAACAATAGTATAAATGAGAAAGAGAATTATATTGCTTTGATATCTGTGAACAATGTGTGTTATAAATGATTAGAACCTCCTTTAAATAGTAGAGAAATTCCACTTATAGTATAATTCTAATTACAGAAGGAAATCCCATGATTAGTTAAATAACCATTTCTGATTTGATCCATTCCAGATTTATGCCATGATCCTCGACCAGTCACAGATATCTTACCTTTCTGTTATTATGCTATCTTCGATCTTGCTCGATGTCTGTCTCATTTGGCTTCGATCTCTACTAGCCTCGATCTTGACAGGTACCTCGATTCTAAACTCGGTACCTTATTCTTGTGATTTAGTTTATTCCGTTACAAGGTCGTCCTTCGATGCAACCTCCCGATCTCGGTCAAATAGTAAAGTCGGATGGGCTCGATTTTAACCGTATATAGATAGTTCCCTCATTTTTTGGAGTGAAATGACAAGAAACAAATTGAGCCTTCGATTTTCTACCTCGACCTGTCATGACATCATCCTCATGACGTAAGTGACGGGAGTGACCGAAATGTCCCATCGGTATAGTTCCCCAAGTCATTAATGAGTGTCAGTTGGTGGTCGGCCACTATTGCTTTTGAACTATCACCGTGAATCCAATAAATAGACCCCTTTCTCATTGATTCAAACTTTACTTTCACTTCC
Source organism: Nicotiana tabacum (assembly GCF_000715075.1). Classification (NCBI taxonomy): domain Eukaryota; kingdom Viridiplantae; phylum Streptophyta; class Magnoliopsida; order Solanales; family Solanaceae; genus Nicotiana; species Nicotiana tabacum. The sequence continues at coordinate 42,945,623 of NC_134093.1, read as the reverse complement.
TTCTAATCTCCAAAGCTTTTACATCTCTTAAGTTCTTCCCTTCTATAAATCTTCAGGTTTTGCTGTTAATCCTTTCTCAAATGTCAAGTCCTATTATCTTTCTCTTCTTCATACTAACACAAAAATGGCAAAAACATCGAAAACGGTACCATAAAAAGAAGCTGCTTCATCTTCTCAATCGGCCGGTGAGAAAACGTCGGTGGAACCCTATCTTGACGAATGCATTCCTGGGGGGTGCGCTCTAAACTCCGATTTTAAGACCAATAAAGCCTTGTCAATTCCTGGTCGATGCAAGCCAATGTCGAGGTATATATGCTCGATAACTGAGGGATACCTTAAACAAGTAAAGAAAGAATGCTACAGGGAGGGCAAAGAGGTGGTGATCCCGACCCCTAAAGAAGACATAACCACCCATGTGGAAAGGTTTTTAAGTGTTTACACTTACCCTATCACACTGGGGCCCCTCAGACCCCGTCATCATTGATTTTTTCCTTCAATATCAAATAACCCTAGGCAAAATCCATCCTTCCTTTTGGAAAATAGTTATTCTGCTCTGATTCTTCGTGAGCAAAGTCGAGGGGATCCCTTTCACCCTCGATCACCTTATCAGATGGTAGAGCCCCCACTTGTATTGAGGCGGGTTAATAAAACTCCCACGTCGGGCTACCAAAGTGTTGTTCTCAAGCATATACGAGGACAAGGATCGAGGCTGGATGGGCCTGTTCGTTCGAGTGAGGACTTCTGACCTAATCTACGCCGAGAAGATGCCATTTCCTGGAGAATTTCTGTCTCACAATCTGTTCTGCAAGGCAGTGTTTGAGAGATGGAGGGAACAAAATCAGATTCATAGAAGGCTTCTTCAGAATAGGTACTTGGGTTGTAGGTACTACCGGATTTATAAGAGGGAATAAGTGGCTCACGAGTCTTAAAACAATGAGATTTCATGTTGGGACCACCTGGGATAAGTTTTGATTGAGTTCCGTGGTATACTTGGGAAGAGTAGGATTGCCGTGAAGGCGGGTCACGGGTAATCTGAAGGAGTTGGATCTATTTAGAAATGGCTTGGGTCATCATGGTAACAAAGACGAGCGGTTCCTTGGTATTATAGGGCTTTACAGGTGTTTCATGGTAATACTGTTGGGTTAGGTAGTCCATGTGACTTGGGTGATTTAGATGTATTTAGTTTGGCTGAGTGTATATGGGTTCTGAAGAGTTCATGACGATGTGGACAATGACTTGTAGTTGGTGTCTTCTATAGGCATGGAACCTTTATTGCGTGTTGTGATTTTCTCCTGAATTGAGCTTAGTGGAAGGTTTTTGGTTGATAGAGTTTGTATCCTATTCATGATTTAGAGTTTATAATGGGATTATAATATTTTTGCATATTAGCATGATTGATGCAACGAGCTGTATGAAATTGCGATTGCATGGACAATGTTGCGGTTCAGTTTCAAAAGGAATGTCATGAGTTCTAGATAGCATTAGAAATATGAGATGTTTAAAAGAATGCTAGAATTGTTTGTATCGCCTAAGAAGGGTGGGTTTCGTGGTAGATGCATAGTGTATTGATTGCGGATGCTTGAACAGTACTACAAGAATCGCATAGATGGTAGCCGTTGATGTTCACGTTTTAATACTTTGTGCGGAAGGTTATAAGAGTATCTCCTATGGGGTGATTGTGTGTGGGTGACGTGTTAGTCATTTGAGAGAAAGAGTTAGAGACCAGGAATGGAGATTTTTGTACTCTCGCAGTTTAGGGATTATATTTCTGAGAGGCGGACTATACCTTTGGTATGGAGATGTTGCTCTGCTTATTACACCTTAGCCGTGCTTGGCCTTTTCCGTAGTGCATTATACTATCTGCCTCCCCATGGTTATGCTTATGCACTATATGTTCTTGTTGTTGTTACACATGTATTTAGTGAGTATGGGCATTATGGCTATATGGGTGTTCCCATGGGGATTCATATGTGTGGATCAAGTTTCATGCCGCAACGGTATTATGTGTGGATTCGGTTGCACGCCGCAATGAGCTTGTGTTGGATATGATTTCTAGTGCTCATTTTGTGTGTTCGGTTTCTCACTTGTGGGATGGATTCACAGCATTATGATCTTATGGTTGTATCTGTTAAACTTGTTAGATAGCTCCCTTTTGATTCTTTTTCCTTTCCTGATTGTATTCGAGCGGTTGCTTATTGGTGCACGGATCGTGTCGTTTGAGATTCTTGATGGGATTTGATGTGGCCTACCTATAGAGCAGCTTGTACTGGGTGAGACGAGTTTATTGGACATGGAATTAGCGCAGTCGCATTTGTATAATGTATGTTTGGAGGAAGAATGTCACTAATCAGCTCAGAATTTAGTAGTGGTTCTTGTCGAGCGAGAGAACTCCATGACTTATTGATTCGATGGGTGGTTATGGGTTTCTACACTGTTCTTTCACCATTTGTAGTATTTCAAGTTTTGGAATAAGGTTTCATATGTCATGAGTTATATTACCGGTACCGGGTTTGGTAATAAGCAGCTATTATGATTAGAAGATATTGCTATAGGTATATAAGTTTTGCGGTACAACACGTGGTTACATCTTGGGAGTATAATTATGTTTTAATACAATTTGTTTAGATTGATACAATGTAATATAAGAATCGGATCTTGAAGGAGGTCCAAAAGTTAGAATTTGGTTCTAAGGATTACAAGCTAAGGTTAAAGGAAGAATTTTCAGTCAGGATTGTGTTGATAGGATCATATGAATTGAGGTGATGTGATACCACCCATGTATATGTTTATGATGAGTTACTCAGTGATTTTGGAAATTTTGGAGTGATTCTTGGCACGTTCGAGGACGAACGTATGTATAAGTGCAGAAGAATGTAACGACCGACTGGTCGTTTTGAGCTTTAGAACTTTGTTCAGGGGTTTGAGACTTTGAGTAGCGTCCTATTATGCATTATGACTTGGGTGTATAGTTGGTTTTGATTTTCGAGAGGTCCGGAGTTTATTTGGAGGTGTAATTCTCAATTCAGAAGCTTTAAGGTTTACTTTTGAGTAAACGACCTAAGAATCACAATTTAATGGTTTCACTAGGATTGTTGGTCATTTTGGACTTAGGCATATGTTCGGATTTGGATTTGGAGGTTCCTACATTAATTTGTCTCTAATTGCCAAAAGTTGGAAATTTGAAGGTTAGAAAAATTTATAAGTTTGATCGGGAATTGACTTTGGTGTAATCAGGCTATGATTAGTGTTTCGGGACTTCAGGAAGGTTCATTTAATTAGTTGGAACTTGTATGCAAAGTTTGGTTCAAATCCAAAATTTCCAAGTGTGGTTCGCACGCGTTTGCTGAAGTTGGAAAGTTTGGAACTTAAGAGATTGATCTTGATCGTTGATTCTTGGTTTTAATGTTATTCATGGTGTTTTGAGAATTTTTATAAGTTTGAATGATGTGTTCATACTTGTTGGTGGGATTGGACAGGGTCCCATAGGGCTCGAGAGTGTTTCGAGTTGATTTTGTACCATTTGAGTACATGTTGGCATTGCTGGTTTTTGGTAGGAATTTGGTGCATCGCACCTGCAGCATGGAACAACGCACTTATGGATCCGCATGTGCGAGTCTTTGTGTGGAGAAGTGGAGAAGGCAGTGGGCCAGATGGATCGCATATGCGCTGGAGTTGTGCAGGTGCGGGGTCGCTTATGCAAGAGTTCTTGTGAAGAAGTACATCCGAAGATGTGGAATATTGTTGCAGAAGCGGACGTACGATAGGTTAAGTGAATCTCATTTCTGTGAAGGTTATGCCACAGATGCAACGTTGCAAAATCGACCATTATGACTGCAGATGTGGAAATCCCTTGCAAAATATATTATTCGTGGTTTTGCTTCATTTTACCATATTTTGAGATTAGGAGCTTGGATTGAGAGATATCTGAGGCGATTTTGACATTTGATTAGTGAATCTAAGGAAGAGATTTAGGGGGTTTTGCCGATACTTTAAGAGAGTGTATTTTGGGGATTTGAGTACCTATTTGAACTCAATTTTGGAAACTAATTATATATTTGGACTAGGTAGGTTATGGGTCGTCGGATTTTGGTATTGGTTCTATATTTTGGGCCCATGGGCCCAAATTGACTTTTGTTGACTTTTGGGAATTTCTTCAAAGATCGAAGCTTTATGGATTGGGATTGCTTCCTATGGTATTGTTGACTTCCTTGGATGATGTGTGGCTTGGATTTGCGCAATGGGAGGTCTATATCGAGGTTTTAACATGATTCAAGGTTGAAGACTAGCTCGGATGAGATAAGTATCTTGCCTAAGCTTGGTTTGAGGGTATTTTCCCCATTGACTGTGATATATTTATATGTTGGGGGTGATGTATATGTGAGGTAACGAGCGAATATGTGTGCATCATGGTTATTTATGATTCGGGTAGTTCTTAGGCTATTATTTGCCTAATTTCTCTACCATGCTTCTTTGATATCATGTTTTTCTCCATTTGTATGACACATGAACTATCATTTATGCTAGAAATCGTGACTAGGCTATTTGCTTACTTGTTGAGGTATTATAGGATTATTTTTGCTATGTTGAGCTATTTGCCTTAGTCGTAGTCAAAATTTTCAATCATGATATTTATCTGCGTGTTATATCTCTATTTTTGTGCACAATTGTTATATTATCTCACATGGTGTTGGTACCCGTGTATGTGACACGAGTTTGAGCTGAATTTAGTACGTTGGTATATTTCGTGTGGTATATTAAATTTTGTTTCGGTGAGATTTTGGCATATGGAGACTTATGCGGATTGATGATTGATCTTGGGTCATAGAGCTGATGTAATATTGATAATGAGGTGACACGTGCGCCATGCCCCATGTTGGGATGAGTGGTATTGATTATGAGGTGACGCGTGAACTAGGCCCCATATTGGGCTAAGTGATAATTGATCGTTAACTTAGATCCGATCAGCGCTTGGGCAAGTACCCGCCCCTCAGGAGTCAGGTATCGCATGTGGGCGTAGGCACAAGGTCATATATATATATATATATATATATATATATATATATATATATATGTGTGTCCTTGGTGAGGGATAGTGTCCGTTATCATATGTTGTTCATGTGTATGTGTGTGTGAGGGTCCATGGGCTTTGAGCGAGGCACCGTGAGCATGCTTAGAGTATGATTAAGCGTACTTTGTATCAGGCACTATGAATATGTTTAAATTATGTAAACATGATTTTTAAACTGTGATTCTTTTGTTGATATGGCATGTATAACTGACATGCAGGCATCGAGTGATATTATTGTCATGCTAATTGGATTTTGTTGACTCTACTTGATGTTTAGAGCTTGATATTATAATTTTATCTTGTTAAATACTTGTCTAAGTGAATTATATGGAAGTTGATGCCTTGACTGATATATCTGAAAAGCATGTCTATTTCTCCTCCTGTTGTGTTAAGGTGAGCCTATTATTATTTGAGATGTTTTCCTTCATATGCTATTATTTTGCTGATATTGCTATTGTTGGCTATGGGAAGTGAGCATTGGAACTTGCCAAACTCGTCACTACTTTCAACCCGATGTTAGGCTTGCTACTTATTGAGTATATGTGATTTGTTGTACCCATACTACACTATGCACTTCTTGTGTAGATCAAGTGTTGTTGATCATGGTAGTTGCCCGTGAGACATGTCCAGATTGGTTGGAGTTTTCGAGGTAGCACTATTGTTCCGTCTGCAGGCCTTGAAGTCCCTTTCCTTATATCATGTTAACATTGTTTAGTCTTTCGGACAATATTGTATTTGATTTAGATCTTGTATTTAGTTATTCTATAAAGCTCATGTACTCTATGACATGAGATTGTGGGATGGTTTTAGTTGCATTTTTGTTATTGACCTTAGTTTTTTATGATTATTTCACCGATGAGACTATTCCATATTTTATTTAAGTTTGTTTCCGCTTCTTGATTAATGACTTGCCTAGCAAGCAGTGTTAGGCATTTTCACGGCTCCAATGACATTTTAGGTCGTGACGAATATGCAAAGTGACGAGAGTATTTGCATAGCTAGGTTTTGAGCATATCCAATATTGTTGACTTGAATTATGCTTTGTTGGATTATGTGAAGTTATTATCCATGTTTCCGTTGATTCTATGACTACATGATAATAATTTGGGCCTAAAATATTGTTTTGCTATGATGAGCTTTATTATTAATCTACAGTCATACAAATATCTTATTTGGTCCATGATTTGGTAGTTATTATGTCTTTCATGACTCATGTTAAATAAGATGATTAAACTTGTGCATGCTTAAACTGCTAGTTGAGCCGTTGTGATAAATTAAATTACATGATTTGCCATAGCCATCTTTAGGCTTAAGAGCTTTTATCCGCATTTTATTGTTATGTACGGTGCCTCATTAAGTATATTATTTCATATACATATGCATGAGTTGGAGAGTTGGATGTTGTAAAAATATTGAGGAATTTGGCACCAAGGACCATGTGAGCGGTTATTGATTATCGATTATTGATGATATTATGATTGGAATTGGTTGCATGCCACAACGATTACCTATGTGCCCCTTCGGAGTCAGGTGATTACCTATGTTACTTTGGGTCCTATGAGCGTAGGCACCAAGATTTGTGGTGCTTGGTTGGACACGTGGCCTATGTCAGGCACATGGATTTATGTTGTGAGGTATTGAAAAAGGGATCATGAACATGCATACGTACATATCATATACTCATGCATCTGACTTATATATAAATGTTGTCGACATGTATCATGTCTTGATTCAAGGATTGAGTCATTTGACATCTGATTTGATTTCCTATTATCTGTGACACATGCCTAAATTTCTGCATGAACTTTGTATCTGGATTTCATATCTTTTTTGATGATATCATGTCTTATCTCATATCCTATTCATGCTTTATTTGATTATTACAATGTTAGCGATACCCTTAGAGTTGAGTAGGAGTATTCTGGAGAATTTATGGTAAGCTTTTGTACTTGATTCGATTCGTAGCACATGGAGTCCCCCTTCCCTACTTATTTATTTCTATTCATGTATTCTTTTTGGACAGATGTATTTTTTCAGTTGACTATAGTAACGTTTATTAGATGCTCGTGATGTAGTGACACTAGGCTTTGAGACTTTGTTAGACAGTTGTGGTCGTATTTAGACCTTGTTGTTGAACTGCACTTATGATGTTGAATTGAAGATTACTTTCTCATTGATATTTTTACCATGAAACAATTAATGACTTAATAATTGGATTCTATGGTTGTTGTTGTATGTTGGCTTGCCTAGCAAGCAGGTTAGGTGCCATCACGACCTTTGGTACGATTTTGGGGTCGTGACAGGTTGGTAGGCTACAACCGTTGCTTTCTCAAGGGATTTTCAACTATTGTAGCCCCATTTACCAAGTTGACTCAGAAGGGTGCTCTTTACAAATGGTATGATGAGTGTGAGGAGAGCTTTCAGAAACTCAAGACTGCATTGACTGCAGCTCTAGTGTTGGTGTTGCCCACAAGTTAAGGGCCTTATACTGTGCATTGTGATGCTTCGTGCATTGGGCTTGGTGTATTTTTGACGTAGGATGATAGGGTTATTGCCTACGCATCTTGTCATTTGAAGATCCATGACAAGAATTATCATGTTCTAGATTTGGAGCTGGTAGCTATTGTGCATGTGCTTAAGATTTGGAGGCACCACTTGTACGTCATGTCATGTGAGGTCTACACTGACCATCGGAGCCTCCAACATTTGTTGAAGCAAAATGATTTGAATTTGAGGCAATGGAGGTAGTTAGAGTTGTTGAAAGACTATGATATCACTATTTTGTATCATTCAGGCAAGATAAATATAGTAGTTATCTCCTTGAGTAGAAAGGCGGAGAGTATAGGTAGCTTGGCATATATATCAGTAGTGGAGAGGCCATTGACTATGGACATTCAGGCCTTGGCTAACAGATAGGTGAGATTGGATATCTCGGAGCCTAGTAGATTTCTTTCTTGTATTGTGGCGTGGTCATCTTTGTTGGAGCAAATCAAGGCTTGCCCTTTTGATGATTCTCATTTGTTGGTATTTAAGGACACAATGGAGAGAGGCGGTGCAAGGAAGGTGGTGATTGGATATGTTGGTTTTATGCGGCTTCAAGACTGAATTTGTGTTCTGAATATTGATGGCTTGAGGGAATTGATTCTTAAAGAGGCTCATAGCTCACAGTATTCTATTCTTCAAGGTGCCATGAAGATGTATCATGACCTAAAGCAGCATTACTAGTGGCTAAAGATGAAGAAGAACATTGTTTGGGATGTTTTGTGGTGTTTGGATTGCCAATAGATGAAGTATGAACATCAATAACCAGGCAGTTTGACTCAGAGATTGGTGATACCAGAGTGGAAATAGGAGCGCATTACTATGGACTTTATGGTAGGCGTACTATGGACTTTGAGGACCTTTGATGATATTTGAGTCATTGTGGATAGGTTGACCAAATCTGCGCATTTCATTTCGGTGATGACTTTTTACACTTTAGAGGGGTTGGCTCAGATCTACATCACAGAGATTGTATGTTCGTATGGTGTGCCCATTTCTATCATTTCAGATCGCGGCACTCAGTTCACTTCGCACTCTTGGAGAGTTGTTCAATGAGAGTTGGGCGCGTAGATGGAGCTCAGCATTGCATTTCACCCGCAGATGGATGGCCATTCTGAGTTTACTATCCAAATCCTTGAGGATATGTTGAGGGATTGTGATTTTAGAGGCCAGTGGGATCAGTTCCTACCATTGGCGGAGTTTACCTACAACAACAATTATTAGTCCAACAATCAAATGGCACCATTCGAGGCCTTATATGATAGGCGGTGACGTTCTCCTATTTGTTAGTTTGAGCCTGGTGAGGCTAAGATGTTGGGTACGAATTTTGTTCGTGATGATTTGGTGAAGGTGAACTTGATTCAGGATTGACTTCAGACACCGCAGAGTAGATAGAAGAATTATACGGACAGGAAGGTCCATGATGTTTCTTATATAGAGGGTGATAAGGTACTTTTGAAAGTTTCGCCTATGAAGGGCGTGATGAGATTTTTGAAGAAGTGCAAGTTGAGCCCGAGGTTTATTGTCCCATTTGAGATCTTAGAAAAAGTTGGTGATATTGCGTATATGCTTGCATTGCCTCCTAGCCTTGCAGGGGTACATCCGTATTTCATGTTTCTATGCTTCGAAAGTATACTAATGACAAGTTGCATGTATTGGACTTCAGCACAGTGCAACATGATGAGAATTTAACTTATGAAGAAGAGCCGGTAGCCATTATAGATCGGCAAGTTTGAAAAGTTGAGATCTAAGGAAGTTCCCTCCGTGAAGGTGCTTTGGAAATGTCAGCCAACTGAGAAGGCTACTTGGGAGTTTGAGTCCGATATGAGGAGTAGATATCCGCATCGTTTTACCGGTTCAGGTACATTGCTATGTCCATTCGAGGACGAACATTTCTTTTTAGAAATGGAGAATGTAATGCCCCGATAGGTCATTTTGAGTTCTAGCTTGATGTTTCATGCTTTTAGACTTTGAATAGCCTAATGTTATGATTTATGACTTGCGTGCGTGGTCCGTTTTGATTTTCGGAAAGTTTATGTCGATTTTTCAAAGAAAATATGATTTTTGAACTTAAAAGTTGTTAGAGTTGACCAGGGTCAACAATCTTGGTAAACAACTTTCGATCAGTGTTTTGACGATTCTGTTAAGTTCGTATGATGATTTTGGACATGTACGCATATTTGGTTGGGGTCCAAGGTGACCCGAGGCTGCTTCGCCGCTTATTGTGGAAAGTTGAAAATTTGAAGTTATGAACATTGAAATCTATGGATTTTGATGCTTGAGTCTTGATTGTAGATGTTATTTTGATGGTCTGAGATTATGAGCGAGCTTATGTGAGGTTACTATACTTGTTTGGATGTTTGAGTTGGGGCCCAAGGCGCTCGGGTGAGTTTCAGATTGGTTTCAGGTTGTTTTGGAAAGGGTTGAGATTTGTTGGTGCTGTTGTTGTCGCAATTCCGGAAGCAACATCACAAATGCGAGTTGCATTTGTTAATGCTAGGTCTCATTTACGATATTGGGAAGAGCTCATGTGGGGTTTGCAATTGCCAAGAAGTTTCTACAAATGCGAGGTTTACATTTGCGAATGCTGGCTCGCATTTACGAGTAAGCTCAGCTTGGGGGAGGATCGCATTTGTGACATTCGCATTTGTGATGGCGTAGTTGTAAATATATTTGCACCGATGCCTTTTTGCAATTGCGAGTTAAGTGATCACACTTGTGATGTCCGCATTTGCGAACAGTGCTTCACAAATGCGACATCTGCAGCTGGATAAAAGGGAGGGTTTCGTGTTTTAGCTTATTTTCTTCAATCTTTATGATCTAGACTTTGTGTAGACCAACTTTTGAAAAGAATTTCATCCCAGCTTCATAGGTTAGTACCTTTAACTTATTTTTGGTAAATTTTCATTACTTTCTATAGATTTTCATCCCTAAATCTAAGACTTCACAGAGTAGACATAGGGTTTCTGGGTAGCAACTTAAGATTTTGAATTTTAGAGATTTAGACCTCAATTTGAGGTCGTATCTCAAAATATATCACATATATGTATCGAGGATGAATAGATAATCGAGATTCGGTCTTGATTTCGGATTTCGACCAAGTGGGCCTGGGTTGACTTTTTGTTGAATCTTCCAAATATATTTAAGATCCAACCTTTTTGATACTACGATAGTTTCTAAAGCTTGTTTTGTCTTGTTTGAGCATTATTTGACTAGATTCGAGTTGTTTGGAGGCTTGTGCTACATGCAAAGTTGTGTTTGATTGTTGATTTGATTTCGAAAAAAGGTAAGTATTGTGGTTATCCTTGATTTAAGGGAATTAGTCGTGATTGGTCTATTTGCTATGTGTTCTATGTGTTGTGGACTGCATATATATAAGGTGACAAGTGCATATATGTCGCGCCCCGTTTTCTCGCGAAAGCGGGTTTCGACGTGTGACAACTCTTTTAAGTGGGTATTAAAAGAAGTGAGTCGCCACCTAATGGTTTAAGGTGAGCTAGAGCACCTATTTGCATATAACTCTGTTTTAACTAGTATGGTTACCAAAGATCGGGTAAGGGCTCAAATTACCTCAAAGAGAAGGTGTTAGGCACTCTTCGAGGTCTACAACTATGGGTCCCGGCCAAAATTTACACTATGTGGATTAGATGATTAAGCTAAGTGATAAGAAAAGAAAGGTATAGAAGTTGAAGGATCTATTATAACACATAAGAATAAATGATCGGTACAAATCTTAAAGATTACAAGGGTACAACTACACTGATCTATGTTAAATGACTAAGTGTGGATAGCAAGTATATAAAGAAAAAGGGGGTCCTATGTTTTTTAGCCTAAAAGATCACCCCATGCAACATAAATAATAATTCGCAACTCCCTCAAGGTAGGGGTTGCTTATATTCTTCAGCGAGCACAAACTATCATCTCATGCTACCCAATTACTATGTTGAAGTTGTTACTTAAAGGCGCTCTAATTCAATTCTAAACTGTATCTTACGCATGCACTAACCGTCATATGCCTATGGTCCAGGGGCTTTGGACCTACTATTAGGTAGTTCTAGACTCAGCTTAGGTTGCTCAAAATGATAAAACTAGCCACATTCAAAACAGATTGGACTTTACATAAAGACAATTAAAGACCCAAGTTAGCCTCCACACATAAACAACAAATGCACGCGGGCAAATTAAGCAGTACATAGTTTCAAAATTAAGACTTAAAGTCCTATAGGCATGGTTTCTAGGTGATTCTGACTTCCAGCATCGTATTATATGCAACGTTATTGTTCTCTCAAAATGGTTTAGACGAAGAGACAGTAAGCTATTTGCAAACTCAGGATTATTAGCATTGATTTTATAAATAGGCGTCTTAGGCAGGTGACACTGTCTTATAGGCATGATTTCTAATAGTTGCATAATTAGCAGTGAAACAGCTTTGAGAGTCCAACATTAATAACGTTAATCTTATAAACAACTCTTATACGAGTGACAACATCCTATAGGCAGGATTTCTAGAAATTGACAATTAGACTTGATTTTTATAACACTTTATTCCTATAAGCATGTCATCTAGGTGGGGCAGTCTAATGAGAATAATAGAAGTAGTTGAATAAAAGATTAGAATCCTATAGTCATGATATCTGGATGTAACAATCCACTCAACTGGGCATGAGGAATTTTAACATTATCAATCATACACGATAGTTTAAATAGCACCAGGACTCATAATGGACAAGAATATGTCAAATATAGGTTAAGATGACTTGCCTACACTAGGGTTAATAACATATAGAAGAAGAGGCCAGATATTGAATTTCATCCTAGAATTCTTAGGCAGTATTAAAGAACATCAGATTAAACAAGGCAGGGAACACAGATTAGTTTACAAGTAGCAGGGAAAACATGTTTGGGCTAATAACACGATTAGGACTTAACTCTAGAAAAATATTAAGTTACATATGAATGACTCAATAAGCATTGGAACATGTTCTGGGCATGACTCGACTTATCATAAGAATACAGAACAAGGCAAAGCCGAAACTCAGAATAAGCAACAGTGATAAGCATTCGAACATATACATTGAGGCAAACAGGCGTAAGAAAATAGAATCAAGGCAACAAATAGGCAAGTTTGATTACTAGAAGGTACAGAGCCTCAAGAATAGCTTCAGAGCCTATAATAGCATGTTGGGTCATAGAAACAAATATCTCAGAGACATAGATATGCAGAGCATGAACTCAAACGAAAGAAAAATGAAATTGCAAGGGTCATAGGTACTTCCCAGTGTCACAACCCAGAATTCCCACCTTTGGGACCATGATGGCGCCTAACATTTTACTTCTAGGCAAGACAGTGTTAGAGGATTCTTTAAACCAATTTGAGTCAATTTCAATAACAGAATCAATTAAACTAACTAGAAGCTAAAACCAAAATGCGGAATAACATAAAGCCCATAATATCTGATACAATTCGGATCTGGAGTCATAACTCACGAGCTTCTAAGATTTTATACAAACAGAGTCTGAAAGAAATAAAATTGTTCTAAATGAAAAGAAATAGCAAAATAGGGGAGATAGAAGGGGACTCCAAGGTCTGCGGACGCCAGCAGATCTACCTTGAGTCTCCACTAAGCAAGTCCAAGCTGCTAAGCCTCACGATCAGCTAGGACCGGTACCAAAATCTACACAAGAAGTGCAGAGTATAGTATGAGTACAACCGACCCCATGTACTCGTAAGTGTAAAGCCTAACCTCGACGAAGTAGTGACGAGGCTATGACAAGACCCCCACATAATAAACCTTTACAGATAACAGTATATGTACAAGAAAATAACCTTAACATCTAAACATATACTATTGGGAGGGGGACATGCTAAAGGGGATGCAAGATATGAGAAATACAGTGGAAATGATAACCAGAACAGTCAATATACCTTTAACTAGTGAAAACAATTAAACACAATAAAGAAAATTGCACGAAATCACCCTTTATGCTTTTACTCTCACGCTCAATATAAATCAATAGATACGACACAGCATCACCCTTCGTGCATTAACTCTCATAACATCGCACGACATCACCCTTCATGCTTTAACACTCATAATATGGCACGACATCAACCTTCATTGTGATGACCCAAAAGGTCATCTTATATTTTAGAACTTGAATCTGCACTCTTAAGCCTTAAAAATCTCATTTTTTACCCTCCTCGATTTGCATGCACAGTCCGGGCAGGTTTCCGGAAAGCTTTTATGTTGAAAACTAATGAAAATAAGAATGTTTGCCTTAAAAGTTGATTTTAGTTGACTTCAGGAAACATTTTGGGTAAACGGGCCCGGATCCATGCTTTGACGGTCCCGGTAGGTCCGTATCGAATTATGGGACCTGGGCATATGCCCGAAATTGAATTTGGAGGTCCCTAGCTTGAGTAATGAATTTTTGATAAAAATTAAAAGTTTGGAAATTATTTATTTTTAAGAATTGATTGATATTTGGCATTGTTAGTATCGGGTCTGTATTTTGGTTTCGGAGCCCGGTACAGATTCATTATGATATTTAAGACATGTCTGTGAAATTTGGTGAGAAATGGAGTTGATTTGACGTGATTCGGACGTCCAGTTGAGAAATTAGAAGTTTTCAAGTGTTCTTGAGAATTTCATTTGAATTGGTGCTAAATTTAGAGTTCTAGGTGTTATTTTGGAGATTTGATCGTGCGAGTAAGTTCGTATGATATTTTTAGACTTGTGTGCATGTTTGGTTTGGATCCCCGAGGGCTCGATTGAGTTTCGGATAGGCCACGAAATGTTTTGGACTTTGGAAATCTGGTTTTTCTGCAGAATCTATATTCTGGCATGTCCTTCTTCGCGTTCGCGAAGGTACTCTCGCGAACACGAAGAGTAAACTGGGCAGCTGATGATTTCTTCTTCGCGAACACGAAAGCTTGGTCGCGAACGTGAAGCGATGGGGGGCGTTACCCTTCGCGAACGCGACAAGCCTATCGCGAACGCGTAGCGTTAGGCACTGGGGAGGGGGAGTCAGCCTTTTCTTCATCGCGAACGCGAGCAATGTCTCGCGAACACAAAGACCAGGGAAGGGTAGCCTACGCGAATGCGAGCACTGCCTCGCGTACGTGAAGGCTTGGCAGCCCATACACTTCGCGAACGCGACAGTGCTCTCGCGAACGCGATAAACACTGTCGCCCAGCACTTAACAGAACCCAAAAATGGGATTTTAGCCAAAAACTCATTTTTCTCAAAAACCAAACGGTGAGAGGCGATTTTTCAAGAGTTATTTCTTCCCCAAATTGTTGGTAAGTGATTCTAAACCATTTTATTTTAATTACCCATTATATTTCTTGAATTTTCAACCAAAAATCTAGAGTTTTCATGGTAGAATTAGGGGTTAAGGTAGAAACTAGGGATTTCGGGAATTTGGGGATTTAGACCTCAATTTGAGATCGGATTCAAAAACTAATTACATATTCGAGCTCAGGGGTAAATGGGTCGGGTTTTGGCCAAGCGGGCCCGGGGTTGATTTTTTGACTTTTTGGAGGAAAATTTGGGAAATTTAATTTATGAAATATAATTGATTCCTTTAGCAATATTTGATATCATTGAGTCAGTTTTGAATAGATACGAGTGGTTTGGAGGTGAATTCCAAAGGAAAAGCTGTGATTGAGAATTAAGTAGCCTTCGGAGCGAGGTAAGTGTTGTGTCTAACCCTGACTTGAGGGAAGTAGGAACCTTAGATTATTTACTAAGTGAAATTCATGTGAGCGGCGTATATGTGAAGTAACGAGTACCTATGCGCCTCCAATCTACCTATTTTTCCATGTTTCTCTATTTTTCTTAAATTGTCTTTTCCTATGTCAAATTGCTACGTGTTATGCTAGTATTGTTCAATTTATCGTTCTTATCATGTTTATAGATTTTCTAGTGATAATTGTGTTTTAATTTCAAAGTTGAGATTGATATTATAGAACCAAATATTGAAGTAAGGTTTGTACTTGTTATTCTGTCTCCCTGTTGTTATTTATCCATTGCATTATGGTAAGAGAGATGTTAAAGCACGAAGGGTGATGCCGTGCCATGTTGTGAGTGTTAATGCACGAAGGGTGATGCCATGCCATATTGTCAGTATTAATGCACGACGGGTGATGTCGTACCATATTGTGAGTGTTAGTGCACGAAGGGTGATGTCGTGCCATGATATTAGAGTAAAAGCATGAAAGGTGATGTCGTGTCGTTTATATTAATTTTATGGTGAGATTGAGAGTAAAAGCACGAAGGGTGATGCCGTGCATTTTTCTTTACTATATTCACTATTCCTGTTGATTCATGGTATATTGACTGCTCCAGTGATCATTCTGTTGTAGTTCTTTATCTTGTATTCCCCTCAGTATGTCTCCCTTTCCGACATTTCCTGTTTAGTTCTTCATTCCTGTTATTTGCGCATACACTGTTAAATTGTACAGGTTGATTGTAGCTGCCTTGTCTTAGCCTCGTCACTACTTCGTCGAGGTTGGGCTCGACACTTACCAGTACATAGGGTCGGTTGTACTGATGCTGCACTCTGCACTTTCTGTGCAAATTTTGATACCGGCTCAGGTTGATTGAGATTTGCTATTGGTTCGCTGTCCGGAGACTCAAGGTAGATCTGTCGGCGTTCACAGACCTTGAAGTCCCCGTCGATCTTTTTATGTCCTACTATTTTCTTTCATTCAGACTATTACTTGTAGTAAATTCTAAAATGCTCGTGAGTTATGACTCCAGATCAGGGTGGTAGTAATTAATACAGTTTTATGATATTCCACACTTATTATATTTCATTTTAGTTAATTATTGTTATTTACTGAATAGAAATAAGAAATCGGTTTAATGATTCTCTAACGTTGGCTTGCCTGGCAAGTGAAATGTTAGGTGCCATCACGGTCCCGTCGGTGGGAAATTTGGGGTTGTGACAGTTGGTATCAGAGCACTAGGTTACATAGGTCTCACGATTCACGAGCAAGTTTAGTTGAGTCTGGAGGATCGGTACGGAGACGTCTGTGGTTATCTTCCAGAGGCTATGAAGTTTAGGAACAAGTTTCACTTTTATTCTTCCTTGTCGTGCGATTTTGCTTTCTCAATACTGATTGAACTCTTCTACTCTTATTCTCTCGCAGATGGCGAGAACACGTACCGCTTTCTCAGCTGAGCAGTAGCCAGAGCCTCTAGTGACAGCTCCTACACGGGGCAGAGGTCGAGGCCGAGGCCGTGCCAGAGGCCGAGGCAGGGGTGGGCTCAGCCTAGGGCCCGAGCAGCAGCCCCAGCAGTGGAGCCTCAGATAGAGATTGATAAGGAGGTTCCAGCCCAGACTGTTCCTATCGGACCAGCTCAGGTTCCGAAGGGGTTCATTGCTACCCCAGTACTTCAGGACGCTTTGGTCCGTTTGGTGGGCCTTATGGAGAGTGTGGCCCAGACTGGCGCATTTCCCATGGCACCAGCAGTCTCTCAGGCTGGAGGAGGAGCCCAGACTCCTACCACTCCCGCTCCGGAGCAGATAGCTCCCCAGTATCAGGCTCCAGCAGCTCAGCCAGTCGGGTTAGTTCAACCGGTTATTGCGGCACAGGTCGGAGATGGGCCAGCTATGTCTTTTGAGGCTTTATGGAGATTGGACAGGTTTACCAAGCTCTTTCCTGTTCACTTCAGTGGTGCTCCTTTAGAGGACCCCCAGGAGTATCTTTACAACTGTCATGAGGTTCTACGGAACATGGGTATAGTGGAGACCAATGGGGTCGATTTTGCTGCATTTCAGGTGACTGGTTCCGCCAAGAAATGGTGGAGAGATTACTTGTTGACCAGACCAGCTGGGTCGCCTGCTCTTACTTGGGACCAGTTCTCTCAGCTCTTCATAGAGAAGTTTCTGCCTATCACATTAAGAGAGGAGCGTCGCCGTCAGTTTGAGCGTCTCCAGCAAGGCGGTATGACAGTTACTCAGTATGAGACCCGTTTTGTGGATTTGGCCCGTCATGCTATTCTTCTGCTTCCCACCGAGAGAGAGAGAGAGAGGGTGAGCAGGTTTATTGATGGACTTGCTCAGCCTATCAGATTGCAAATGGCTAAGGAGACTGGGAGTGAGATTTCTTTTCAGGCGGCTGCTAATGTCGCCAGACGGGTCGAGATAGTTCTTACTCAGGGAGGTCAGGGGTCTGACAAGAGGCCTCGTCATTCCGGTGAGTTCAGCGGTGCCTCATCTAGAGGCAGGAGTACTTTGGTAGAGGCCATCCTCCCAGGCCGTTTCATTCAGCGCTCCAGGCATCCCACGGTGCCTCAGGTGGTTGTGGCCCTCAGATGCATTATTCCGACCAGCTAGCCTACAGTGCACCACCAACTCATATTAGTGAACCTCCACTCCAGAGTTATCAGTGTGGTTATTCAGGTCGATAGGGTCAGTTTCAGGGTCAGCAGTCACATCAGCCGAGGTTATGTTATACTTGTGGTGATCCAAGGCACATTGCCAGATTTTGCCCTCGGACAACGGGTAGCTCACAGTATCAGAGTTCTTTTGCCATGGTTCCGACACCAGTTGCTGCACCACCTGCTCAACCAACCAGAGGCAGGTGTCAGACAGCTAGAGGTAGGGGCTAGACAGTAAGAGGTGGAGGTCAGGCCGTTAGAGATGGAGACCAGCCAGCTAGAGGCCGTTCCAGGGACGTAGTTCAGGGTGGTGGGCCCCAGTCCCGATGTTATGCTTTACCAGCCAGGCCTGTGGTTGAGTCATCTGACGTTGTTATCACAGGTACTATTTCACTTTGCAGTAGAGATGCTTCAGTTCTATTTTATCCGGGGTCTACTTACTCCTATGTGTCATCCTATTTTGCTTCATATTTGGTTGTACCCCATGATTCTTTGAGTGCTCCTGTGTATGTGTCCACACCAGTGGGAGATGCTATTGTTGTAAATCGTGTTTATCGTTCGTGTGTGGTCACCATTGGGAGTCTTGATACTCATGTAGATATTCTACTTCTAAACATGGTTGATTTTGATGTCATACTGGGTATGGATTGGCTGTTACCTTATCATGCTATATTAGATTGTCACGCCAAGACGGTGACCTTAGCCTTGCAGGGGTTGCCTCGATTAGAGTGGAGAGGGAATCTTGGCCATTCTGCCAGCAGGGTTATCTCTTATGTGAAGGCTCGGCATATGGTCGAGAAGGGGTGTCTAGCTTATTTGGCTTATGTCCGCGATTCTAGTGCGGAGGTTCCTTCCATAGATTCGATGCCGGTTGTTCGTGAGTTTCCTGAGGTGTTTCCTGCAGACCTGCCGGGGATGCAACCCGACAGGTCCTTAAATAAACGGCAAATGACTAAATATACCCCTCTACTTTCGAAAATGGTCTAAGAATACCCCTCGTTATACTATTGGGTTATCTATACCCCTGCAGTCATACTTTGGGTTCAAATATACCCCTCATTTAAACGAAGGGACACGTGTCATCATCCTGTTGGTCAATTCTAAATATCTCCTAATTAATTAAAAAGACCCATTACTCATACCCGAAAAGCAATTTTTTAAAGCAATTATTTTTTGTAAAAACTGGAAAAAAATTGAAATTATTTTTACTAAAAACTGAAAAAAATGAAATTATTTTTTTTCCAGTTTTTACAAAAAAACTGCTTTAGAAAAAACTGAAAAATATTTTCTAAAATATTTTTGAAAAAACTGATAAAAAAGAAGCTGAAAATCAATTTTCTAAAGCAATATTTTTTGTAAAAACTGAAAATGGTTTTTGCTAAAAACTGAAAAAATGATTTGTCTTTCCAGTTTTATAAAAACTACTTTAAAAAAGCTGAAAAATATTTTCTAAAATAATATTTTTGTAAAAACTGTAAACAAAACTAAAAAGAAAATTTCTAAAGCAGTGTTTTTTGTAAAAAATGAAAAAACAAATATTTTCTTCCTTTTTTTTTCCAGCTTTTTAGTTAAAAATATTTCAGTTTTTTTCACTTTTTAATTGCTTTAGAAAATTGCTTTTCAGTTTTTACAAAAAAAATTGTTTTAGAAAATATTTTTTAGTTTTTTTAAAGTATTTTTTTGTAAAAACTGGAAATAAAATATTTTCGTTTTTTTCAGTTTTTAGTATAAATGTTTTTTTAGTTTTTTCCAGTTTTTACAAAAAAAATTATTATTCGAGTATGGATAATGGATCTTTTTAATTAATTAGGAGATATTTAGAATTGACCAATAAGACGATGACACGTGTTCCTCCGTTTAAATGAGGGATATATTTGAACCCAAAGAATAACGGAGGGGTATAGACAACCCAATAGTATAATGAGGGGTATTCTTAGACCATTTTCGAAAGTAGAGGGGTATATTTGGCCCTTTGCCATATTGATTTCTGCATTGATTTGGCTCCGGGCACTCAGCCTATTTCCATTCCGCCATATCGCATGGCCCTGCCAGAGTTGAAAGAATTGAAGGAGCAGTTGAAAGATTTGCTGGATAAGGGTTTCATTAGACCTAGTGTCTTGCCCTAGGGTGCACCTGTGTTGTTTGTGAAGAATAAAGATGGATCGATAAGGATGTGTATAGACTATCGGCAGTTGAACAAAGTCACCATCAAGAACAAGTATCCCTTGCCGAGGATTGATGATTTATTTGATCAGCTTCAGGGTGCCAAGGTGTTTTCAAAGATTGATTTGAGATCTGGCTACCACCAGTTGAGGATTAGGGCATCCGATGTTCCTAAGACAACTTTTCGGACTCGGTATGGGCTTTATGAGTTTCTAGTGATGTCATTTGGGCTGACAAATGCCCCAGCAGCATTCATGGATTTGATGAACTGGGTGTTCAAACCCTACTTGGATTCCTTTATGGTTGTGTTTATTGATGATAACTTGATCTACTCCCACAGTCAAAAGGAGCATGAACGGCACCTTCGGATCGTTCTTCAGACTTTGAAAGACAGCCAGTTATATGCTAAGTTCTCAAAATTCGAGTTTTGGTTGAGTTCAGTTGCTTTCTTGGGTCACGTTGTATCAGTAGAGGGTATTCAGGTGGATCCTAAGAAGATTGAGGCAGTCCAAAAATGGCCTAGACCCACATCAACTACAGAGATCCGTAGTTTCCTGGGTTTGGCGGGCTATTACCGTCGATTTGTGGAGGGGTTTTCATCCATAGCAGACCCGTTGACCAGATTGACCCAGAAGGGTGCCCCGTTCAGGTGGTCAGACGAGTGTGAAGCGAGCTTTCAGAAGCTCAAGACAGCTTTGACTACCGCACAG
Source organism: Nicotiana tabacum (assembly GCF_000715075.1). Classification (NCBI taxonomy): domain Eukaryota; kingdom Viridiplantae; phylum Streptophyta; class Magnoliopsida; order Solanales; family Solanaceae; genus Nicotiana; species Nicotiana tabacum. The sequence continues at coordinate 42,924,750 of NC_134093.1, read as the reverse complement.
GTATTGGTGTTACCGATAGGTTAAGGATCTTATACAGTATATTGTGACACATCTCCCATTGGTCTGGGTGCGTTATTGATGTAGGGTGGCAAGGTTATTGCATATGCTTTACGGCAGCTGAAGGTTCACGAGAAGAATTACCCTGTTCATGATCTAGAGCTGGCAACCATTGTTCACGCGCTGAAGATTTGGAGGCACTATCTTTACTGTGTGCCATGTGAGGTATTCACTGATCATCAGAGCTTGCAGTATTTGTTCAAGTAGAAGGAACTCAATTTGAGGTAGAGGAGGTGGCTGGAGCTTTTGAAAGACTATGATATCACTATATTGTATCATCCCGGGAAGGCCAATGTGGTGGCTGCTGCTTTGAGTAGAAAGTCAGTCAGTATGGGTAGCCTTGCATATATTCCAATTGGTGAGAGACCGCTTTCATTGGATGTTCAGGCCTTGGCCAACCAGTACATGAGGTTAGATGTTTCTGAGCCCAGCCATGTTCTAGCTTGTACAGTTGCTTGGTCTTCTTTATTTGAGCACATCAGAGATCGGCATGATGATGATCCTCATTTACTTGTCCTTAGAGACACAGTGCGGCACGGTGGTGCCATGTAGGTTACTGTTGGAGATGACGGAGTTTTGAGGATACGGGGTCATATTTGTGTGCCTAATGTGGATGGACTTCGTGAGCTGATCCTTGTGGAGTCCCACAGTTCCTGATATTCTATTCATCCGGGCGTCGCCAAGATGTATCAGGACTTGAGGCAGCATTATTGGTGGAGCTGAATGAAGAAGGACATAGTTGCCTATGTAGCTCAGTGCCTAAATTGCCAGCAGGTAAAGTGTGAGCATTCGAGACCTGGTGGTTTACTTCAGAGGTTAGTTATTCCTGAGTGGAAGGGGGAGCGTATTACTATGGACTTTGTTGTGAGACTCCCACAGACTCAGAGGAAGTTCGATACAGTTTGGGTCATTGTGGACAGGCTGACTAAGTCAGTGCATTTTATTCCTGTGGCAATTACCTATTCCTCGGAGCGGTTGGCAGAGATTTATATTTGTGAGATCGTCTATCTTTACGGTGTGCCCGTGTCTATCATTTTTGATCGAGGTACGCAGTTTACCTCACACTTTTAGAGGGCAGTTCAGCGTGAGTTGGGTACGCGGGTTGAGTTGAGCACAACATTTCATCCTCAGACGGACGGGCAGTCCGAGCGTACTATTCAGATCTTGGAGGATATGCTCCGTGCCTATGTTATTGACTTTGGAGGTTTTTGGGATCAGTTTTTGCCATTAGCGGAGTTTGCCTACAACAACAACTACTAGTCGAGCATTCAGATGGCTCCCTATGAGGCATTATATAGTAGACGGTGTAGGTCGCCAGTTGGGTAGTTTGAGCCGGGGGAGGCTCGGTTATTGGGTATAGATTTAGTTCAGGAGGCCTTGGACAAGGTCAAGATTATACAGGATCGACTTCGTACAACTCAGTCCAGGCAAAAGAGTTATGCTGACCGTAGAGTTCGTGATGTTGCATTCATGGTCAGAGAGAGAGTGTTACTTCGGGTATCACCCATGAAGGGTGTTATGAGATTTGGGAAGAAGGGCAAGTTGAGCCCTAGGTATATCGGGCCATTTGAGATCCTCGAGAGAGTGGGGGAGGTAGCTTATAGACTTGCGTTGCCTCCAGGGTTATCCTCAGTTCATCCGGTATTCCATGTGTCTATGCTCCGAAAATATCATGGTGACCCGTCCCACGTGTTAGATTTCAGCTCTGTCCAGTTAGACGATTTGACTTACGAGGAGGAGCCGGTGGCTATTTTAGACCGGTAGGTTCGTCAGTTGAGGTCAAAGAGTTAACCTTCAGTTCGAGTGCAGTGGAGAGGTCAGCCTATTGAGGCAGCTACTTGGGAGTCCGAGTCCGATATGCGGAGTAGATATCCCCACCTTTTTACCAGCCCAGGTATTTTTCTATGTCCGTTCGAGGATGAACGATTGTTTTAGAGGTGGAGAATGTGATGACCCAAAAGGTCATCTTATGTTTTAGAACTCGAATCTGCACTCTTAATCCTTAAAAATCTCATTTTTTTACCCTTTTCGATTTGCGTGCGCAGTCCGGCAGGTTTCCGGAAAGCTTTTATGTTGAAAACTAATGAAAATAAGAATTTTAACTTAAAAGTTGATTTTAGTTGACTTCGGTCAATATTTTTGGTAAACGAGCCCGGATCCGTGCTTTGACAGTCCCAGTAGGTCCGTATCGAATTATGGGACCTGGGCGTATGGCCGGAATCGAATTTGGAGGTCCCTAACTTGAGTTATGAATTTTTGATGAAAATTAAAAGTGTAGAAATTATTTATTTTTAAGAATCGATTGATATTTGTCATTGTTAGTATCGGGTCCGTATTTTGGTTCCAGAGCCCGGTACAGGTTCATTATGATATTTAAGACATGTTTGTGAAATTTGGTGAGAAATGGAGTTGATTTGACGTGATTCTGACATCCAGTTGAGAAATTAGAAGTGTTAAAGTGTTCTTGAGCATTTCATTTGAATTGGTGCTAAATTTAGAGTTCTAGGTGTTGTTTTGGAGATTTGATCGCGCGAGCAAGTTCGTATGATTTTTTAGACTTGTGTGCATGTTTGGTTTGGAGCCCTGAGGGCTCGGGTGAGGTTCGGATAGGCCACGGGATGTTTTGGACTTTGGAAATCTAGTTTTTTTGCAGAATCTGTGTTCTGGCATGTACTTCTTCGCGTTCGCGAAGGTACTCTCGCGAACGCGAAGAGTAAACTGGGCAGCTGAGGATTTCTTCTTCGTGAACGCGAAGGCTTGGTCGCGAACGCGAAGTGATGGGGTGCGTTACCATTCGCGAACGCAACAAGCCAATCGCGAACGCATAGCGTTAGGCACTAGGGAGAGGGAGTCAGCCTTTTCTTCATTGCGAACGCGAGCAATGACTCGCGAACGCGAAGACCAGGGAAGGGTAGCCTACGCGAACGCGAGCTGGGTCTCGCGAAGGCTTGTCAGCCTGTACCCTTCGCGAACGCGACAGTGCTCTCGCGAACGTGATGAACACTGTCGCCCAGCACTTAACAGAATCCAAAAATGGGATTTTAGCCAAAAACTCATTTTTCTCAAAAACCAAACGGTGAGAGGCGATTTTTCAAGAGTCATTTCTTCCCCAAATTGTTGGTAAGTGATTCTAAACCATTTTCTTTCAATTACCCATTACATTTCTTGAATTTTCAACCTAAAATCTAGAGTTTTCATGGTAGAATTAGGGGTTAGGGTAGAAACTATGGATTTTGGGAATTTGGGGATTTAGACCTCAATTTGAGGTCGGATTCCAAAATTAATTACATATTCGGGCTCGGGAGTGAATGGGTAAAAGGATTTTGGTCCAAACCTAGAGTTTTGACCAAGCGAGCCCGGGGTCGATTTTTTGACTTTTTTGGAGGAAAATTTGAGAAATTTAATTTATGCAATATAATTGATTCCTTTAGCAATATTTGATATTATTGAGTCATTTTTGAATTGATACGAGTGGTTTGGAGGTGAATTCCAAAGGAAAAGCTGTGATTGAGAATTAAGTGGCCTTCGGAGCGAGGTAAGTGTTATGTCTAACCCTGACTTGAGGGAATTAGGAACCTTAGATTATTTACTAAGTGAAATTCATGTGAGCGGCGTATATGTGAGGTGACGAGTACCTATGCGCTGCCAATCTACCTGGTTTTCCATGTTTCTCTGTTTTTCTTAAATTGTTTTTTCCTATGTCAGATTGCTATGTGTTATGCTAGTATTGTTCAATTTATCGTTCTTATCATGTTTACAGATTTTCTAGTGATAATTGATTTTTTATTTCAAAGTTGAGATTGATGTTATGGAACCAAATATTGAAGTAAGGTTTGTACTTGTTATTCTGTCTCCCTGTTGTTATTTATGCATTGCATTATGGTAAGAGAGAGTGTTAAAGCACGAAGGGTGATGCCGTGCCATATTGTGAGTATTAATGCACGAAGGGTGATGCTGTGCCATATTGTGAGTATTAATGCACGAAGGGTGATGCCGTACGATATTGTGATTGTTAATGCACAAAGGGTGATGTCGTGCCATGATATGAGAGTAAAAGCACGAAGGGTGATGCCGTGCCGTTTCTATTAATTTTATGGTGAGATTGAGAGTAAAAGCACGAAGGGTGATGCCGTGCATTTTTCTTTACTGTATTAACTATTCCTGTTGATTCATGGTATATTGACTGCTCCGGTGATCATTCTGTTGTAGTTCTTTATCTTGTATTCCCCTCAGTATGCCTCCCCTTCTGACATTTCCTGTTTAGTTGTTCATTCCTGTTATTTGTGCATACACTGTTAAATTGTATAGGTTGATTGTGGGTGTCTTGTCCTAGTCTCGTCACTACTTCGCCGAGGTTAGACTCGACACTTACCAGTACATGGGGTCGGTTGTACTGATGCTGCACTCTGCACTTTCTGTGCAAATTTTGATACCGGCTCAGGTTGATCGAGATTTGCTATTGGTCCGCTATCCGGAGACTCAAGGTAGATCTGTCGACGTTCACAGACCTTGAAGTCTCTGTCTATCTTTTATGTCCTACTGTTTTCTTTCATTCAGACAGTTGTATTTCTTTCAGGCTATTACTTGTAGTAAATTCTAGAATGCTCGTGAATTGTGACTCCAGATCAGGTGGTAGTAATTAATATAGTTTTATGATATTCCGCACTTATTATATTTTATTTTAGTTAATTATTGTTATTTACTGAATGGAAATAAGAAATTGGTTTAATGATTCTCTAACGTTGGCTTGCCTGGCAAGTGAAATGTTAGGCGTGATGACGGTCCCATCGGTGGAAAATTTTGGGTCATGACCAGAACAATCAATATGCCTTTAACTAGTGAAAACAATTAAACACAATAAAGAAAATTGCACGACATCAACGTTCGTGCTTTTACTCTCACTCTCAATATAAATCAATAGATACGGCACGACATCACCTTTCGTGCATTAACTCTCATAACTTAGCACGACATCACCCTTCGTGCTTTAACACTCATAATATGGCACGGCATCACCCTTCGTGCTTTAACACTCACATACGGCATGACATCACCCTTCGTGCATTAACACTCTCTCTTACACATAATAATGAACAAATAATAACAGGGAGATAGGATCAACAAGAACAAGCCTGACTTCAACAATAGTTCCACAATACCAACCTCAACATTGGAATCAATACTCAATTATCACAAAGCCCATAAACACGGGAAGAACGATCAATTTAACAAATAATTAGTCTAAGCATGGATAACATGATCAAAGTAAGCAATGATTGCAAGGAACAAGTCCCACCCGCATGCTTTAACCCGACAACAACGCATAAGTACCCGTCACCTCACATATACATTGTACCCAATATCTAAACATGTAGCATATAGACAAGCAAGCCCTAATCCCTCAAGTCAAGGTTAACCACGACACTTACCTCGCTCCAAAGGTCCACTCAAAGCTCAATCACAGCTTTGCCTTTCAAACAAGCCTCCAAACTAATACAATCTAGCAAATTACAAACCAAATTATTCAAATTAAGTCTTAGGAACTACCCACGATTGCAAATGATTTAATTTAGGTCATTATTGAAAAAGTCAACCCCTGGGGCCGCTTGATCAAATCCCAAAATTCAGACCAAAATTCGATTACCCATTCAACCCCGAGCCCGATTATGTAACTTGTTTTGGAATCCAACCTCAATTTGAGGTCTAAATCCCCCATTTTACAAATATCCCTAATTCTACCCAAAAACCCCAATTTCTACCATGAAAACACAAGATTTTAGGTTGAAATCTTAGGAAATATAGTGAAAGATTGAAAGAAACAAGTTTAGAATAACTTACCAATGATTTTGGGAAGAAAGGTTCTGTGAAAAATCGCCCCCAGGGTTTTGAAAATTTTAGAGAATGAACCAAAATCTCGTCTAAGTCCCATTTTGATTAGTTGCAGATGTCGCATTTGTGACCTGTGGTTCGCAAATGCGAACTCCGCAAATGCGAAGAAACCATCACAAATGTGATGACTTGTTCGCAATTACGAACATTGATCTTTTGCATTTGTGACCAAATTGATCGAAAATGCGACCAAGCCTGCCCCAGCTCCACTTCGCAAATGCGAACTCTGCCCTCCCCGCAATTGCGACCTCTTGATTATAAATGCGAACTTATGGTGACCCAGGTACTTTTCGCAAATGCGAAGAAATTGCTTGCAAAAGCGAGCCTGTCAGGATTGGGGAATATTCGCAAATGCGAACACTAATCTCGCAATTGCGAGATCAGACACCAGTTACTAGAAATTGCAGAACCAACTGAGTTTTCTAAGTCCAAACCACTCTGTAGCCTATCCGAAACTCACGGTGCCTTCGGGGCTCTAAACCAATTATGCACAAAAGTCTAAAAATATCATACGAACATGCTCGCGCGATCAAATTGCCAAAATAATACCTAGAACTACGAATTTAGCATCAAATCAAAGGAAATTTTCAAGAAAACTCATGAACTTCTAATTTCACAACCGGATGTCCGAACCACGTCAAACCAACTTCGTTTCTCATCAAATTTGACAGACAAGTCATAAATATAGTATTGGACCTATACCGGGTTCCGAAACCAAATTACGGACCCAATATCCAAAAAGTCATATATTGGTCAAACATTTCAAAGACATTAAGCTTTTAACTTTCAAATTTCAACAAAGTGCGATAACTCGGGCTTGGGACTTCCGAATTTGATTTCGGGCATACGCCCAAGTCCTAAATCACGATACAGACCCATCGGGGCCGTCAAAACACGAATCTGGATTTGTTTACTCAAACAGTTGATCGAAGTCAACTCAAATAGATTTTAAGTCAAACATTTCATATTTTTTCAATTTTTAACATAAAAGCTTTCCGGAAAAATACCCGGACTGCACACGTAAATCGAGAAAGTCTTAAATGAGGTATTTAAGGATTCAAAGCGCAGAATTAGGTTCTAAACTATAAGATGATCTATCGGGTCATCACAACCAGTTACAGATTAATGAACAAGTAAACAAGAGGAATAATTTCAGCAATACCCCAATGTCAATAGCAAAACGAACAGTAGAACCCAGGAATCTCAGTGCGTCAAAGTTTCCAAGGGTTTCAAATGAACCCCGGGCAGTACTCACACCGAGAAAGGTCCGATAATCAAATTTCAGTGGCCTTGGCTTTCAGCCGGCCAAGAGATTAAGGCTCAGAGTAGTATAAGACAAGTGAGAATAAGAGAATAGTAGTAATTTTCGTGATTAACACCTCTCCTAGGGAATTAGGGGAGGTGTTTATATAGTAGTAAAATTCAAACGAACGAACAAGGAAAATAGTAAAACAACATATTAAAGGAAAGAATATCATGCAAAAATCAATTTCGAATCAGATTAAAAGAGAAACCAAACAAACCCTAGTTCGATAGAAATCAAAAATGGACCACAGATCTTGGTGAATCGGCCCCATATCATCTTGCTATGAATGTATATAATCAAAATATCATCTAGATTTTGGAGATTGAAGACCATTTCACATGATTCAAGGTCTGGTACTTGCCAAAAATAGGCAAGTACTAAGTGATACCATAATCGTGTAAGTAACATGGAGACAGAACATATAAAGAAGGAAAATCAAAAAGGGATCCCATATTAAGGTCGGAATTGGAGATGATTGAAGGGTGTGGCGGCTAGGATTTCTCAGATACGAATGGAATAGAGAAGATTCAGAGGCGGCTGGAGTAGGGAAATGAGATTAGGGTTTGGGTGGGGGACATAAGGAAAGGTGGGGATTTATTATGGGCCGATGATCATTTGAGATCAACGGACAGGATAAAAGAAAAATGAGATGGCACATTTACGCGGGTTGCGGCCAGGTTCATTAAAAGGGTTGTCTGATCTGGGCTTGGTTATGGGTCCGAAATTAACTCAAACATTGGGCCAAGTTTTTTAAACACACGAAAACTATAAAAATAATTTATAAGAAGTAATTAACAAATAATAATATATTATTTATTTAGTAAGATACTTAAAAATAATAATTTGACATTATAAAAATATAAAAATACTATTTGGGCACAAATAATGTAATAAAATATAATTATGCACAACATATAGGCTATTATTGTAAAATTATGTAAATAGCTTAAAAATACAAATATAATTATATGAAAATAAGGTAAAATATTATGAAACATATATGTGGATGCGAATAATAAATTTGGATGATTAAGTCATCACACATTAATTTAAAGGGGTAATTAATACATATTCATATAATTTGAATGCAAGAAAATTAATTTTAAAGATTTAAAATTATGACAAATTATAAAAAATACTTGTATGACTCTTGTAAATTGGTGATGATGCAGGAATAATATTTTAAAAGCATATATGCCATTTATAAAAATATGAGTACGAAATTGGGTATCAACAATATACATTGTCATGGGTAAAAGTATGCGGGTGGCACTAGTTTTCTCATGTCTTTACTTATTTCATGCTTTTATTTGTTAAATTCCTTTACTCACTTCACGCTTTTATTTGTTAAATTCCTTTACTTATTTGACGCTTTTATTTGTTAAATACCTTTTCTTATTTCATACTTTTATTTGTTAAATGCCTTTGCTTACTTCACGTTTTTATTTGTTAGATGATTTTACTTATTTCATGCATTTATTTGTTAGATTCCTTTACTTACTTCATGATTTTATTTGTTAAATGCCTTTATTTATTCCATCCTATTATTTGTTAAATGCCTTTTCATACGTCATGTTTTATTTGTTAAACACCTTTACTTGATACATGTTTTTACTTGCTACATGACTTTACTTGTTACATGCCTCACTTGTATTATATTTTTACTCGTTTTATGATTCATTGTTGTCACGCCCCAACCTCGAGAAGTGCGACCGGCGCTCAGCCGAGTGAACGCGGTCGAGCAAGCCTGATAGATACTTTCTACCCAACTCACCCATGATCAAGAAAAGACATGATTTTATTAATTAGACAGTAGGAAGTTCATACATACAATATTAAATCGTTTCTTTAGTTACTTCACTACTTAGTCTCAATATATATAATCACAACTTGTTTGACTTTTCTAGCACGCATGTACAAACCCACATAGTGTCTACGGAGCCTCTAAAAGATACAAAAGAGTCTATGATAGTGCCGGCAACAAGGCTCCGGCTATACCTTGAGACGTGATAGTAATATGAACAAAAGATACAATACGTTACCCTGGGATGAAGTGGGACTCACCAAGTCTGTTGGGAAGAGGATGTGCCACTATCGCTGATCAACAATGCTTGCTATGTAACCACCTACATCCATTTAAAGATGCAGCGCCCCCGGCAAAAGGGACGTTAGTACCGTCGAATAGCACTAGTATGTATAGCTAAGCGCCATCTCAATAGAATGAATAATAATACAAGGGGGAGCAGTAAAGAATTCAATAAGAGTTTCAAATAATACTAAAACATCAAGTTAAAGATCTCATAAGTTTTCAAGTCAATTTCCATGTTATTTGGTCGGGTGATATTTAGTGCCGACACAATACCACTATATTCTTACACGGAGTCCGATCACGATCCAACCGGCTAGGTCGTCTCATTTGAGACATCAACCATAACCACAAATTCAATTATCATTTTTAGTACAGTCACCACCATGTATGCGGTATGGCGTCCGGTCATTTGGATGTGTTGTTGGGTGATTCAATATGAATTGATATGTTGGATCAGGTTGCCACAACAATAATGTTATGATAAGGATCGGGTTGGTCGCCGAAACAATAGTATAGCCATGGGATCGGGTTGCCGCCTGAACAAAACTATGTGTATTAGATCGGGTTGTGCGTACATGTTTTGGTGTTGTTTGTGATTTAGTCCTCTATATGGGTTGTGATTATGTTGCTCACATGTATTGTACTTCCCCCTTGTTTTGAGTTGCTGAAAAGGGTTTGGTTGAGTATTTTGAGAGGCGTGATTATTACTTCTGATATTGGGTTCTTTTTGCTATTTTCTGCCTTTATTCTTGATATTATCACAGTTATCTCTATTTCCATTTTTGTTGCTCTAACTCTACAGGTTCGTATGGTAAGTGTATTATCATATCCTTGTTGCTACTTTGTTGAGGTTAGACTCGATACTTACTAAGTACATGGGGTCAGTTGTACTCATATAACACTCCTACATTTCTTGTGCAGATTCTGGTGTGGGTCATAGCAGTGTATGGATGGGAGCATAGCTTGGTACCAGGGAGACTTGAGATAGTGCTTCTTTCTCGCTGCAGACTCCGGAGTGACATTCACTCTCATTGTTAGTATTTTCTTGTATCAGACAGTATTACATTTTATTTCAAACTTTGTATATAGTATTCTTAGTAGCTCACGTACTCCGAGATACCAAGTCTTGAGAGGTTGTGTAGACGGTGTTTAGTTTTAGACTTATTTATATATTTTTGAGTTTTACTCATATTCTATATTATTGTGTTGTCTGGTAGTCTAGTTTTAATATTTATTGTTAAGTGTTGGCTTGCCTAGCAAGCGGTGTTAGGCACCATCATGACCCCGTTGATTAGAATTTTGGGATGTGATAGTTCTTTACCTCCAAAGTAGTGTATCCCCTCCAAAAGATGTTTCTTGGGGTGTATATATGGCCTAAGTTAAGTGGGAAGCCGCATCAACCAATCACGAGTCCGACAGGATAACTAGGACGCATGTCCTTAGTGCTCATGACCCGAGAAGGGTGGACGAACACCTTCAGCTCTATTTCAAGCTCCGCATGCCATGACCTTCACCTTGGCCGGAATTTACTATATTTTTCATGATTGGAACCTCCCTTTTGATGCCTAGCCCACACACAACCCGACAAGGGTTGACGTCCATCCTTGAGCTTCAGTTCTTCGACCTTTTTCAACACAAACTTATGCCAATCCTTTCCTTTTTATTTTGCTTTCATCCAAAACATGCCTTACATGCATACAATACGTAATAAGCTCAAATGATATTGATATTAATCTAAACAACTACAAAGATCCCCAAAATACGAGGCAGAAACATATCAAATATATAACTAATACGAGGCAGAAACATATCAAATATATAACTTTTTGCCGGATATCAACACCTCACATTTAGCCTCTCTCGCCCTCGAGCAACTCAAGGAACAAGCTAAACATTCTCAAGTATCACATTAATGACAATGATTTATATCGACGCTTAGAACACGACATATACCCTATTGATCCTCCTAAAATTAAAACATTTCAAAACTATTTAAAACGTTGAAGTGATCTCCTCCAACATTCTAGCATAAAACATTGACTCCATGACACCCTATTCAACCATGCACCAACTATTCCAACTCAAGAACCAAGACATCCTCAATCCTTTGCAAATCATATGGTCTCATTAACAATCAAGAAAGGAGTTAGTCCAGAAACTCAAATGCGCTTCAAGTGCAATTTAAGGACTCACATATTGAAAGAATATTCTAGCTCTCACAAAGAAGTTCATGAGCCACCCAAAATTGTACCCTAGGCTTGCCCGTAGTGCAGGACTCGACTAATTTAGGTCTGTCAGATACACGATCAAGTAGAATTTTATCGGTTGCAATATAGGCTAAGAGATAAGTAGGATATATTTGGGAAAATAGTGACTAACTCTCATAAGAAATTTAATACAATGCAACTTTTCACATTTAAGCGCAAACTTATCATAGCCCCAATTCAATTACCCCTACACAAATTTACTCCAAAGCATTCACTTTCGATATTAAGCATGTAATATATACCAACTTACTAGACACGAACAAAGTAACTTGTAATATTGTTATTATTATTATTATTATTTCCTTTTTTCTTTTCATCATTTTTCTCTCTGTTTTATATATATATATATATATACATACACACACACTTACTTTCTCTCAGCTAGTAAAATATCGTTCTTATACAAGTGCATCCATCGTCCTTCATTTAGTTCCACTCAAAAGTTACTCATGTTCCCTTATTATTTCTTTCTAGAACTTATTGTTGTAGATTAAGTGCTTTTAGAGGCAAAAGGTTCAAATTGAGTCACTTAATAACAAATAGTTTATCCGCTTGTATTGTGGGTACCAAAGAATAGGTGTATAGTCTCAAAAAGGGCTAACTAAGGGTATCAATCACAATGGTAGGAAAAACGGCTAGATGGGGTAATCAAAGAAGTACCTATATCATATCCTAGACACATCAAGACTTAATCACTTTGCGCCGATCCACATACAGGGCAAGTTCTAGATAGAATTTAAGCGCAAGGAGTAATCACAAGAGTCAAAAATCGAGCCTAAGTATCAAAACATGATCACAAACATTCTCAAGGCATATAGTTCAAAGTTCATGAAGAGATCATTCAGTGCACATGCTAGATCATAAACCCATCATAAAACATGTCAAACTTATTAAAATGCTTGAATTTTCCAATTCCTACTTGTTAGTTCATAAAGAAAAAGAAAAATCTTTTTGATTTTCTTTATTTAGAGTTTAATCCCTCACGAAAGCTATTCATCGTCGAAAAAGGTCCAATTATTTTTTGAAAAATCTACTAACAACTCCTAGATCAAAAATATTTGGCATCATCAGGAAGGAACTATGGCTTAAAGAAAACGTGAGATTAAACCAACAAAAAAACTAAACTATTGTTATAAAATTATAGTGGCCTCAAGTTTGATTGCTTAGTGTCACGATCCAAAACCAGCCAAATATCGTAATGGCGCCTAACCCGCTTGCTAGGCAAGCCAACACATAACAATAATTTTTAAAGATGATTATTAAGTCACTAACAGAGACATGATAAAATAATAAAGCGGAATAAGTCTGAAATCAATATCATAATAATAAGTATAAGACAACATTGAAATACGACCGCAACTATATCACAAAATGCCCAAAACTCGGTGTCACATCATTATGAGCATGTCTCAAGAGTAAACAGACTCAATCAAACAACATCCTGTCAAGAAAGGAAATAAATAGACAGAGATAGAAAAGTAGGGGAGGGGAACTCCATGTGTTGCAAATCTGATCAAGAAAAGCAGCTCACCACAAAGTCTTCAAATATACTCCTACTCCGTTGGATGAGTAACACTAGTACCAGCCTCAGATCCAACACAAAAATATATGAAATTATAGTATAAGCACAAAATAACGGTACCCAGTAAGTTTCAAGGGCGAGGTGTCGACACTGACACCTGCTAATAGTCCAAATATCAAGTGAGATCATAAATAAGATATGAAATAAAGTATGACATCTCCGAATAAGCACAAAAGGATAAGACACAATACATATGGAATTTGGGCATGCTTGTCAAATAATGAGATTAAATACGAAGTCAAATACTTATATTATTACATATTGCATGAAGTATATAAATCAACAGCTATATAAGAGCTAGTGCATGAATCTAAGATGTAAATGCATGCTCAGAACCCACTCTTAATATCTCACAACACAATCTATGTGCCTGATACAGTCCACGTGTCCAAATCGAGCACCAATCTGAGTGCCTGCATTTATAGGTCCCAAAGTAACATGTGTAATCACCTGACTCCAGAGGGATAGATCCATATCCAGGCGTTGTTGCAACATGTAACCCGATCCAATCATATCAATCAGCTCGGTCAATTCACATTCCATAACAACTCAATCCGCTCACGTGTCGCAAAGTGATACATTCTCAATTTTCCTCAATATCCAACTCTCCAACTCATATATATGATTATGAAATGATGCAATTAAAAAGCACTGAGACATAACAATAAAAATGCGGATAAAAGATCAAATAGATAAAAGATGGTTATGGATTATAATGTAAGTCAATCTGTCATGGCAATTCAATAAGCTAATTCAATATTAATATGTCTAATTATGATATTTAACGTGGGTAAAATGATCCATGTAGATACCAAATCACGAATCAAATAAGACGAGTTTATGACTACTACCAATAAACAATGTTATCATAACAAAATAAATCATTTATATCCATGTCCACAAGTCCTAACCTTAGCATGGTTCTAATCATAATAGAGAGCCATCACGTAGTCATAGAATCAATAAAATATGAATATTAAATCATACAATCCAAATAAAGTATTTTATAAATTTAACATTATCCGGATATGGTGATAACCTAGCTACGCATATACGCTCGTTACTTCTATGTATGTGGTTCCTAGCCAAGCAACAAGTAGAAACCATATTACCTATGGGGAGATTTTTCTCATAAAAAGATAAACAAGAGACTTACCTCTTTCCGAGTGTCACAACCAAAATTTCCAGCCAAAGGGATCGTGATGGCGCCTAACACCACTTGGTAGGAAAACCAACAAATAACAATAATAAAGGCAATGCGAAATGTAATAACATAATATCATAAGTAATAGATAGAACTAAAAAATATATATTAATTCTAACACCCACGACCATCTAAAACCTCCCTGAAACTTGAGTCACTGACTACGTGAGCGTCTAAATATTTAACTAAATATAAAATCTGGAGTAACAGTACACTGCTCGAAACAAATTAACAGTAATAAGACTATGAGATGGGTGGCTCCAAGGCCAGTGAACGAGATTACAGTACTACCGAGGGTCTCCTCAACCAACTAGCTAGTCTATCCTCTAGGTACCACTGAAACCACCATCAAAATCTGCACAAGAAGTACGAAAGTATAGTATGAGTATAACTGACCCAATATACTCCGTAAGTTTCGACCCTAAGCCCCACAAGGTAGTGACGAGGCTAAGACCAGATACCTACATATAAGTCTGTGCAGTTAAGTAATGTGAAATAATGAGAAAAGATAACAAATAAAATAGCAAGTAAGATGACAAGATAAATAGCATGTGGGAGTGATAACAAGTATAAAAATGAGAAGATATAGAACGAGAAAATAAAGAAGGATATGACTAAAATAAACCACAATTTATGCTTCCGCAAGAGCTCCGAAAAAGACTATCGAACATAAAGAAACATAGCTAAGTCCTCAATCAACATAGTAAAATAAGAAAGAAGCAATATCAACAAATGGCACGGCATCATCCTTCGTGCTTTTATTCTCATTCTCACAAGTACAACATAGTAGTAATTATGGAAACACCTTTTGTGCATATTCTCTCTTTCTCCAAGCATGATAACACCTTGCGTGCGATGATATTGATATATAAAGAAAGCACAAAAATACCCTTCATGCACAATCATTCTTCCTCACAAGTACGAAAATACCCTTCGTGTAATTCCCTCTTTCTCACCAAGAATAAACATATAAAGTAATACCAAGCAAGATTGTAAGCACAAACAATATCAATAAATAGCGATTGATCATAGCTTGCCATAATATTCATCGTTTTGCAAAAATATCCAAATCAACAATTCAAGAGTCTCACTACCCAGTATCACAACAAGCTTAACACGACTACTAATACAAATGGAAACAGTCCAAGAGTCTTACAATCTTGATAAAGCATGAAAAATATAATACATTAAGCAACAAGATATAAATAAATAGTTCTATGTCACGCTATGAACCTAGGCCTGAACGTAACACGGCACCCGGTTCCTGACTGCAATGACCAAGCGAACCAATTAACTGGCTGAATCAACATATGATATCATAACATACTGAAAGCGAAATATAAACTAACACATGTTAATACACTAAAAGTCTGAATGATATAAATTAATATGCTGAAACACTAACATAAGTCTGAAGTATATTTGTAGCCAACGTTGCTTAATATGAAAAGCATGTGACTCTATCTTACTATTACTTTAGTCTATGAAGTGTCTAATAAAGTACTAAAAACACTGACTGTCTGAAAATACTGAAGACTATAAGGTAATGATAATGCCCCGAAAGAACTGGGGATCACCAAATAGCTGGTATGAGAATCCTAGCGCTCTAAATCGCCAACCTAAAAATCATTACCTGCATCGTGAGATGCAGGTCCCGGGCAAAAGGGACGTTAGTACATTTGAATTGCACTAGTATGTAAAGCAACTGAAAGAAAGAATTATAAATGCTGAAACTGAAACTAAGCTGATAACTGAGAATTGATAATTGATAACTGAAATGATAACTATTGAAACTGAAACTGAAGTGATAACTGATAACTGAAACAAAGGAAGTAAGGATATGAATACTCCCTCTTCTAAATGATGAACAACCTGTTTATCTGAATAAACTATGGCCTCAGACCCAATATATATGTGCACAAGCTATGGCCTCAGGCCCAAGTGTGTATATATATATACAAAAATGCATAAAGCATCAACTTCGACCTCAGGCCCAAAAATGCATAAAGCATCAACTACGACCTCAGGCCCAAACATGCATAAAGCATAAACTATGACATCGGGTCCAAATACAGGTGTTCACATTCATGGATTTAAAATCAGGAACAGGTGTTCAACATTCAGGGATTTAAATTCTGGAACTGAAAATCATACTGCATTATGTGATGCTAAAATACTGAATCATATCGAGTTATATGATACTAAAATACTGAATAGGACTAGACTGAGACATGTATTCTTGAACTGATTATGAAAACTGAAACTTCAATTGTTTATGACATGCTGAGTAATCTAAATTGAGACTTATGGGCATTAAACCCAAGTCTATATTTATTATGCACTGAGCTCACAACATTTAGAATGAAAGTCATGAACGAGTTATGAAGCTAGATAATAGAAGTTCTGCAACTATTCAAGGAACTAGGCTTAAATATATTTCTGAGGCAAGTAGTAACATCGTTAAAGAAACGTAGTGTAGGGAGAATCATTAATATTCCCAAACATAGAGAGTTAGCCTCACATACCTGGACGCTGGCCCTTTAAGCGTATCACAATGTTTGCCGCCTCTTTTTCAGCTATAATCTGTGTCAATATATGTCAAGATGAACCAATATTAGCACTAATTCTCATATTTTAGTCACTTAGGAATTTTACCAAACACCTTATGGGCGTAAAGACTCATAGTCCTTAGTAATCGGTCTTTTCTTCATCAAGTTCTCATTCTACTACTTATAGGTGATTTTACAATCCCAAATAGATGTAACTAACACCATTTCTCACCACCTAAATATTTACAACAATCATAAGTCAACAATCCAAAACTTTAGCATAGTTCTTATGGTTCTCTTTATCAAACCCCTTTTACTATTATACCAAAAACTTATCAATTCATAGTTATAAATAATTAGGGAGTAGAAGCATTACCTTTTCGAATTTCACTCCTCTTGAATTCGAGTTCTAGGATTTCCTTTCTCAACAATGGTGTCTCAACCAAATATCTAATGAGTTGAAGGATTTATCCATGTTAATAAGGTGTTGGAGAACTTAAATTAACTTAGAATCATCGTTAGAACTTACCTTGGATGATGGACGGACCTTGGGGGAAGTTAGGTTCTTGAGAGCTTCCCTTTCTAGAGTTGGTTTTGCTGTTTGGGGTGTGGGGGAATGAGTTAAGGGTTTTAAATAAGTGAACACGTTCCAAAACTGAGGAGGAAATAAAAATAGCTCAGGTAAACCTTGCCGGTGCGAGGCATCATCAGGGGTGCCAGAATAACTATGCAAGGTGCCAAAATTACAGTGCCTTGCACTGTCTGGGGTGCTGAGAATGATGCCCTATGGGGCGCTGAGGTTGATGCCCAGGACAGCGCCTTACATTGTTTGTGGAACTGAGTTTTTATGGCCTTGCACTGTCTATGGCCGTGAGTTTTCATGGTCTTGCACTGTCTATGGCTATAAGACGGACCTCCCATAAACTTAGTCGATTCTATTGAATTTTATATACCTCACTCTCGGTCTTGATTCTAAATTAATTATTTCTACTCATACTCATCCCGATAGGACTTTACATGTCTAAAAGGTAACATTAATACTCATTTAGCGCATCCACAACTAATCCGGATTTACGGGGTGTTACATTCTACCTGCATGCTGAACCCATACCAAACACATATACACTCGTCACCTTGCATATTCGTCGCCCTCAACATGTATAACACATAGAAATTAAATATAATTACATCCTAATTCCCTTAAATCAAGGTTAACCAAGACACTTACCTCTTTCCAGCACAAATCAACCCTCTAACACTTTCTTTCCTTTAGCACAAGGCTCCAAACCACTAGAATCTAATCAATTAATATTCAAATAAGTCAAAACAAGCCGTAGAAACTACCCTAGTATCAAAAAGGTTTGACCTTTAACATTTGAAAATGTTAACAAAAAGTCAACCCGGACTCACATGGTTGAAATCCAAAATTAAGATCAAATCCCGATTACCCATTCACCCCGAAGTCTAAATATGTGATTTGTCTCAATATCCGACCTCAAATCGAGGTCAAAATCTCTAAAATACAAAATCCTAAATTTCTACCCAAAAACCTTGTTTCTAATCTATGAAATTTTAGAATTAGGCATGAAATTCAAGGAAAAGTTATGGAATTTGATAAAAAAAAACAAGTTAAATTTCCTAATATACTCAGCTGCTTCGCAATTGCGATGTTCGCAAAAGCAAACAACTGATCACAAATGTGACCAAGTCATTAAACCTGTGATATCACAAAATAAAACAAAGGCATCGCAATTGTGATAGTTGCAAATGCGACTAACGAACGCAAATGCGAAGGTTTATGTGAAACAAACCCTAACACCCCCCAACATCGCAAATGCGAGCTAGCACTCGCAAATGCAAGGCTCGCATTTGCAAACACACCATCGCAATTCAGCACAAGAAAACTAAAGCCCATCCAAAACAGTTTGAAACTCATCCGAAACTCACCAAGCCCCTCGAACACCAATCCAAACATCCATAAGTACAATAACATAATACGAACTCGCTCATAAGCTCAAATCATCAAAATTACATCTAAAACCAAGAATCAAATATCAAAACTCAAAGAATTTCAAAGTTTATACTTCATATTCCAACTTTTCACATTAAGCGCCGAAGCGACCTCAGGTCCCCCGGGACCCCAAAGAAACATGCATACAAGACCAAAGTCATCGTACGAACCTATCGGAATTGTCAAAATACCGAGCCAAGGTTGATTACCAAAATTGTTGGCGTGGTAAACTCTAACCATTTTCAAGTTCAAAAATTAATTTTCTTGGAAAAATCACATTTTAACTTTCCGAAAATCAACACGGTCCATGCACGCAAGTCATAAATCATCAAATAGCACTATGAAAGGTATCAAATCATACAATTGGGAGCTAGAACTCAAAATGATCTATCGGGTTGTTACATTCTCCACCTGTAAAAGAGACATTCGCCCTCATACGGACATACAAATGTACCTAGACTAGTAAAGAGATGTGAATATCTACTCCTCATGTTGCATTCTGACTCACAAGTAGCCACTTCAGTCGGCTGACCTCTCCACACACTTTCACATAAGGAATATCCTTAAATCTCAACTTTCAAACCTTCCAATCTAGAACAACTACCGACTCTTCCCCATATGTCAGATCTTCATCAAGCTGCACTGTGCTGAAGTCCAAAACATGCGATTTATCTTCATGGTACTTCTAATGCATAGAAACAAAAAATACCGGATGTACTCCTGCTAGGCTGGAAGGCAATGCAAGCCTATAAGCAGCCTCCCCAACTCTCTCCAAGATCTCAAATGGGCCAGTAAGCCTCGGTCTTACCTGTCCTTCTTCCTAAATCTCATTATGCCCTTCATAGGTGAAACTCGGAGAAGAACCTTCTAACCCTCCACGAATGCCACATTACGAACCTTCCTATCAGCATAAATCTTTTGCCTGGACTGTTTTGTAAGAAACTGCTCCTGAATCAATTTTACCTTCCCCAAAGCATCATAGACTAAATAGGTGCCCAATAATCTAGCCTTACCAGGTTCAAACCAACCAACGGGAGAACGACATCGCCTCCCATATAAGGCCTCATACGGAGCTATATGGATGCTCGATTGATATTTGTCGTTGTATGCAAACTCTGCTAACTAGAGAAACTGATCCCACTAGACTCTGAATTCCATAACACATGCCCTCAACGCATCCTAAAAAATCTGAATGGTCCGCTGGGATTGCCCGTCCGTCCGAGGGTGAAATGTGGTACTCAACTCGACTTGCGTTCCCAACTCATGCTGAAAAGGTCTCTAAAAGTGTGGAGTGAATTACGTGACATAGTCTAAAATGATAGAATGGGCACACCGTGTAAACGAATAATCTCCCTGATGCAGATCTGAGCCAGCCGCTCTAAAGTGTAGGAAGTCCTTAGCGGAATGAAATGTGCGAACTTGGTCAATCGGTCCACAATGACCCAAGCAGCATCATACTTCCTCAAAGTTTGGGGTAAGCCTACCATAAAGTCCATAGTGATGCGCTCCCACTTCTACTCCAGTATCAACAACCTCTGAGTCAAACCACCTAGTTTCTGATAATCATACTTCACCTGCTGATAATTCAAACACCGAGAGACATGTCCAATAATGTCGATCTTCATCTTTCGCAACCAATAATGCTGCTTCATGTTATGATACATCTTCGTGACACCTGAATAGAATACTTTGAGCTATGAGCTTCCTAAAGGATCAACTCTCTCAAGCCATCAACATTCAGAGCACAAATACGTCCCTGAAGTTGCATAACACCATCATCCTCAATCACGACTTTCTTAGCACCACCCCGATGCATCGTGTCTTTCAACACAAACAAGTGAGGATCATCAAACTGGCGAGCCTTAATGCGCTCCAACAAATATGACTACGCCACAACGCAAGCAAGAACCCTACTAGGCTTCGAAATATCCAACCTTACGAACCTATTAGCCAAGGCCTAAACATCCATAGCCAACGGCCTCTCCATTGCGCTATAAATGCCAAACTACCCATGCTCTCTGCCTTCCTACTCAAGGCATTAGCCACCACATTAGCCTTCTTTGGATGATACAATATAGTGATATCATAGTCTTCCAATAACTCCAACCATCTCTGCTGCCTCAATTTTAGATCCTTGCACTTGAATAGATGCAAGAGACTCCGATGATGTGTATAGAACTCACACGACACGCCATATAAGTGATGCCTCAAAATTTTGAGCATGCGCACTATAGTTGCCAACTCCAAATCATGCACGGGATAGTTCTTCTCATGTATCTTCAGCTGGCAAGATGCATAGGAAATCACCCTACCATCCTACATCAATATTGCGCCAAGTCCAATGCAAAATTGAGATGTTCGCAAAAGCGAACAACTGATCCCAAATGCGACCAAGTCCTTGAGTCTCAGATGTTGCAATTGTGAATGTCGCAACTGCGAAGGTCAACCCTTCGCAAAAGCGACCTGTGCTTTGCAAATGCAAAGCAGCCCGAACTCCCCCAAGCATCACCAATACGAGCTAGGTCTCGCAAATGCGAGTCTCGCGCTTGCGAATAGACCATTACAATTGTGATGTCTGCAGCACTAGAAAACTAAAGCCTTGCCAAAACAGTCTAAAACTCACCCGAGTCCCTTAGGCCCCAACCCAAAAATCCAGACGTACAATAACAACATACGAACTTGCTCATAAGTTCAAATCATCAAAATAACATCTAAAACCAAGAATCAAACATCAAAACTTAAAGAATTTCAAAGTTCATACTTCAACTTCTATCTTTTCACATTAAGCACTAAAATATCCTCATGTCATACATGACCCCAACCAAACATGTGTACAAGTCCAAAATAATTATACGAACCTACCAAAATCGTCAAAACACCGATCCGAGGCCGTTAACCAATAATGCTGACCGTGGTCAACATTAACTATTTTCAAGTTCAAAAATCAAGTTTTCTTTGAAAAATCACATTTAAACTTCCCGGAAATCAACATGAACAACACACGCAAGTCATAAATCATCAAATAGTGCTATGAAATATCTCAAATCATGAAATAGGGAGCTAGAACTCAAAACGACCTATCAGGTCATTACACCGAGACACCTTCAACCTTTCAAAAATGCTTTCCCTTTTACATCCACCACCAAACGACTCGAATCTAGAATAATATTACTTAAATGAGTCAATACAAGCTTTAGGAATTGATGTTATATAAAAAAGATTCAATATTTAAACCAAATAAAAAAGACAACAAAAAGTCAACCTCGGGCGCGTAATCCGAACTGATAATAGATATAGATTTTCCATAACCCCATAATCCCAAATATATGATTAGATTTAAAATCGGGTTCCAATTTCATGCTCAAGACTCCAAATCCATTCTCTTAAGTTACATACCAAAAAGTCCCAATTTCTACACTTTAAATCCATATTTAGAGGTTAAAATCTTTGTAGATTCTTGAGATATAATCACAAATGATTAGAAATCACTTACCCTCTCGCCTTGGTGAAAATATTCTTGTAAAATCGCCCCACTTGAAGTATAGGGTTCGAAATATGACAGAACGAGCAAAAATCCCAAAATTCTACACTTATATACTGCCCAGGGGTTACTCTACGTGATTGCGGCTCGGGACTACATGGTCGCAATGTATAGATGCCCAATGCTCAACGCGATTGCAGCCTTCTGCCTCGTGATCGTGAAGGCCAAAGACAACCCGCACCCCTTCTCCTCTTTGCAAACGTGGAAGCTCGCATGTGAACGCGATGCCTAGCTCCTAAAAACTAAGCAATAACGACTCCTCGATTGCAAATGTGATGCACAACCAACCTGATCAGGAATCGTTCTCAACGATCGCGAGCTTCTACTCCCCAATCGCGAAGCACTACTACACAACATCAGATCAACTGTTGCAAAACCAAGGGAAATTGTTTGAAACCACCCTGAATCACACTTGAGCCCCCCAGGACAACGTCCAATCATTCTAACAAGTCCATATACTTTGTACAAACGTGAACCAAAGCCCAAAACATCAAAAACAACAACAAAATGAAGAATCGAAGATTAAATCCATTTCTTAACTTTCCAACTTAGCCGAACGCGTCTGAATCATACATAGACATTTCAGATCATAAACACACTTTGCACACAAGTTTGTTTCAACCATTAGGACCTATCCAAGGTCTCAAAACCACAATCGAAGCTCATTACCCCAAAAGTCAGCTATCGGTCAAACTTATGAACTCTCGAATTTTTCAAATTGATAACTTTTGACAAATAGAGTCAAAATCTTCTAGAAACATCAAAAAAAATTCAAACATACGCCTAAGTTCAAAATCACCATACAAACCTATAGAAATCCTCAAATATTGATTTCGAGGTTGTTTATTTAAAAGTCAACTATTGGTCAACTCTTAAGCTTCCAAACTGGAACTAAGCATTCAAATTCACTCCAAAAACCTTCCTGAAGCGAGAACAACCATCCCCGCAAGTCATAAAACGTTAAAAGAAACTACGAGAAGCATCAAATAGGGGAACATGGCTCTAATACTCAAAACAATCGATCGAGTTGTTACATTCTCCCCCTCTTAAATAAACATTTGTCCTCGAACGAGTTTCAAATCATATCTAAAATGCAAAAAAAAAAGATGAGAATATCTGCTCCACATGCCATTCTCGGTCCCAAGTCGCTTCCTTGATCGGTTGACCTCTCCACTGGACCTTTATCGATGTAATGTCCTTCCTTCTCAACTATCAAACTTGTCTATCCAAAATGGCCTCTGGCTCTTCTTCATAAGCTAGATTCTCATCCAACTACACGGAACTGAACTCCAACACATGCGAATTATCTTCATAATACTTTCAAATCATGGAAAAGTGAAATATCAAATGATCTCTCGACAAGCTGGGTGGTAAAGCCAGCATGTAAGCCACCTCACCAACTCTCTCTAGAACCTCAAATGGACCAATATAACAAGGGTTCAACTTGCCTTATTTACCAAATCTCATCACGTCCTTCATGGGCGAAACTTTAAGAAGAGCTTTTTCATCCTCCATAAAAGCCATATCATGAACCTTCCTATCAACATAAATCTTCTGCCTGGACTAAGCTATGCAAAGCAGCTCCTGAATCAACTTTACCGTCCCTACATAATCACAAACCAAATCAGTACCCAACAACCTAGCCTCACCAAGCTCAAACCATCCAATAGGAGAACAATACTGCTGCCATATAAAGTCTCATACTGAGCCATCTAAATACTGGACTGATATTTGTTAATGTAGGAAAACTCTGCCAATGATAGGAGCTGATATCAATGGCCTCCAAAATCAATAACACAGGCTCTCATATATCCTCAAGGATTTGAATAGTCCGCTGGGACAGCCTATCTATCTGCGGATGAAATGCGATACTAATCTCTACTTGCGTACCCAAATTTCGCTAAATAACTCTCCAAAGTGTGATATGAACTGAGTACCCCGATCCTAAATGATAGAAACATGCACCCCATGCAAACGTATAATCTCTTTGATGTCTGAGTAAACTTTTTTGAAGTGGAAGAAGTCATTACCGAAATGCAATGCGCAGTCTTAGTCATTCTATCCACAATGACCTAAAAAACATCAAACTTCCTTAAGGTCCGTGGAAATCCTACCATAACTACCATAGTAATGCTCTCCTACTTCCACTCTGGTATCACCAACCTCTGAGTCAAGCTACCTAGTTTGTGATGCTCATACTTGACTTGTTGACAATTCAACCACCGCGGGACATATCCAACAATGTTTGTTTTCATCCTCCACCACTAATAGTGTTATTTCAAGTCATGATACATCTTTGTAGCACCTTTATGAATAGAAAACCTCGAACTATGAGTCTCCTTAAGAATCAAATCTCTCAAACCATTCACATTATGAACACAAATCTGACACTGGAACCGTAGTACACTTCTTTAGCACCACCTCGCACTACCGTGTCCGTAAGGGCAAGAAAATGGGGATCATCATAATTACGAGCATTGATGATCTTAAACAAGGACGATTGTGCAACAACACAAGAAAGAAATCTATTAGGCTCTAAAATATCCAATCTCAAAAATCTATTAGGCAAGGCCAGAACATCCATAGCCAAAGGCCTCTCCTCAGATGGAAATGAATGCCAAACTACCCATACTCTCCGCCTTCCTACTTAAAGCATCTGCTACCACATTCTCCTTACCCAGATGATACAAGATAGTGATGTCATAATTCTTAAGCAACTCAAGCCACCTTCGTTGCCTCAAATTCAAATCCTTCTGCTTGAACAGGTGCTGAAGACTTCATTGATCAGTATAAACCTCACATGACAGACCATACAAGTAATGCCTCCATATGTTAAGTGCATGCATAATAGTTGCTAATTCGAAATCATGAACAGATAATTCCTTTCATATGGATTTAACTGTCGTGACGCATAAGCAATCACCCTACTATCCTGCATCAACATTGTGCCAAGACCAACACGTGAAGCATCATAATACACCATGTATGGCCCTAAGCATGTGGGAAACACCAACACTAGGGTTATAGTCAGAGCACTCTCGAGCTTCTAAAATCTCTCTTCACACTCATCAGACCATCTAAAAGGAACACGCGTATGCGTAAACTTGGTCAATGGGGCTACAATAGATTCAAATCCCTCTACAAAGCAACGATAGTAGCCTGCCAAACCCAAGAAAATCCTAATATCCATAGTTGTAAAAGCTCTAGGCCAACCCTGAACCGCCTTAATCTTTTTTGGAACAACTATGGTACCATCACCAGACACCACGTGACCCAAGAATGCTATTGAATCCAACCACTTAGCATATAGCTTCCTTTACCGTAGGATTTGAAGCATAATCCTCAATTGTTGCTTATGCTCTTCTCCATCATGGGAATATGTCATCAATGAATATAACGACAAAAGAATCCAAATATAACTGAACACAATATTAATCAAATGAATGAAAGTTGTAGGAGCATTAGTCAAACCAAAGGACATCACAAAGAATTGATAATGTCTGTAACTCTGAAAGCCATCTTAGGGATGTCCTAAACCTAATCTTCAACTAATGATAGACCGACCTCAAATCAATCTTCAAGAATACCCTGATATGCTAAAGCTGATCAAACAAATCATCAATTGGCAATAGATATTTGTTTTTGACATTAACCTTATCAATATGCACATCCTCCTAGAACTATCTTTATTCTTCACAAACAACATTGGTGCACACAAAGGAGAAATACCCGGCCTGATGAATGCCTTATCCAACAAGTCCTGCAACAGCTCCTTTAATTCCTTCAACTCGGCTGGAGCTGTGTGATATGGTGGAATAAATAAGGGCTAAGTGACCGACACCAAATCAATACAATAATAAATAACCCTATCAGGTGGCGTTCTCACTAGGTCTGCAGGAAACACCTCTGGAAACTCCTCACTACTGGAACTAAGTCAATAATAGGAGTCTCAACACTAGTATCCCTAACGAAAGCCAGATACACCAAACATCCCTTCTTAACCATCATCTAAGCCTTCAGAAATGAGATCACCCTACTAGGGGCATGACAAAATGACACCTTCTATTCCAACCTTGGTAACCCCTGCATAGCCAATGCCATAGTCTTATCATGACAATCTAGAATCAAATGGCAAGGAGATGGCCAATCCATACCCAAAATCACTTTAAAATCTATTATATTCAGCAATAGAACATCAACCCTAGCCTGAGAGCCTCCAATTGTAACCACACAAGATCAATATACACAATCTACCATAGTAGAATCACCAACACATGCAGATATATGAATAGGAATATTAAGAGAACCACGAGGCATAATCAAATAAGAAGCAAAATATGATGACACATATGAATAGGTAGACCCCAAGTCAAACAACATAAAAGTATCTCTATGATAGACTGAAACCATACATGTGATCACAGCATCTGAGGCCACTGCCTTGGGTCTACCCAGAAAAGTATAGTAATGAGCCTGATCACCATCGACTGGGTCCCCTTCTCTAGGGTGGCCTCTAGCTGCATGTCCTCCCCCTCTAGCTAACTGGGTAGAGGATGCTGCAATTAGTGCGGGAACCACTGAGTGAGAAAGTTGTGGAGTTGTGCCCCTAACAAGCCTGGGGAAATGCCTTCTCACATGGTCAAACTCACCACACTCATAACAACCCCTAGCTAACTGAGGCTACCAAAACAGAATCTACCATGATGACCCAAATACCCAGTAGAAGAAACCTGAACAGACAAAGCACGGTAACAAATCACTGGAGGAGCATTAAAATGATAGAACTGGAGTGCTAAAATATGGCTGAGACACTGCACCACGGGCTACATGCTGTGTAGAATGAGCTGACCTACCATGGTGGCCTCTACCAAACTAACCCCTACCTCAAGATGAGGTACCACTGAAACTAATAGAACGACGATATCTCTTATCCCTCATCATTACATCTCTCCCCTGACTGCGAGTACGCATGATCCTCTTGGCTATCTACATGGCCCAATGAAAGGTAATCCTAATCTCTGACTCTCAAGCCAAGCAACCTTGAAGCCACAAGTCAATACCTCAATAATTGCCTCAACTTGTCTACCTCAGTGGGGATCAAGAAAGAAGCATGAGGGGACAACTCAGTGAATCTCGCCTTATACTCGGTCACAACCATGAGATACTGTTGAAGATGCTAAAACTGACCTCTTAACTCATCCCTCCTGGTGAGTAGGATGTACCTCTTAAAACAAATACGAGAATTGAGTCCAAGAAAGATGAGGTGAACCTGCTGGTCTGCCCAGCTTGTAGGTCTTCTACCATCTCCTGGCATCCCTTCTCAGCTGAAATGTCATGAAGTCTACACCATTGGGCTCTACCAAACCCACATTGTGAAGCATCTGATGACATTTGTCTAGAAAATCCTATGCATCCTCTAAAGAACCATCATCAAAATAAGGAGGATGTAACCTCTGAAACCTGTCCATCCTCTTTTGCTCCTGCACAAACATGGCAAGCATATTCATGGGTGTAGTTATGACAATAGCCTGCTCTCCCCCATCTAGAAATACCCCCGGCGTCTAAAAAATTGTCCCTACTACTCTGGGGTACGAGTAGTAGGGGTCTGAGCTCCCTCCAGCCTGAGATGTGGCTGGGGCGACTAGAACTACTCAGACCTGAGTCAAGGCATCAACAAAACTTACTAGCTTAGCCATAGACTCCTGAAATATTAGTGCAACAACAAAACCCTCTAGATACTGAGCTAATAATGGAACTTCATCATAATCATCATCAACCTGATCCTTCACCTAATCTGTAGGCAAGTCTACTGACATTGCCCTGGTGTACCCACGGGCTCTGGTGGATACTATACCCTAGCTACAACTATGCGACCCCTAGTGGGAGCTCTTGACCCTACCTTGGGCCCCTGCCTCTCCCACCACGATAATACTACCTCTCCCTCACCTACTACTACTGCATAAACACGTGTTCTCACTATCTATGAGAGTGGAAGAGAAGGATTTAGAATTAAAAAATAATCAACAGATGATAAGGAATCAAGAAAAGGAAAGCTCCTAAAGACCTATAGTCTTTCGCAGATAAATACTGATGTCTTTGTATTGTTCCACAAGACTATACTAGTCCTGCTCGTGACTTGTGAGACCCTCAAAATCTAGAGCCCTGATACCAACTTGTTACGATCCAAAACCTACCAAAGGTCGTGATGGCACCTAACCTGCTTGCTAGGTAAATAAACACACAATAACAATTTTAAAATCCAATTTTTAAGTCGCTAGCAGAGTCATGATATAAACAATAAAGCAGAATAAGTCGCAAATCCTTATCATAATACATAAGTCTAAGACAGGGTCTAAACATGACAATAATTGTCGCAGAAAACACCCAAAAGTCGGTGTCACATCATCACAAGCATCTATCAAGTTTAAACAAACTCAACTAAATAACAACATCTATATACAAAGGAAATAAATAGGTAGAGATAGAAAAGCAGGGGAGGGGGACTCAATGTGCTGCAGATCGGATCAAGTAAATCCGCTCACCGCGAAGTCTCTAAATGTACTCCTACTCTACTGGATCGGTACCACTAGTACCAGACTCAGACCCTGCAATACAATGTAGAGAAGTGTAGTATAAGTATAAAACCACGGTACTCAATAAATATCAAGTCTAGCCTTGAAGAAGCAGTGGGGAGGGGTCGACACTAACACCTACTAATTGTCTAAATAACAAGTGAGAGAATAAATAAGATACAAAATGAAGTATGAAATCCACAAATAAGCACAAAAGGATAAGAAACAATAACTATGGAATTTAGGAATGCTTGTTAGGTAAAGAGATCAAATACGAAGTCAAGTACTTCAATTACTACATATAGCATGATGTATGTAAATCAACAGTTATATAAGATTTACTGCATGAGTCTAACATTTAATGTGTGGTCAGAACCCACTCTTAGTACCTCACACCATAATCCATATGCCTGGCACAATCCATGTGTCCAAGCCAAGTACCAATTTGAGTGTCTGCGCTCACATAGCCCAAAGTAACATGGTAATCACCTAATATTGTTGTGGCGTGCGACCCGATCCAATCATAATACCGTTGTGGCATACAACCCAATCCAATCATATCAATTTGCACGTGCAATTCACGTGCCATAATAACTCAATGCGCTCACGTGTCCTAAAGTGCCAAATTATCAACTTTCCTCAATATCCAACTCCCCAACTCATACATATAATTATGAAATAATGCAATTAAGAAGCACCGTGACATAATAATAAAAATGTGGATTGAATCTCACATAACAATTCGTCATAACTATTTAATAAGCTAATTCAATGCTAATAAGTCTAATCAAGTTATTTAACATGGGTAAAATGAGCCATGTAGCCACTAAATCATGAATCAAATAAGACGAGTGTATGACTACGTCAATAAGAAAGCTCAACATAACAAAATAAATCCTTTATTCCCAATGCGATAAGTCCTAGCCTTAGCATGGTTCTAATTATAATAGAGAGCCATGACGTAGTCATAGAATTAATAAAACATGGATAATTAATTCATATTGTCCAAATAAGTCATTTTATAAATTTAATACTATCGAATATAGTCATAACCTAGCTACGCATTTACGCTCGTCACCTTGCATATACGTGGCTCCTAACCAAACAACAAGTAGCAAATAGATCACCTATGGGGATATTTCCCTATTAAAATGATAGGCAAGAGATTTACCTCTTACCAAGAAAAAATGAAACCTTCCAAAACCGCCTTCCCTTTCAAATCCACCACCAAACGACTCGAATCTAGCCAAATATTACTTAAATGAGTCAATACAAGCTTTAGGAATTGATTTAAGATAAACGATTCAACCTTTAACGCAAATAAAAAAGTCAACAAAGAGTCAACCTCGAGCTTGGAATCCAAAATTAATCATACCCATAACCACACGATTCCAAATATATGATTAGATTCCAAATCAAGTTCCAACTTCATGCTTAAGACCCCTAAATTCACTATCTTAAGTTCATACCAAAAAACCCCAATTTATACTCTATAAATCCTTGATTTAGGGGGTTAAAATCCATATGGATTCTTCAAATATAATCACAAATGAGTAGAAATCACTTACCCTCTTGCCTTGGTGAAAATCTTCTCGCAGAAAAGCCCCTCTTGATGTATAGTGTTACAAATATGAGAGAATAGATAATAATCTCAAAATTCTACACTTAAATACCACCCAGGGTTTACTCTATGCGATCATGGCTTGGGACCACGTGCTTATGAAGCATAACTGCCCAGTTCTCTACGAGATCGTGGCCCTCTGCCACATAACTACGAAGGCCAAAGACAATCCCCGTCCCTGTCACTCTTTGTGAATGCGGTAGCTCAATCACGAACGCGATGCCCAGCTCTCAACACTATGTGATCACCACTACTCGATCACAAACCCAATGTACAACCAACCCAACCAGGATTCCTTCTCTATGATCACGATCCTCTGCTCCGCAATCGCGAAGCACTACTACAAAGCAGTAGATCAGCTGATGCAAAACCAAGGAAATAGTCCTTAATCACCTCGAATCACACCCGAGCCCCCGGGACCCAATCCAATCATTTCAACAAGATCATATACTTTCAACAAACTTGTCCCAATGCCCGAAACATAAAAAACAACAACAAAATCAAGAATTAAAGATAAAATCTAATTCTTAAGTTTTAAACTTTCCAACTTTGTTGAACGCGTCCGAATCATACTTAGACATTTTGGATCACAACTAAGCTTTTGCACACAAGTTTATTTCAAGCATTAGGACCTATCCAAGGTCTCAAAACAACAATCAAATCTGATTAACACAAATGTTAACTATCGGTCAAACTTTTGAACTCTTTAATTCTTCAAGTTGCCAACTTTCAACAAATGGAGTCAAAATCTTCTAGGAACATCATAAACCAAATTCGAACATATACCCAAGTCCAGAATTACCATACGAACCTATAGGAACCCTCAAATCCTAATTTCGGGGTCATTTACTAAAAAGTCAACCCTTGGTCAACTTTTACAACTTAAGCTTCCAAAATGGAACTAAGTGTTCCAATTCACTTTCAAAACTTCCCGATGCTAAACCAACCATCCTCGCAAGTCACAAAACATGAAAAGAAACTACTGGAATCATCAAATAGGAGAACAAGGCTCTAATACTCAAAATGACTATCTGGGACAGATAAGCTAAACATATCACACAAACAAGGTACAAATATCAATAATATCAATTAAGTACATGTTAACAAAAACCAATCAGACGCCCCCACCCCATACTTAAGTTGTGCAGCCCTAAATTTCACAACATCTCAAAACCCCAAAATAAAAGAAAAAAAAGTAGAGTAGGTGTCAGAAACACCCTGAAGTAGACTCTAGGTGAGGTAAGGACTGGTCTCAGACCTCGACTCGTTGCTGTTGAATCATCTAATTAGATAGTAGATGCATCGACTACCTCTATCATCTCCCCCTCCCATCTTCTCTCATCCATATCTTCGTTAGCTCTAGTCGTAGTTTTATCAGTCTTAGCGGTCACTGTCTTCGGCTCCTCAATGGTAGAGCCATTGATAGCACTCATATCAATAACCTGCGACCCTTTAGGATCCGTCTGTACTCCAATGTATTTCTTCAACAATTTCTTCTTGAAAACTACTAGATGATTGAATTGTGATTTCAAACACTAATCTCTTATTTTTATACTAACAGTACATGATCTCAAGCCTCTAACTCTTACCTCAATTGCAGGATCTCACCGTGCACGATAGTGATGCACTCCCTGTGACCTTTCTTTTGAATGTTATGCTCGGTTGTGTCATGACCTCAAATTGCCTCCGTAGGATGTTGAGATGGCACCTAGTTGTTTAGACTAGGTAAGCCTAATAATATGCGGAAACATCAAATAAAAACATAAAATTTCAAAACTTCAACAATTTCATCAATAGACAATAAATTCAATACGTACAATTTCCCAAAACCCGGTGAGATATAAGTCACAAGCTCTAGATACAATGTCGAACAATCTTATACATCACTGTCTATCAAAACATAAAGAAATAAGGAAGAACAAGGTAGAAGGGGACTCTGAGGCCTTGCGGACGCGGGCATGTGTACCTTGAAGTCCCCAAAGCAAGCCACTCACGCGCTAATACTGAGGTTGATAGGATGTACCTAGATTTGCACAAAATATGTGCAGAAGTGTAGTATGAGTACAACATAACGGTACTCAATAAGTGCCAAGCCTAATCTCAGTGGAGTAGTGACGAGGTCAGGTCAAGGCCCTACTAGAGATAATAAGGAACAAGTCAGAAGATATAATGATATAATGAAAATGACAGGGTAGTGAAATAATAAAGAATTTACGGGAAGTAACAACACGGAATCAAGGAAAGCTAATACAACTCGAAAGGAAAACAAGAAAATTTACATGTTAAGGAAACAAAAAACAAATAATACAATAAATAAAGAAGATCAACAGGGGCACTCCCGAGGTACCGCCTCGTAGTCCCAAATCATAAAAGTAACTCAGTCTTTTCCTTATATCACCGCGGGAGACTTTACATTTAGTTTTGAAAATTATTTTTTCTGAAATAGCACCCCGCGTTTTAGCCCATCTTATCACACTGCATGGCTTCTAGTAGTTCCCCTTCTAGCCACGTGTATCAAGCCCACCTTATCTCACCGCGAGCGTTTCAATACCAGACCTTATACCACCACGTTTGTATCAATAATCACAACGGCACAATAGAAACCTCGTGCAAATGGTAACAACAACACGATAGAAACCTCGTGCAAATAATAACAACAGTACGACATAAATCTCGTGCACACAACCAAACAATCAGCTCAACAATAACAGGGAAGCCCAAGCATAACAACTTAATAAAATGACACTTCATAACTTACACCTTGCCTCAATAGAAACCACAACCTTTACAACTCAACACCAAACTCAACCAAAATTCCCGGTTAAACTTCCCAAAATTCCACAAATTTCCAACTTTTGCCAATTAATGCCAAAGCGACATACAGACCTCCAAATCAATACCCGAACACTCTCCTATGACTCAAATAACAATACAGAGCTATTGGAACCATCAAAACACTATTCTGGAGTCGTCTTCACACAAGTCAGACTACGGTCAACTCCTGCGATTTAAAATTCCAATTTAGGGACTATGTGTCCCATTTCACTCTGAAACCAAAACCAAACATCACGGCGAGTCATGTAACTACAATATAACATAGTGGAGGCAATAAATAGGGGATCGGGGCTAATACACTCAAAACGACCGGCCGGGTCATTACATCCTCCTCCCTTTAAAACAAACATTTGTCCTCGAATGAGTATAGAGACATGCCTGAAGTGGTGAAAATCTGAGGATAACAGCTACGCATATCATGCTCGGTCTCCCAAGTCACCTCCTCAACTGGCTGACCTCTCCACTGAACCTTCACTGAAGCAATGTTCTTCGACCTTAACTTTCGAACCTGCCTCTCTAAAATAGCCACCAACTCTTCAACTTAAGACAGATCCTTCTCCAACTGGACTGAGCTGAAGTCTAACACATGAGACGGATCGCCGTGATACTTTCGGAGCATAGAAATATGGAACACTGGATGAAATGCAGCTAGACTATGTGGTAGAACAAGTCTGTAGGCCACCTCTCTAACCCTCCCAAGATTTTCAAAAGGTCCGATATACCTAGGGCTCAACTTGCCCTTCTTCCCGAACCTCATTACACCCTTCATGGGTGAAACACGGAGCAAGACCCGCTCCCCAACTATTAGTGCAACGTCGCGAACCTTTTGATCCTCATAACTCTTCTGTCTGGATTGGGCTGTATGAAGTCGATCCTGAATCAATTTAACCTTTTCCAAAGAATCCTGAACCAAGTTTGTACCCAATAGCCTAGCCTCACCCACCTCAAACCAACCTATTGGAGACCGGCACCACCTACTATACAAAGCCTTATAGGAGGCAATCTGAATGCTCGACTGATAACTGCTATTATAGGCAAACTCCACAAGAGGCAAGAATCGATCCCAAGAATTCCCAAACTCCATCACACATGCACAGAGCATATCTCTAATATCTAAATAGTGCACTCGGACTGCTCGTCCGTCTAAGGGTGAAATGATGCGCTCAACTCAACCCGAGTACCTAACTCATGTTGTACGGCACTCCAGAACCGCGATATAAACTGTGTACCCCGGTCAGAGATGATACATACCGGCACTCCATGAAGCCTCACAATCTGGCGAATATAAACCTGAGCCAGCTGCTCTGAAGAGTAAGTAGTCACCACTGGAATGAAAGGGCTGACTTGGTCAATCTATCTACAATCAACCAAACTGTATCTAACTTCCTCTAAGTCTATGGGAGTCCAACTACAAAATCCATAGTGATCCGTTCCCATTTCCACTCTGGGATCTCTAACCTCTAAAGAAATCCACCTGGCCACTGATGCTCATACTTCACCTGCTGTAAATTTAGGTGCCGAGCTACATACTCTACTATGTCCTTCTTCATTCTCCTCCATCAATAATGTTGCCTCAGGTCCTGATACATCTTCGTGGCACCTGGATGAATGGAGTACCGCAAACTGTAAGCCTCCTGGAGAATCAACTCATGCAATCCATAAACATTGGGCACACATAGCCTGCCCTGCATCCGCAATACACCGTCATCTCCAATAGTGACCTCCTTGGCATCGCCGTGCTGAACCGTGTCCTTGAGGACAAGCAGATGGGACTCGTCATACTGACACTCTTTGATACGATCATAAAGAAAAGACCGAGAAACCACACAAGCCAAAAACTTGTCTCAGTTTAGAAACATCCAATCTAATAAACTGTTCGGCCAAGGCCTAGACATCCAAGGCTAATGGCCTCTTTACTACCAGTAGATATGCTAAGCTGCCCAAACTCTATGGCATGTGACTCAAGGCATCAGCCACCATATTGGCCTTTCCGGGATGATATAAAATGGTGATATCATCGTCCTTAAGAAACTTTAACCACCTTCGCTGCCACAAGTTAAGATCCTTCTGTTTGAACACATGCTGTAGACTCCGGTGATCAGTGTAGACCTCACAAAGGACACCATATAAATAATGCCGCCAGATCTTCAAGGCATGAACAATAGCTCCTAACTTGAGGTCATGGATATGATAGTTCTTCTCATGCGCCTTTAGCTATTTTGATGTGTAGACAATCACCCTACCATCATGCATCAACACCGCACCGAGACCAATACGTGACGTATCACAGTATACAATATAAGACCCGAACCCGAAGGCCACACTAACACTGGGGATGTATTCAAAGCTGTCTTGAGATTTTGAAATATGTCCTCACACTCCTCAGTCCGCCTAAACGGAGCACCCTTCTAGATCAATCTGGTCATAGGTGTTGCAATAGATGAGAAATCCTCTAAAAATTGATGGTAATACCCCGCCAAACCAAGAAAACTTTGAATCTAAATAGCTGAAGAGGGTCTGGGCCAACTCTGCACTGCTTCAATATTCTTCGGATCCACCTTGATCCTCTCATTCGATACTACATGACCCAAAAATGCCGCCGAATCTAGACAGATTTCACACTTTGAAATGTTTGCATACAACTTATTTTCTCTCAAGGTCTGAAGCACATTCCTCAAGTGTTGCTCATGATCCTCCTGGCTCCAGGAGTATACGAGAATGTTGTCAATAAACACAATGATGATTAAGTAAATATAGGGCCAGAATACACTGCTCATTAAGTGCATGAATGTTGTTGGGGCATTGGTTAACCCAAATGACATCACAATGAACTCTTAATGACCATACCAAGTCCTGAAGGCAGTCTTCGGGATATCTGGCTCCCGAATTTTCAACTGATGATAGCCTGAACATAAGTCAATCTTGGAGAACACTCTGGCACCCTGTAGTTGATCAAATAGGTCATTAATACGTGGTAATGGATGCATGTTCTTCACTGTAACCTTGTTCAACTGGCGATAATCAATACACATGCGCATAGAGCCATCCTTCTTTTTTACAAATAAGACTGGAGCACCCCAAGGCGACACACTAGGCCGAATGAAGCCCTTATTAAGCAACTCCTACAATTTCTCCTTTAACTCCTTCAGCTCTGGTGGGGCCATACGATATGGGGGAATAGATATTGTATGAGTGCCCGGTAACAAATCAATACCAAATTTGATATCCCTGTCTGGCAGCATTGTTACACCCTATATTTTCGTATGTAAAAATGCGTCGTAAGCAAACTAATGTAGGACAAAAAAATGAGATAATATTTAAAAGTATATAAAGTAAGTTAATCATGTTACCTCTGAGGTTACAAATATTGAAGATCATGAACAACAAGTACAAAGAGGGTTGGACAGTTCAGAAGCTAAAGCAATTAAATAAAACAATGTTTCATCGAAAGTCGACCAGTTGGGAATGTTATAACATGTACCTTTGGGGTGAGACTAGGGTGATTAACATGATAAAGAGATTATGTTATGATTTATATTAGTCGTATTACATCCGTGTGTTATGTTTTTAAGTCAAGCGAGTTGTGGAACAAAAGTCGATGAAAGTCATCACAAGTTACATTCATAAGTTTTACTGAAACTTTGGGTCAAATGTAACTGCAATTTTCTCCCAATATACTTAGAGTTATGGTGTGTTCCACACATCAAATTAAAGATCTATGAGTCTAATTTCCAACGCATTAAACCATTTGTCAATACGACATCGGAGTAGAGAGATATGTGCATTTTTGCGATACTGCGCAAGCTGCTAGGTGACAAGTAGGTGTGTCACCTACTTGCTTAAATGAAAGCCCAAAAATGGGCCATTTCGGGTCGTCCAAAGAGGCCTTTTAAGGGCCTATTTTCTTCATATATTAGACTTAAAATAGAGCATAATAACCAGACATAAGCTCTGCAAAGAATCCTCCCAAAAATTTCCCACAAACCCTAATTGATTTTCTCTCCCTTTCAAGTTCCAATTGGAGGTAAAACTTAGAGTTTGAAGAACCAAGATAGGAGCTGAGTTATCCAACAAATAAGGTGAGTTTACTGCTCTCTTTCATCCATTTTTTCTTCTGTAAATTCATGGTAAGTCGTTCTATACTTGTAAGAACTCACGGGATGGTGATCGGAAGCCGTGAGTTCGAGTTATTCACTTGTAGCGGACTGTTTTGTGGACTGTTTTGTGTTGCTGTTGGGCTGCGTGTTTTATTACTATTTTGTGGAGTTTTGGAGGAGGAAGGGGGTTTATAAACACCATATAAATGTAGGTTGGTTGGCTGGTCGTTCGTCATAACATTTTCGGGTCGTTTGACACTACTACGGTGGTCGTTTTGTGTACGAAGAGATTGGGGTGTGTTGGGCTGTTTTGTAGTATTTGATGGTGTATATAGGGCTGGAAAATGATGTATATATGTTGTTATTGTTCTGTCCTTGTATTGTTGGTGTTATCTTGAAGTTGGAGGAAGGGCATATTATAGGGGAGATGCTGCCCGTTTTAATACAAAATAGGTTTGTCGTTCGTTGTGCGATAGTTGTACCTTTCGTAACTTAACGATAGTATTATTATCATTCTTGTAGATTAAGGTGCGAAGAGGTGAGTTCAACTTGGTGATTGAAAAGATTGTGATAAGGTATGTTAAGGCTAAGCCTTCCTTCATTTTGGCATGATCTCGTAGCTACATGTGTTAGTAATGAGACAAAAAGAGAAGTTCATATTCATGAATTTATTCACACTATTCTAGTCTCATAAGTTACAATATTATTCCTTATCGAGACTCTATATTCAATTTTAGTATTGTCTTCTTCCAGTCAAGAGAGCAGCAAGCCTATATATACAGTATTACAGTATTTTCATTACCATCGAGCTATAATCGATGGGCAGGCCCCTATTGGGCAACCTCTGATCAGATGGAAAGTTATATACCGAGCCTACTGTGGTCGAGCGCCTATGAGCGAGCCCAGCATGGTCGAGATACATAGCCTAGTATGGCCGAGCGCCTATAAGCGAGCCTACTATGGCAGAGCAGTTATATATACCGAGCCTTATAAGGCCGTACAATTATTTTACTTACTATATTGAAGGAGTTGAGTCAGTATCAGCAGGTAAGTATATCTCCAGATCATCTTTGACTCCCAGTTAATTTCAGTTATCATATTATCAGTTCAGTTTCAGATTTCAGTTATTTTATTGCCTTACATACTCGGTACATTATTTCGTACTGACGTCCCTTTTTTGGGGGCGCTGCATTTCATGCGTGCAGGTTCAGACAGACAGACGGGTAGACCTCCTCAGTAGGTGTTTTCCGAGTTCCGCCTGATCGGTAAGCTCCACGTCTTTCGGAGTTGCCAGGACTAGAGTTTTGTGTACATCTTATGTATATCTGTATATATGTTATGGGTAGGTCGGGGCCCTGTTCCGATCACAGTACATCTATCAGTAGAGGCTTGTAGGCATATCCTGTTGGTTAGTGCAGTATGTTGGGTTTGTATAAATTGGTGGTTTGTCAGCTGTAGTAGCTATGACGGCCTTGTCGGCCTAGCTTTATATTGATATTTAGTTAGTGCTAGTTTCCATTCAGTTTTATATTTTGCTTCGCAAATTGTCTTGCAAGGTGGCCCCATGGCCAAAGTATGACATTATGTGTTCAGAGTCCCTTAGTCGCAATTTGGTACGCCAGGTTAGGTGAGGCACGGGGTGCTTGTCTCGCTCCTAGGTTCGGGGCGTGACAAACTTGGTATCAGAGCAGTTCTGTCCTAGGGAGTCTACAAGCCGTGTCTAGTAGGGTCTTGTTTATAGATGTGTTGTGCACCACATTATATAAGCAAGGAACTACAGGGCATTTAGGAGTTGGTTACACTTCTTTGAAATCTAAATCGTGCTATAGAACTGAGTTATAGGAAATTTGAATTAAACTTATGTGTTGGTGTTTGCATGCACAGATGACGGTGACTAGGAAGACTACGGCTAGCCAGAGGAGAGATACAGTAGTAGGTGAGGGGACCAACAGGGTACCCCCAGTAGATGGGGCCCAGTCTGAGGCTCAAGGGGAGACCCCTACTCAGCCATTACCGGCTCCTCCACCAACTACGGAGATTCCTAGGGAAACCGCACATCCAGTTCCCCCTCCACTTCCATCAGATCAGGACTTAAGGAGTGCGGTGCATTTGTTGACACAGTTGGTAGCTACCCAGCAACATGCTAGGGCATCAGCTAGTGCAGGAACTTCTGAGGGGTCTGGGAGTTCAAGGGTCCGAGAGTTTATTGCTTTGAGTCCCCCAGAGTTCACGGGGACAGATCAGAGGGAGGACCCGCAGGATTTCATAGATCAGCTTCACAGGATCTTTCGTGTTATGCATGCCACGGAGAAAGAGGCAGTTGAGCTAGCAGCTTTTCGACTCCGAGATATAGCCATCCTTTGGTATGAGGGATGGGAGAGGTCCAGGGGACGTGATACACCTCCAGCTATTTGGGAGAATTTTTCAGATGCTTTCCTTGACCAGTACTTACCGCGGGAGATCCGACAGGCTCGAGTCGATCAGTTTCTAGCCCTCAAGCAGGGTAATATGAGTGTTCGAGAGTATAGTCTCCGTTTTGACTCATTGGCCAGATATGCACCATCCATAGTTTCTACTATGCGGGACAGGATTCACAGGTTTATAGCAGGGTTAGCCCCAGAGTTAACCGAGGCATGTGCCACCGCTGCATTGCAGGATAGTATGGATATCTCCCGAATTCAGGCATTCGCCCAGAATATAGAAAGGGGTAGGCGTCGGCAGCAGGGACAAAGAGAGGGCTGAGCAAGGGCAACGTAAGAGGATGAGATTTCCCAGGTCTCAGGAGCAATCTCAGGGTAGTTATAGGACCCAGTACTTCGGACGGCCACCTAGGCCTCCGCCACCTCAGTTACAGGGTTACGGGTATGACCGCTATACTCAGTCAGGACCAGGTGAGAGCTCACGGGCGTCGGGTTTGCAGCGACAACGAGGTTCTGCGCAGACATGGTCATTTCCTCCGCGGTGTGACATCTGTGGTAGAGGACACTTGGGTCAATGCCGAGCAGGTTCTGATGCTTGTTATACATGTGGGCATCCGGGGCATATGATGCGAGATTGCCCAAATAGAGATTCTGGGGGAATGGCACAACCAGCGAGTTCAGCAACAGGATCGTCTATGTCCGTGCATCCTTCAAGGCGTGAGTCTCAGTCTTCGGCTGGTAGAGGTCGAGGCAGAGGTAGAGGTTCCAGTTCAAGTGGTAATCAGAACCGTATCTATGCTTTAGCGGGTCGACAGGACCAGGAGTCTTCACCAGACGTTGTGACAGGTATATTAACCATTTTCTCTCACGATGCTTATGCTTTGATAGACCCAGGATCTACTTTATCGTATATTACCCCATTTGTCGCGAGGAAGTTTGGTATAGTGCCTGAAATACTAAGTGATCCTTTTGCGGTATCTACACCGGTCGGAGAATCGATTATTGCTAGACGGGTTTACCGAGGTTGTACGATGACAATTTGTAGTCGTCAGACCTCAGCTGACCTAGTTGAGCTAGAGATGATGGACTTTGATGCTATCATGGGCATGGACTGGTTGGCAACTTGCTATGCCACAGTTGATTGCCGAGCAAAGGTAGCCAAATTTCATTTTCCGGGTGAGCCAGTCCTTGAATGGGTAGGTAATACACCAACACCCAGAGGTAGGTTTATTTCCTATCTGAAGGCGAGGAAAATGATCGCAAAAGGGTGCATTTATCATATTGTGCGAGTTAGAGATGCAGATGCTGAGATACCTACACTTCAGTCTATTCCCATAGTCAAAGAGTATGCAGATGTGTTTCCAGATGAGCTTCCAGGTATTCCTCCAGAGCGAGAGATTGATTTTAGCATCGATTTGCTTCCAGGAACTCAACCAATATCCGTCCCTCCGTATAGAATGGCACCTGCCGAATTGAAGGAGTTGAAGGAGCAGTTAAAAGATTTGCTGGAGAAAGGTTACATTAGGCCCAGTACCTCACCTTGGGGTGCACCGGTACTATTTGTGCGGAAGAAAGACGGCTCGCTGAGGATGTGTATCGATTATAGGCAGTTGAACAAGGTAACTATTAAGAATAAGTAT
The DNA here is from genome assembly GCF_000715075.1 of Nicotiana tabacum. Classification (NCBI taxonomy): domain Eukaryota; kingdom Viridiplantae; phylum Streptophyta; class Magnoliopsida; order Solanales; family Solanaceae; genus Nicotiana; species Nicotiana tabacum. Next base: position 42,883,070 of record NC_134093.1, on the reverse strand, counting down.
CCACTTCCAAGGATCGATGACTTGTTTGATCAGTTGCAGGGAGCTAGATGCTTTTCCAAGATTGATTTGAGGTCGGGGTACCACCAGGTCAGAGTTCGGGAAAAAGATATTCCGAAGACAGCCTTCAGGACCCGATATGGCCACTTCGAGTTCCTTGTCATGTCCTTCGGGTTGACTAATGCACCCGCTGTATTTATGGACTTGATGAATAGCCTATTCCGGCCATGTTTAGATCTGTTCGTGATAGTATTTATTGATGATATTCTGGTTTATTCCCGTTCAGAGGATGAGCATGCGGACCACCTGCGAGCGGTACTCCAAACCCTCCGTGATCGTAAGTTGTATGCTAAGTTTTCTAAATGTGAGTTCTGGTTGAAGTCTGTAGCATTCTTGGGGCATATTGTATCAGATGAAGGGATAAAGGTGGACACTCAGAAGATTGAGGCCGTGAAATCTTGGCCTAGACCTACCACTCCGACAGAGGTTCGTAGCTTTCTAGGCTTAGCAGGATACTATCGGAGGTTCGTAGAGGGTTTTTCTTCCCTTTCGGCACCATTGACGAAGTTGACACAGAAAGAAACTAAGTTTCAATGGACAGAGGCTTGTGAGCGGAGTTTCCAAGAGCTTAAGAACAAGTTGACCTCAGCTCCAGTTCTAACACTTCCAGAGGGTCTAGAGGGTTATGCCGTGTATTGTGATGCATCAGGTGTCGGGTTAGGATGTGTCCTGATGCAACATGGGAAGGTAATTGCATATGCTTCAAGGCAGTTGAGGAAGCACGAGAGGAATTATCCGACCCACGACCTCGAGTTAGCTGCGGTTGTCCATGCACTTAAGATATGGCGGCATTATTTATATGGTGTTCAAGTTGATATATTTACTGATCATAAAAGCCTACAATATATTTTCAAGCAGAAAGAGTTGAATTTGCGACAGAGGCGATGGCTTGAGTTATTGAAAGATTACGATGTTAACATTCTCTACCATCCAGGGAAAGCTAATGTTGTAGCAGATGCCTTAAGTCGCCGATCTATGGGTAGCTTAGCACATGTAGAGCCCGAGAAAAGACAATTAGCTAGAGATATTCATCAATTGGCTTCGTTGGGGGTTCGGTTAGTAGATTCTGAGGATGGTGGAGTTGTAATCCAAAACACTGCAAAATCATCCCTCATAGCTGAAGTCAAGGAAAGGCAGTATGAGGACCCAGAGTTGGTCGAGTTGAGAGAGCGAGTTCCGCAGCAGAAGAAGCCATTGTTAGAGCTCAAGGGAGATGGGGTTCTCAAATACAAGGGTCGTTTGTGTGTTCCAGATGTAGCAGGGCTACGAGACAGGATTATGTCAGAGGCACATTATTCATGGTATTCCATCCACCCTGGATCGACGAAGATGTATCATGACATTAAGGATATGTACTGGTGGAATGATATGAAGAAGAACATTGCTGAGTTTGTCGCCCAATGTACTAGTTGCCAGCAAGTGAAGGTAGAACACCAGAAGCCCGGAGGGCTAATGCAGACTATAGAGATCCCGACATGGAAATGGGAGGCGATAAACATGGACTTTATCATGGGTTTACCTCGTTCTAATCGTAAGTTCGATTCCATATGGGTGATAGTCGATAGGCTCACGAAATCAGCTCACTTCCTACCGGTCAGATCTACATATACAGCAGAAGATTATGCAAAGTTATATATTAAGGAGATAGTGCGGCTACACGGAGTACCAGTTTCTATTATATCTGACCGTGGGGCTCAGTTTACAGCACATTTTTGGAGGTCATTTCAGAGAGGTCTAGGGACTCAGGTGAATCTCAGCACAGCTTTTCATCCACAGACTGATGGACAAGCCGAGCGCACAATTAAGACGCTCGAGGATATGTTACGAGTATGTGTGTTGGATTTTAAAAGAAGTTGGGATGAACATCTACCTCTTATCGAGTTTGCATATAATAACAGTTACCACTCCAGTATCCAGATGGCTCCGTACGAGGCTTTGTATGGGCGTAAGTGCAGATCTCCTATAGGGTGGTTTGATGTTGGAGAATCTGGGTTACATGGGCCAGACCTGGTTCAGCAGGCCGTAGAGAAAGTAAAGGTTATCCGGGAGCGACTGTTGACAGCTCAGAGTCGTCAGAAGTCATATTTTGACGTGCGGCGACGAGACTTAGAGTTCAGGATTAATGACTGGGTATTCTTAAAGGTATCACCTATGAAGGGCGTGATGAGGTTTGGCAAGAAAGGAAAGCTTAGCCCACGGTATATTGGGCCTTATAGGATCATTCGGAGAGTGGGCCAACTAGCTTATGAGTTAGAGTTGCCCTCAGAATTGGAGTCTGTCCATCCGGTTTTTCACGTATCTATGCTACGGAAGTGCATTGGCGATCCTACCCGAGTGGTGCCCACGGATGATGTACAGATTACAGAGGACTTGTCATACGAGGAAATTCCAGTTGCCATCCTAGACCGACAAATCCGCAATCTACAAAATAAGGAGGTAGCTTCCGTAAAGGTTTTATGGAGGAGCAAGAATGTAGAAGAGATGACGTGGGAATCGGAGGAAGAAATGAAGTCTAAATACCCCCACCTATTTCAAAATGAAGATATGGTTCGAGATGGGACGCTACAACATAGCTCTATGTAGGCTAGCAGGTCATCAGGTAAGCTTTTATTTTTCACTTTCAATATTTATGATTTACGGTCGGTGAGGCAAATTGCTGCTATTTATAAAGATTGGCCATGTGTGGCATGCATAGTATGTTTCTGGCTACGTGCAGGTTGGTTTTAACCTAGTGTACGAAGGATACTCTGGAAAAAGTTTCCAAAGTCTCCAAGAGTAAACATTCGAGGACGAATGTTCCCAAGGGGGAGTGATGTTACACCCTATATTTTCGTATGTAAAAATGCGTCGTAAGCAAACTAATGTAGGACAAAAAAATGAGATAATATTTAAAAGTATATAAAGTAAGTTAATCATGTTACCTCTGAGGTTACAAATATTGAAGATCATGAACAACAAGTACAAAGAGGGTTGGACAGTTCAGAAGCTAAAGCAATTAAATAAAATAATGTTTCATCGAAAGTCGACAAGTTGGGAATGTTATAACATGTACCTTTGGGGTGAGACTAGGGTGATTAACATGATAAAGAGATTATGTTATGATTTATATTAGTCGTATTACATCCGTGTGTTATGTTTTTAAGTCAAGCGAGTTGTGGAACAAAAGTCGATGAAAGTCATCACAAGTTACATTCATAAGTTTTACTAAACTTTGGGTCAAATGTAACTGCAATTTTCTCCCAATATACTTAGAGTTATGGTGTGTTCCACACATCAAATTAAAGATCTATGAGTCTAATTTCCAACGCATTAAACCATTTGTCAATACGACATCGGAGTAGAGAGATATGTGCATTTTTGCGATACTGCGCAAGCTGCTAGGTGACAAGTAGGTGTGTCACCTACTTGCTTAAATGAAAGCCCAAAAATGGGCCATTTCGGGTCGTCCAAAGAGGCCTTTTAAGGGCCTATTTTCTTCATATATTAGACTTAAAATAGAGCATAATAACCAGACATAAGCTCTGCAAGGAATCCTCCCAAAAATTTCCCACAAACCCTAATTGATTTTCTCTCCCTTTCAAGTTCCAATTGGAGGTAAAACTTAGAGTTTGAAGAACCAAGATAGGAGCTGAGTTATCCAACAAATAAGGTGAGTTTACTGCTCTCTTTCATCCATTTTTTCTTCTGTAAATTCATGGTAAGTCGTTCTATACTTGTAAGAACTCACGGGATGGTGATCGGAAGCCGTGAGTTCGAGTTATTCACTTGTAGCGGACTGTTTTGTGGACTGTTTTGTGTTGCTGTTGGGCTGCGTGTTTTATTACTATTTTGTGGAGTTTTGGAGGAGGAAGGGGGTTTATAAACACCATATAAATGTAGGGTGGTTGGCTGGTCGTTCGTCATAACATTTTCGGGTCGTTTGACACTACTACGGTGGTCGTTTTGTGTACGAAGAGATTGGGGTGTGTTGGGCTGTTTTGTAGTATTTGATGGTGTATATAGGGCTGGAAAATGATGTATATATGTTGTTATTGTTCTGTCCTTGTATTGTTGGTGTTATCTTGAAGTTGGAGGAAGGGCATATTATAGGGGAGATGCTGCCCGTTTTAATACAAAATAGGTTTGTCGTTCGTTGTGCGATAGTTGTACCTTTCGTAACTTAACGATAGTATTATTATCATTCTTGTAGATTAAGGTGCGAAGAGGTGAGTTCAACTTGGTGATTGAAAAGATTGTGATAAGGTATGTTAAGGCTAAGCCTTCCTTCATTTTGGCATGATCTCGTAGCTACATGTGTTAGTAATGAGACAAAAAGAGAAGTTCATATTCATGAATTTATTCACACTATTCTAGTCTCATAAGTTACAATATTATTCCTTATCGAGACTCTATATTCAATTTTAGTATTGTCTTCTTCCAGTCAAGAGAGCAGCAAGCCTATATATACAGTATTACAGTATTTTCATTACCATCGAGCTATAATCGATGGGCAGGCCCCTATTGGGCAACCTCTGATCAGATGGAAAGTTATATACCGAGCCTACTGTGGCCGAGCGCCTATGAGCGAGCCCAGCATGGTCGAGATACATAGCCTAGTATGGCCGAGCGCCTATAAGCGAGCCTACTATGGCAGAGCAGTTATATATACCGAGCCTTATAAGGCCGTACAATTATTTTACTTACTATATTGAAGGAGTTGAGTCAGTATCAGCAGGTAAGTATATCTCCAGATCATCTTTGACTCCCAGTTAATTTCAGTTATCATATTATCAGTTCAGTTTCAGATTTCAGTTATTTTATTGCCTTACATACTCGGTACATTATTTCGTACTGACGTCCCTTTTTTGGGGGCGCTGCATTTCATGCGTGCAGGTTCAGACAGACAGACGGGTAGACCTCCTCAGTAGGTGTTTTCCGAGTTCCGCCTGATCGGTAAGCTCCACGTCTTTCGGAGTTGCCAGGACTAGAGTTTTGTGTACATCTTATGTATATCTGTATATATGTTATGGGTAGGTCGGGGCCCTGTTCCGATCACAGTACATCTATCAGTAGAGGCTTGTAGGCATATCCTGTTGGTTAGTGCAGTATGTTGGGTTTGTATAAATTGGTGGTTTGTCAGCTGTAGTAGCTATGACGGCCTTGTCGGCCTAGCTTTATATTGATATTTAGTTAGTGCTAGTTTCCATTAAGTTTTATATTTTGCTTCGCAAATTGTCTTGCAAGGTGGCCCCATGGCCAAAGTATGACATTATGTGTTCAGAGTCCCTTAGTCGCAATTTGGTACGCCAGGTTAGGTGAGGCACGGGGTGCTTGTCTCGCTCCTAGGTTCGGGGCGTGACAAGCATACCCGAAAGATCCATCGGGAATATATTTGGATAATCCCTCACTACCGAAACTGACCCGACGGTAGGAGTATCAACATTGACATCTCTCACATATGCTAGATACACATCAAACCCCTTCTCAACCTCCACTGAGCTTTTAGAAATGAGATAACCCTGCTAGGAATATAATCTAAAGTACCTCTCTACTCTAACCGTGACAAACCAAGCATAGCCAACATCACAGTCTTGGCGTGACAATCAAGGATAGCATGATAGATCGGATCTGGTCTCAAAACCACTAAGAACAACTAAACACGTCTGATACACACGGTCAACAACAAGGGAATCTCCCACAAGTGTGGACACATAGAGGGGATAACTCAAAGAATCATGGGATACACCCAAATATGGAGCAAAGTAAGATGACACATAGGAATAAGTGGAGCCTGGATCAAATAAGATTGATGCATCTCTATGATAGACCAGAACAATACCTGTGATGACTGAATCGGATGCAACTACCTCCGTCCTAGTAGAAAGAGCATAATATCAGATATGGCCTCTCCCTCTAGGGCGACCTCTACCTATCTGATCTCCACATCTAGCTGGTTGTGTAGGTGGAGTGGCAGCTAGTGCGGTAATCATGGACTGAGAAGCCTGAGGACCCGGTGGAATACACAAAGCCTGAGTAGTCTGTGGAGGTGCACCCCTCCTGAGTCTGGGGCAATCCCTCACCATATGACGAATGTCACCACACTCAAAACTAGCACGGCGTCGGACGTGGCTGTTGTGGCTGGCTCGGTCCTAATCGGTTGGGCTGACCACTAAAAGCACTCTGTGCAAGAGGTTCACTGGATAATGGCGGTACATAATATGGAGTCTGGGGCCTAGGAGTGGCTGGAATACAACTAGAAGCTGGAAATGCTGAATGAACAGGGTGGCTTACATAGCCCCTACCATGATGAGCTGCAACCGGTGCATGGGTACCACTATATGTGCCAGAATCTCAAGACCTCTTGGCCTCTCTCTCCTCTCTCTCTCGAGTCAACATATCCTCCAATCTCCTAGCGATCCCTACTACCTGCAGGTATGCGATGTCCATCTGCAACTCTCGGGCCATGCTAAATCTGATATTGGGTTGAGCCCCTCAATAAATTGACGGACTCGCTCTCTGAAAGCAGCAACCAAGGCTGGTGCATGCCTAGCCAAATCACTGAATTGGATCGCATACTCCGACACGGTCATAAAACCCTGGCGCAACTGCTCAAACTCTGCGCGCCATGTATCTCTGAGACTCTGGGGAACATACTCCCTCAATAACATATTTGAGAACTGAGTCCAAGTGAGCAAAGCTCCCACGGCCGAACTACCCAATTCATGTGCTCGCCACCACTGATAAGCCGCTCCCTTAAGCTGGAACGTAGTGAAAGTAACCCCACTAGACTCCGCAATACCCATAGTATGGAGGATACGGTGGAACTCCCCAAGAAAACTCTAGGCATCCTCTGACTCCAAGCCATTGAAAGTAAAAGGGTGGTACTTCTTGTACCTCTCGAGCCTTAGGTTTTCCCCCTCAGAAACTACTCCCTTAACCTCGGTCTGAACTGGGGCTACCGACTGCACTAGTATGACCTATGAGACCTAGTCAACCTGGACCCGCTGCTCAGGGGTACGGGTGGCGGGAGTCTATGCTCCTCCCCGGCCTGAGATGTGGCAGGAGCAAGTGGTATCAACCCTGCCCGAGCCAAAGTGCCGAACATTCTCAGAAACTAGGCGAGAGTCTCCAAGAGGGCTGGTGCAATAACAGGCATCTCAGGTGCCTTCTCTCCAACTGGAGCTACTAGTGGCTCCCTTATAGTAGCTCGTGGGGGTGCTTTGGATGCACCACGTAGGCGTCCTCGGTCACTGCCCCGGCCCCGACCTCTGGTGGCTCTAGTAGGGGCCGCGGGTGTCTGGTCACCTGATCTAGCTATGCGTGCCTCACCATCTATGAGAGAATAGAAAGATAGAGATTTGGAATCCGAAGTCAAAATTTCACACGATAAGGAAACAAAGAAGTGATGTTTTTCCTACCAGTTACATAGCCTCCCGAAGATAAGTACAGACCTCTCTGTACCGATCCTCGAGACTCTACTAAATCTGCTTGTGCCTCATATCACCTATGAATCTAGATATCTGATACCAACTTGTCATAACCCCAAATACCCTCTGTAGGATGTCGGAACGTCACCTAGTCTCTAAGACTAGGTAAGCCTAATAATATGCGGAAACATCAAATAAAAACTTTAAATTTAAAAACTTAAACAATTTCATCAATAGACTATAAGCTCAATACGTACAATTTCCCAAAACCTAGTGAGATATAAGTCACAAACTCTAGATACTATGCCGAACAATCCTATACATCACTGTCTATCAAAACATAAAGAAATAAGGAAGAACAGGGTAGAAGGGGACTCCGAGGCCCTGCGGATGCGGGCACGTGTACCTTGAAGTCTCCAAAGCAAGTCACTCATGCGCTAATACCGAGGCTGATAGGATGCACTGGATCTGCACAAAAATATATGCAGAAGTGTAGTATGAGTACACCATAATGGTACCAAGTAAGTGCCAAGCCTAACCTCGGTAGAGTAGTGACAAGGTAGGGTCAGGGCCCTACTGGAGATAATAAGAAACAAGACAGAGATAATATGATATATTAAAAATGACAAGGAAGTGAACAATAAAAAACTTACGGGAAATAACAACACGAAATCAAGAAAAGCTAATACAACACGAAAGAAAACAATAATTTTACGTGTTAAGGAAAGCAAGAACCAAACAATAGTCCAAATAAAGAATATCAACAGGGGCACTCCCGAGGTACCGCCTCGTAGTCCCCAAATCTAAAAATAAATCACAATCTTTCCTTATATCACCGCAGGGGCATTTACATTTAGTTTTAAAATTATTTTTCCCGAAATAGCACCCCGTGTTTTAGCCCACCTTATCACACTGCATGGCTTCTAGTAGTTCCCCTTCTAGCCACGCATATCAAGCAGACCTTATCTCACTACATGTGTTTCAACACCCAGACCTTATACCACCGCATGTGTATCAATAATCACAACGGTACCGCAAAAACCTCGTGCAAATAGTAACAACAGCACGACAGAAACCTCGTGCACACAACCAAACAATCAGCTCAACAATAACACAAAATCCCAAGCATAACAACTAATTAAAATGACATTTTACAACTTACACCTTGCCTCAATAGAAACCACGGCCATTACAACTCAACACCAAATGTAACAGCAAGATATTTCAAGGAAAGCAAATCTCAAGTAAAGAATTTCCATAGTTAAATAATGAATAAGGAATTAAGAAGTGAGTAATTCAACTAACCATGTACTACAAGTTGCAAATAAGAGATAAGGCAAGTAGATATGTGAAATTAGATAAACACGGTGGCTATAACATGCTAAAGTGACTCAATTAAGGCATGAAAAAGAAGCTACGTAGCAAAAACCGGAATCTAAATATTTAGCCCGTGTACCCACTTGTCAGCTTATGTACACATCCTTCACATATCATATCTTATCACAACAGTACCAAATCCTAAGAAAAATTCCCCCTGCACATGGTTAGACAAGTCACTTACCTCAAACTACGCTAAATCAATCAATTAGAAGGCCTTTCCCTCAATTTTCCAACTCCGAATGGCTCGAATCTAGCCAAAATAATTTTATACTATAATATAACTATATGAAACTAATTTAAATGAATAAATTATGATCTTAGCAAAGAATTGAAAAATCACCCAAAAAAGTCAACCCAGGCTCGCGTCTCGGAACCCGACCAAAATTACAAAAACCGAACACTCATTCGATATTGAGTCCAACCATACAAGAATTACACAAATCCAATATTAAAATCCCACTCAAATCCCCAAAATTTGGCCTAAGAAGTTTCCTCCATTTTTCCCCAATTTTAAACTCCAAAACACTAATTAAAAGATGTAATAAACAGTAGATTCACGACAATTAATCAATAACGAGTCAATAATCTTTACCCCAATAATTCCTATGATAATTCTTTAAAATTTCGCCTCAAACTGAGCTCTCAAATTCCCAAAATGACTTATGAAATCGAACCCTCGAATTCCCCTGTTCTGCCCAGCGACTTTTGCTTCTGTAGCCAATGGGTCGCTTTTGCGATGCCGCACCTACGGAAAATCTATCGCAGGTGCGGTCCCAACTTAAGTCAAAGGCTTCTGCTTCTGCGGATAAGGGCTCGCATCTGTGAGACCGCTTTTACAGAGAAAGGATTACATCTGCGGTCATAACCAAGATTGTCTCCCCAAGTTCCACTTCTGCGAAGGTAGCCTCTGCATCCGCGAGTCCGCTTCTGCGGAGAATTGGTCGCACCTCCGATCCCAGCTGGCCTATAAAAAATCTGCTGCTACGACTAGTGGCTCGCATTTGTGATCCCACACCTGCGGTCAATCCTTCTGCAGGTGCGAAGACACTAGAAACAACCCAGCTTCAGCAGACTTACACAAGTCTAAAATGATCTGATATCGATCCGAATCACACCCGAGACCCCTGGGACCCCGTCCGAGTATACCAACTAGTTCCAAAGCCCCTAACGGACCTACTTGAGGACAAAAATCACATCAAACAACATGAATTCAATGAATCGCAACCCAAATTCAAGCATAAGCAACTATGAACTTCCAAATTCCAGAACCGATACTAATACATACCAAAACAACTCTGATTAACACCAAATTTTGCACACAAGTCATAATTGACATTATGGACTCGTTCCAACTTCTGTAATCAGAATCCGACCCCGATATCAAAAAGTCCACTCCCGGTCAAACTTTTCAAAATTTCATAGATTCCCAACTTTCGTCAATCAACGCCAAAACGACCTGCAGACCTCCAAATCAACACTAGAACATGCTCCTAAGACTCAAATCACCATACAGAGCTATTGGAACCATCAAAACTCTATTTCTGAGTCATCTTCACACAAGTCAGACTACAAGTCACCCACAGGACCTCCAATAAATAGGGAATCGAGACTAAGACACTCAAATCGACCGGCCGGGTCAGTACAGGTTGGGTCCTGGATAACATAAATATCATGAAATATTGCGTATGTCCTATGAATAAACTCATCATCATCTTTTGTCAGCTTGTGTTTTGCCAATAATGCAGCCAATGTGTGCACAAAGTGTGCTCTTTTTATGTTCCTGTGGGTCTTCATCATCTACCTCCGCATGAATTCTCCTATGTTCACAAATATCCATGTCATAAAAGCATAAATAAGGAACACCCATTCCAAAATTACCTCAAATTTGTGCACTATAGGCATCCATCTATTGCAGATCAAATTTAGCCAAGCTTGGGCCTCTTTGTTCATGAATAATTTTTCCATGGCGGCGTGGTCACTTGACTGGTTCTTGACCCAGTGTGCTTTTCTACGGTCTTCGCACAACACTTCGAGCATATGTGGAAAATTCAGATGTTGCTCAATTCTCAAATATTCTAACATCGCTTGCTGGTTTGCATGGTAGTACTTATTTATCACTTGAGGAGAGATATTTACTTCTCTTTCTTGTTTACACCTCAAAGGTCTTAGTCCCATATGTATCCTGCTTCTTCTTTCTTGTTTCCTCTGTATTACTCTTCTTCATTGGATTTTTAGCACTTGGCGGTCTCTTGGGTAACGACTTTCCATCTCTGCCCCCATGATTATGTGTCAGTTTCTTTGTGACAGACATAGTACCTACAAATTCCAAGGATCAAAGTTAGTTCACTCGCGATTAACAAGTCGTAGTAGTGCACGAAGCACCCCATACTTAGATCTTGAGGGTAAGTGTGTAAATTGAGGTACAATCGAGCTCTACTAAATAAAGTAAGAACACAACAACATATTGCACCAATTTTATTACTTCGGGTCAAGGTAGGTAAAGGTGATGCTCAAGTCGTGCCTAGGTCGACCGCAGGATGACATTTATCGGAGACAAAATTGTCATGACCCAAAAACCCTCGATAGGTCATCATGGGATATAAACTACTTTGTAAGCAAGCCAACACTCAACAAAATTAATATGAATAGATTATTAAGTAATTAATAAAGTCATGATATAAATAATAAGGTGGAATAAGTCTTGTAATAAGATAATGAAATACATAAGTCTATAATAGGGTATAAACACGACAACAACTGTCTTACAATGAACCAAAATCCTATGTCACATCATCACAAGCATCTAACATGAGTAAACTATCTCAACCGAACAAAAGCATATGTCTGAAAATAAATAAATAAATAGACATTGGTAGATAAATACGGGAAAAGGGAACTCCATGTGTTGCGGATTAGATCAAATAAGACAGCTCACCACAAAGTCTCACTGTAAGCTCCTACACCGCTGATACCTTAGAATCTTCACAAAATGCGCATAAGTTTAGCATGAGTACAAAACTAGGGTACTTGGTAAGTATCAAGTCTAGCCTCAAAGAAGTAGTAGTGAGGGATCGACCTTGACTCTTACTAACACTCTAGTAAATAAGTGGAAACGTAAATATGATATGAAATAAGGCATGGTATCATGAAATAGGTACAAAGGTGTAGATACAGTTAATATGTAATTTAGGCATGTTTACCAGATAAACAAAATCAAATATGATGTCGAATACCTCAATTCTTGCATAAAACATGATGTGTATCAATCAACCTTTATATAAAAGCTACTGCATGAGTCTAATATGTATATGCATGCTTAGGACCCACTCTCAATACCTCACAATACAAATCCATGTGAATGACATAGTCAACATGTCCAAACCAAGCACCAATCTGAGTGCCTACGCTCACAAGACCCAAAATAATATGGGTAATCTCCTGACTCCGGAGGGTCTGATACATATCCAAGCATCGGTCAAATCACAGTAAATGATCAATAGTAAATATCTGGTCGTATTGTCCTTAGTGCTAAAATCCTCAACTTTCCTCAATATCCAAATCTCCAAATCATGTATATGCATATGAAATAATATAACTAGGATGCACCGGGACATATTAATAAAAATATTGATGAATATTCACATGTATAAGAGGTGGATACGGTTAATCATGTAATTTAACTTTTCGTAATACTTCAATATGCTTATTCAATATTCACAAGCCCAACCATAATATCTAACATAAGTAAAGTAAGCCAAGTAGCCACTAAATCATAAATCAAGTAAAGCAAGTGTATGACTACGACTAATTAGAAAGCTCAACATGGTGAAAGAAGTCCCTTCATGCCCAAATCAACAAGTCATAACCTTAAGTATGGTTTCTAATAATAATAAGATTCATCATGTAGTCATAGAATCAATTAAACTTGGATAAATAACTCACATAGTTCAATTAAGGCATACTATAAGCCTAATTCTACTCAGATATGGTAATAACCTAGCTAGCACATAAACGCTCGTCACCAAGCATATATGTAGCTCCTAAATCAAGCAATAAGTAGCAAATAGATTACCTATGCGGAGAATTCCCTCTTACAAGAATAGATAAGAGACTTACCTCTTCATGAAAACACCTTCAACCTTCTAAAACCGCTTCTCTTTTCAAATTCACCACCAAACTACTAGAATCTAGTTAAATATTACTTAGATGTGTCAATATGAGCTCTAGGAATTGACTTTATATTTTAAAAAATACAATCTTTAACCCAAAATCAAAAGTCAATAAAAAATCAACATTGGGCCTCGCCCGAAATCCAAAATTGATCTAGAATCTAGATTACCCATGAACTCTCGAGTCCAAATATATAATTAGATTCCAAATCAGGGTTCCAATTCATGCTCAAAACCCCCCAAATTCACTCTCTTAAGTTTGTACTAAAAATCTCAATGGCTACACTTTAAAGCCTTGATTTAGGGGTTAAAATCCATGAAAATTCTTGAAATATAATAATACAAATGGGTTAGAATCACCTACGCTCTTGCCTTGGATGAAACTCTCCTTCAAAATCGCCTCTCCTGAAGAGTAGGGTTATGAATATGACAGAATGGGAAAAAATCCCGAAATTCATCATTTAAATACTGCCCAGGGGTCCTTAATCGCAATCGCGAACCAAGACCTATGACCACGAAACACAACAGCCCCCCATCCCATTCCTTCTCCAGGATCGCAAGCCTCTACTTTGCGATTGCGTAGCACTGCAACAACACTAGGAATATCGACACTTCAAGTCTTAGCTTTGGGTAGTCCAAAACTCACCTTGAACCCCGGGACCCCTTCTAATCATTCCAACAACTCCTTCAACACTCTTCGGACCTACCCAGGGCCTCAATTCCATATAGAATAATTACATCTAAGAATCAAATTCCAAACCACATATCGAAACTTCTTAAGTTCATAATTCTTAATACTTCCAATGAAGCATATAATTCAAACCTAGGAACCTTAGATTTCAACCAAACTTAGCACACAAGTTCCATTCAACTAAATGAACTTATCTACAGTCTCGGAACACCAATCAGAGTTCGAGTACCAAAAATACAGCTATTGGTCAAACTTAAGAAGTCTCAATTCTTAAAATTACCAACTTTCGACAAATAGAGTTTAAATCTTTTAGGAACATCCAAAACAAAATCCAAACTTTAACCCAAGTCCAAAATCACCATACAAATCTATCAAAACCATTAAAACTAGATAACAAGGTCGTTTACAAAACAATTCAACTCTTGGACAACTCTTTAACCTTAAGGTATTCAAAATGGAACTAAGTGTTCTAATTCACTCCCGAACCTTCCCGTAACCAAACCAACCATCCATGCATGCGACATAACATCAAATGAAACTACAAAAATAATCAAATAGGGAAACGAGATTCTAATACTCAAAACTTTCGGCCATATCATTACATTGTCCCCATCATAAAAACTATCCGTCCTTGAATGAGTTAAGAATCATACCTGAACTACCAAAAAGATAAGGATATTTGGTCCACATGTCATTCGTGGACTCTCAAGTTGCTTCCTCGACCGGTTGACCTCTCCACCGGACCTTCACAAATGCAATGTCCTTCGATCTCAACTTCGAAACCTACTTATCTAGAATGGCCACTAGTTCTTCTTTATAATAAAGATTTCATTCCATTGTACTAAGCTAAAATCCAATGCGTGTTACTTGTCTTCATGATACTTTTGGGGCATGGAAACATGAAATACCAGCTGAAATCATACCAAACAAGGGCAAAACAAGCATGTAAGCCACCTCACCAACTCAAAAATCAAATTGAAATCACTTACCCTCAAAAGTTTGGTGAAAATCCCTTTTAAAATTGCCTCTTACTAAGATCCTAAACTCAAAATAGTGAAAATTAAGCTAAACCCTCAAAATTATTACACTGCCAGCTAAATCTTATATGCGACCAAAATGTCACATATGTGACATCATTCCTGCAACCCTAGGATAGGATCGCCTCTACGATAAACCCAGCGCCCGACAACCATCGTAGGTGCGCGTGTACTTTCATAAAAGCGAAGCCACATCTGCGAAAATCCTTCGCATAAATAGGCTAGCATCTGTGCGAAACCTATCGCAGGTACGACCACTGCACAAATCCTTCTTCTCTGGAGATCCCTCAAATATGCCCTTCTACGATCTCGCAGCTGTGCAAAAAAGTGGCGCAAGTGCAACACACTAGCACTAGAATTACCAATAAACACAAAAATAGTTTGGAATCAATCCGAAATTTACCCGAGCCTCGGGGACCCTGTCCAACTATACTAACAAGTTTGAATACCTAATAAAAACTTATCCAAATTCTCAAAACACCATAAATAACATCCAAACTACGAATCGAAAACCAAAATCCATCTCTTAATTTCCAACTTCGCTAAACATGTTTGAATCATGCCTAACCATTCCAGATTTCAACAAAACTTTGAACACGAGTTCCAATCAAATAAACGAACCTATCCAAAGTCCCAGAACAACAATCAGATCAAGATAATATGAAAGTCAACTATCGGTCAAACCTAGCAACTCTCTAATTCTTCAAGTTGCCAACTTTCGACAAATAAAGCCAAACCTTCTAGGAACTTCCAAACCCAAATTGGAACATACACCTAAGTTAAAAATCATCATACAAAGCTATTGGAACAATCAAATCACTAATCTGAGGTCGTCTACTCAAAAGTCAAACCTTGATTACAAAGCAACAAACAAGCATATGGAAAGCATAAAATAGGGAAACATAGCTCAAATACACAAGATGGCCGACCGAGTCATCATATTCTCCCCCTCTTAAACATACATTCATCCTCAAATGAATTTAGAATCATATCTGGAATGAAAAAAAGATGAGGATATCTTCTCCGCATATCATGCTCGGTCTCCAAAGTCACTTCTATGACTGGTTGACCTCTCCACTGAACCTTCACTGAAGCAATGCTTTTTCAATCTCAACTTTTGAACCTTTCTATACAAAATGGCCATCGGCTCTTCCTATAAGCCAGGTTCTTATCCAACTGCACTGAACTGAAATCTAACACATATGACTGATCTTCATGATACTTCTGAAGCATTAAAACATGAAATACTGTATGAACTCCCGACAAGATGGCTGGCAAAGAAAGCTTGTATGCCACATCACTAACTATCCTTAGAACCTCAAACAGACCAATATTGAGGGCTCAACTTGCCCTTCTTTCTAAATCTCATCACTCCCTTCATACAAAGCTCTAATAAGAACTTTCTCACACTGCATTAAAGCCACATCACGAACCTTCTTGTCAGCATAACTTTTTTGCCTAGATTGCGATGTACGAAGCTGCTCCTGAATCAACTTCACCTTCTCTAAAGCATCACGAATCAAGTCTATACCCAAAACCTAGCCTCACTAGGCTCAAATCAACCAACCGAAGAAAGACATTGCCTCCCATATTAGGCCTCATACGTAGTATTATGGATACTAGACTAATAGTGTTTTTCATAAGAAAACTCCGCCAATGGTAGGAAGTAATACCATTGGCCTTCGAAATCAATAACACAAGCTCTCAACATATCATAAAGGATCTGAATTGTCTGCTTGGACTGCCCATCTACCTGAGGTTGAAATGTTGTGCTCAGTTCAACTTGCATCCCCAACTCATGTTGAATAGCTCTCCAAAAGTAAAAAGTAAATTGAGTATCGCGATCCGAGATAATAGAAATGAGAACACCGTGCAAGAGGACAATCTCTCTAATATAGACCTGAGCCAACTTCTCCAAAGTGTAACAACTCATGACCGGACTTAAATGCGCAGACTTGGTCAGTCTGTTCACAATGAACCAAACAACGTCAAACCTCCTCAATATCTGTGGCAAGACTACCACGATGTCTAGAGTAATGTGCTCCCACTTCCACTCCGGTATATCCAACCTCTGAAGAAAGCCACCTGGTTTCTGAGGCTCATACTTGACCTGCTGAGAATTCAAACGCTACAAAACATGCCCAAAATTATCTTTCTTCATCCCCCGTCACAAGTAATGCTGCTTCAAATCACATTATATCTTTGTAGCACCTAGATGATTAGAATACAACAAACTATGAGTTTCACGACCCAAAACCATCACTGATTGTTATGGCGCCTAACCTAACTTGCTAGGGAAGCAAATCATAAATAATAATGAGACATGACAACAAATGACGGAATATATAAGTCTGAAAGACAAATACCCATAGATAATGCCAAATTATTACACAACTCCCAGAACCAGTAACACTGGGTCATGAGCTCTCAATACGAATGCAAGTCTAAAATATATAAATACTTTCTTAAACAACAACAATAACAGTAAAGGAAAATAAGAAGAGATGCCATAGACTGCGATCAGGAAGTGGCTCTACCTTGATCTCCACAACTCAGCAAATAGCTCAGCTCACAAAGCTCGACTAGGTCCAACTCTTGAATCTTTATAATTAAGTGAAGAGTATAGTTTAAGTACAATCGACCCCATGTACTCTAAAAGTATCATGACTAACATCGGGAATGTAGAAATGGAAAGAATTACTAATGAATACTCACTTAACAACCTGCTCAATTCATAAATATATAAATACACGGCAGCGGTACCAAACTAAGCATGAAATACATGTATAACTGATCACGACCAACTATGCCTTATAAAAAGGACTAAGCGGTCGTTGCAAATATAATCCGATTTACAAGTCCGGAGTTGAATCCCACAGAGAACTAAGACTTAGCTACAGCTGTTCAATATTGCAAAGAAACACAAGTTCAAGTAATTTCCTAATTATAAAGATTATAATGTTTATTTTTATCTAATTAACTAAAAAATACTAGAAAGCACTAAAACTACCAATTAACATGGATGAAATTATAGACAAGACTAAGGAGGTTTAGAGTTATGATTTCCCTAATTGTCGGAATCTTTTCCGCTACATTTCCTATAAATTTGCCTAAGTCTTATCTATCGACCATGAGCACTCTAACTGTCGTAACTCTCTCCCGAGTAATTACCACAATTTACTAGGCATATTCTCCCGAATTACGCTAGCTGGCATTAAGTACAGCTCACTCAGATCGCACCAAGGTTTCGTTATCCCTAATCCCACCTTTAAACCTCCGTATTTATCCCTCATATACGTTTAGGAGTGATGTTGTTCAACAACTACCTAAATATGTACTCTCTCCCGAGTAATACATACTAAATAGGCACAGCTAATTGAGGGCCCTTCAATCAACCACAAGAATAATATAGTTGAACAAATAGAGAAAATACTACGGCAAATCTATATTAACGTAACAAGAAAATCATCCTTCAATAGGTTCCATAAAAACCCTAGATTAGGAAGTTAGCTACTCATACTCATAGTAACAATATCCCAAAAGATGAAAAGATGAAGAAATAGATGATTCTAACTCCCAAGAAGTGATTCCACCAG
Source organism: Nicotiana tabacum (assembly GCF_000715075.1). Classification (NCBI taxonomy): domain Eukaryota; kingdom Viridiplantae; phylum Streptophyta; class Magnoliopsida; order Solanales; family Solanaceae; genus Nicotiana; species Nicotiana tabacum. Next base: position 42,864,734 of record NC_134093.1, on the reverse strand, counting down.
CTCTCCTTGCCTCTAGCTGCCCAAAAACGTGGCACAAATAAAGTGTAATTTATCATTAAAGCATGTAAAATGCAAGGCACATAATGTACGAAACTATAAAATTATAGCCACACATCAATACCCCACACTTAAACATTGCTCGTCCTCGAGCAATCAAACTAAACTTATAGATACGACCTTTTTAAGCAATTCTCCTAACTCATTACATCAAAAAATTTTAAAATGGTTTAAGCACACAAGTATGACATCCTCGCCTCAAGATTCGACTCACAAATACCATGCCTTATTCACAATTCACTTACTTACTCTAACATGGATGTCAACAACATTACCTTTTCTTTATGAATCATGTGCCCTCACCCAATCAAAGAGATTAGTTCCACACACAATCAATTTTAAGACAGTAGGAACTCAATATAGGAAGAATTCACTCGCTCTCAGAAATAACATTCATATGCTACAAAAGATGAACCATAGGCTTGCCCGTAGTGTAATACTCTACTAATCGAGTTCATTCAGTCTAAGATCAAGTAGGACTTTCATTAGTTATAATGTAGGCTGCGGGTCGGGTAGGATACATTTGGAAATGAGTGACTATACCTCCCTTAAGCACTTTAATACATATACTTTAACACACATCCCATACTTATGTCAAACCATAACTCCACCTTCACCTCAATATATATTAACTCCATATTTCTTTAAGAACAATTACATCAAGAGTCACAACTATCAAGGGATATTTTTCACAGCAATACAACTAATTTTTCTTTTCTTTCTTTTTTTCAATTCAAGTGGCTCTTACTTTTTCAAAACAATGCACCTTTCTCCTTATTTCATTAGTTCCACGCCAAAGCCGAACCAACCACCTCACACTTTAACTTTTACAAAGTTCATAATAATTCAAGTGCTCATGAGAGGTAAAAAAGTTCAAATATATGGTCGATTAAAACAAAGGGGTACGACTTGTAATGTGGTTACCAAAGAAATAAGATTATAGGCTCAACTGGGTTAACTACGGTACATAACATTTAGGTGGGTAAACTTTATATATCTGGCTTAACAAAGAAACGCCTATATCACTTCCTAGACTGAACAATACTACTATTTTGCTTTGCAAACACACGGGGCAAGTTCTAGACATCAAATGCAATGCATAGAATACATACAAAACCTCACATAGACATGGCACATAACTCACTCAGAATTGGTTTCATCGCGACGCTTCAGTCAAAGCAGTTAAGCAAAATTAAGAATCTACGATTTAAGGTACTTATGCGAGACTCAAAACCCGAGCCTAAGCATCATAACCATTGTACTAACTATTCTCAAGGCATAACAAAGCTAAGAGATATTGCTTCAATTCAATTCATGGCACAATGGTTCCTATTCCTAAAAATAAATAAAACTAACTATACCCGGTTCAAACAAAACCCTTGGAAAAGAACCGCGGTACAAAGAAAAACCAAGGGGGAATTGTTACACTACCTAACAAAAGAAAATCTTTTTGTATTTTTCCTTTTAACTTAAATCCCTCAAGAAAATTGTCCAATAGATCCATCATCAGGAAAAGTCCAATCTTTTCTATTTCTGTTCTCTAAAAAAAATTCAATTAAACTAACATAATTAAAATAGCATAGAAAGTCACCTAGACAATCTCCTCACCCCACACTTAAAATTGTGCATTGTCCCCAATGCACACCATAACTAATAAGAGGGTAAAAGAGACTCCCTGGTAGGCCAAAGGCCGAAGCACTAGCAACTCATGGGGTACTTAGACTTCTGCCAGGCTTGGTCCTTCGTGCGGGTACCTCACACTTAGTTCCAACCATCTGGTTTGCTGTTGCATCCTTCCAATAGCTTTTCTTTCCATGCTCCTAGAAAAGCAAAAATTGACACTAAAAAAATAATAAATAAAAATAAAAAATAAAATAAAGCAGTAAAGCTGGGTTTCCTCCCAACAAGCACTTGATTTAACGTCGCGACATGACACGAATCACTTTCTGCCTCCACTTTGAACATATGAATTGGACCCCATGTTTTGATTCTGCTCTATGATCATGCTCCTAGGGTGGTGGAATGAATCTGACTGGCCCAATAAAACAATGTAGTATTATGCACTTCTTGGCCTTTAGATGAGATGTGTATTCCCGACTTTCTGGCAAGAAGCATTTCAGAATGTAGGCGCCTTGTTCCTTATTCCTTGACTCCTCAAGTGGCTCGGATGACTCTATTTCTATATCATCATCCAAACACAATGTGAAAAAATGCTTGGAGTGTGGACCAATGCATTCAACTACATGAGCATTGGGACTGTCTACATCCTCAACACTAATGACACTAGAGTCAACTAAATATGTATCTTCAATGTCCTTGCTTGACTCTAGTATCTCTTCTACAACATCGGCATCATCAAATTCTAGTTGGTTGGTTTGGTCAAATTCTACTCTCAACTCCTCCATTATAATGGCAATTTCTGCAGCCCATTCATGCTCTTCTTGGCTATTATCCACAATGTAAGCTTGTTGCACTTTACAAGGTTCAATTAGTTTATTAGCTTGAGCCTCCAAGTTGTGAATAGTTGCCTCTTGCCTTTGTATCTGCAGTAATTTCTCATCATATTGTTCCATGAGGCCCTTTAACATATCTTTGATCTCCTTCAGGTCAGCTTCCCAAGATTCTTTGTTCTTATTCACTTCACATGAAAATGTAGAACCATCAAAGTAAGGGGTTGGAGGAGGATAAGACATATAAGCACAACCATGAAAGTGACCATCTTGACCACTACACATATCACACACATTCCACACATAAGATTGAGTTGGTGTACATAACTTGCTCTCAGGAATATTTTGATAAATTTGCCATGGGTGGTTTCCTCCACAATATGCATAAGGAGGATTAAAAGTAGAATTACCAACATCAAAACTATCATAATTCCAAGATGCCATGTTTCTAAAATCAACAAGTAAAACAAAAATTAAAAAATCAAATACAAGAAAACAAAATAAAAGTTCAAACTTGCAACCTAGCAATATATGCACCTACAGCTATAAGTGTTTCTTTATCAACCTAGCAATGTATTTCTTTGCAATATAAACACCTACAACTAAACTGTTAGTTCCCCGGCAACGGCGCCAAAAGTTGATCACGCCCAACTATGCCTTATAAAAAGGACTAAGCGGTCGTTGCAAATATAATCCGGTTTACAAGTCCGGAGTCGAATCCCACAAATAACTAAGGCTTAGCTACAACTGTTCAATATTGCAAAGAAACAAAAGTTCAAGTAATTTCCTAATTATAAAGATTATAATATTTATTTTTATCTACTTAAATAACAAATACTAGAAAGCACTAAAACTATCAATTAACATGGATGAAATTATAGACAAGACTAAGGAGGTCTAGAGTTATGATTTCTCCAATTGTCGGAATCCTTTCCGCTACGTTTCCTATAAATTTGCCTAAGTATTCTCTATCGACCATGAGCACTCTAACTCTCGTAACTCTCTCCCGAGTAATTACCACAATTTACTAGGCATATTCTCCCAAATTACGCTAGCCGGCATCAAGTACAGCTCACTCAGATCGCACCAAGGTTTCGTTATCCCTAATCCCACCTTTAAACCTCCGTATTGATTCCTCATATACGTTTAGGAGTGATGTTGTTCAACAACTACCTAAATATGTACTCTCTCCCAAGTAATACATACTAAATAGGCACAGCTAATTGAGGGCCCTTCAATAAACCACAAGAATAATATAGTTGAACAAATAAAGAAAATACTACGGCAAATCTATATTAATGTAAAAAGAAAATCATCCTTCAATAGGTTCCATCAAAACCCTAGATTAGGAAGTTAGCTACTCATACTCATAATAACAATATCCCAAATATTTTGCATAATTAAAATACAGAGTAAAGATGAAAAGATGTAGAAATAGATGATTCTAACTCCCAAGAGGTAATTCCACCAGCTCTCCTTGCCTCTAGCTGCCAAAAAATGTGGCTGCTGATAGAACCCCCTTCCAAGTGGTGTTTTAGGTCTATTTATATGTGTAGAAGAAACCCTAAACGTGTGGGCCGGGTGCTAGTCAAACCCGAAACGAATTAAGTCTTCAAAACTCGGATTGGACCTGGTGTTAGGCCTGGCGTCGCCAGCCTAACGCCTGGAATTTGGCTGACCTCGCCAGGCTAAAGCCTGGTCTCTCCTTTTCATTGTTCTCGAGCACACTTTCAACGTTTAAGTATCCCTTTTGCTCTACTTTCATCTCCAATTCACCTACACATAAAATAGACTCCATTATGCACAAATAAAGTGTAATTTATCATTAAAGCCTGTAAAATGCAAGGCACATAATGTACGAAACTATGGAATTATAGCCACACATCAATAACCAATCAGTGAAAATAGAGAAGATGTGCGCAAGTTGTATAATAGTTTAACATCTTAGCATATAGAGAAGATATACGTCTATCACCAATGAATCATCAACATTTGCATATAGAGAAGATATGCATAAATAATCAAGTCAATGTGCACGGGTTAACATATAGAGAAGATATGTATTGTGCCTTAGCTTTCCAATTAAACAACATATATAAACTATATGCATAAAGAGGTATGTCTACATTCCAAAACTAGCATACATAGAAGATATGAGATAAAATCATGTATACACCCAAGGTGTTTGCAAATAGAGAAGAGATGCAAAGACCAAACACTAATCAATTTCCTCATACCGCGTTTACATCATCAAGAGGAAACATAAGAGGACGGCCCTAGGGGATGGATCCTTATCCACACACTGCACGCCAGCTCACGTGCCATAATATAACAACTGCATGGACCACTCACGTGCTATGATAACTCAACCCGCAGGGACCACTCACATGTTGCCAATCCAATTCATATCACATAGAAATCATATAAAAGAATACATATATATGGGCAATGGATATCAAATCACATCACATGAATTGGTAAAAGCAACATGCTAAGGTTTATACATGTGCGAAGTGTGCTACCACAACACATATTAGGCGGATACGCCATAAAATTACAATAATCATGTTTGAACAAACAATTAAATTACACATGATCTCTAGCATAATTCAAGAAGCTCACAAAGGGTTAAACACATAGGAAGCATGATAGCAAGAAGTATATTATCCAATACAAGGCATAACACCACCTAAGGACTACCCTGAACATGGATAAAATCTTCACCCACGGCACATAGACATCATCAACAATTCAAACAACTACTTCCTCAAACCAAGGATTGGAAAGATACCTACATCAAATAAGCAAAATCTATACTCCAAAAATGACTTCCCATGCAAATCAGCCTACGAACGACTCAAATCCATAAACGACTCAGTAATTTCAATTAAAGCTATATAAATCAATTCCAAACAATAAAGCTTCAACCCGGGCTAACATAGTCAAAACCCAAGTCAAGGGGTAGATCCCGACTACCCATAACCCCACGAGTCCAAATGTGTGATTAGATGAGGTTGTCATGAAGCTATGATGATATTGTTATTATTATGGTACAAGATCTCTACCAGGTAGTGCATGGATATGGATCTATCCATCTAGGGTTTCCCTCTCATGTTTCTTCCTTGATGGCGTACATGCAGGTCGTGAGAAACTAATGGGTTTTTGGTTGACTGTGATGTTGGATCCTATGTGTTGAGTTATTGAGCATAAGGGTGGAATCTTTGACCATTCAAGTAAATCCTTTGTGCATATTCATGCATTTTACATGATTTTTCATGCATATCATACATATATTCTAGCGGGTACATTTTACATATGTACGAGACTTGTTAGTAAGTTGTTGGACACTTGGAGGGTGTCAGAGTGAGGTAAACAAAGAGTCATAATCATACATTGACATTTTGAACTCATGTAGAAGTCTATTAATGGCATTTAAAGATATATATGCATCGGATCATTTTCATGTATAGACATTTTACATTCATGTAGAAGTATTTGAGTACGTGCTACTTGGTGCATATCATCATTTTATGTGAAATTGGTGCAAGTTGTATTTGATTTGACCTGTTTAACTGGAAAATCATGTTTATTATCCCTTCCTCAATTGTGCACCTTTATTATTGATATCAATTTTTCTGTGATAGTTTTCTTGGACACTTCTCTATATTATACATGTTGTTGAGCTGCACATGTTATTTAAAGTAAGTATCTATTGACTTAAAAACCCTTTTACTACTTCACTAAGGTTAGTCTTGATACTTACTTGAGTATATAGGTCGGTTGTACTCATAAAATACTTTTGTACCTTGGGTGCAAATTTTGGAGCAGAGCTGTTGTGGATGACAAAGGCTAGCATTGAAGATGTACAAGCGTTCCAGCTATAAGTTACCACTTGTTCGTGGTAGTATAGGACTTATGTTTCTGTTTATATAAGTTTCAAACATATGATGTATCTATCTTCATATCAAAGTTGTATTCTTATTCTTATTCTTAGTCGCTCATGACTTGGACTACCAGTCTTTGTGACAGTTGTATTAATTTTCGTATTCATATATTAATATTTATTTGATGATTTTCGATTTAGATTGTATGTGTTAGTTGGATTACCTAGCAGGTTGGGTTAGGTGCCATCATGACTTGGTGGGATTTTGGGTCGTGACAAATTAGTATCATGGCTCTAGGTTCATAGGTTCTACGAGTTATGAGTAAGTGTCTAATAGAGTTTTGCTTATTAGTGTGATTACATCCATACTTATCTTCGAGGGGCTACAGGACACTTCATTTTCTTTCTTCCCTTATCGTGCAACTTTATTTCAGCTTGTAGTCTATATTTTCGATTTCGTTCCATTCATTAATATGTTCTATTGAGTACTCAGCTCCAGTTGTGCACTGATAACTGGTGATGTAGTTGATGGGGAGCGAGATGTTTTTTGCATTGTGGGGTAGGACAGTCTGGAGGACTTGAGGCCATGTTTGTACCACAGTTGTGGCTCGACAGATTCAGTTGTGTGTGTATGTGGTTTTTGACTCTTACGTCCGGTAGTATCTCTATTGGTTGAATTGATGGCTCAGTGAGTGGCTACATAGCTATATGATGAGTATTATGTGACTCAGGACTACGCTTAGATAGTTTGGATGTGATGAGAAGGATTTGCTTGAGATGTAGTAGGGAATATAGATGTTTGATTATCATCTTAATGTACAATATAGTCTTGAGTTATGAATGTGTTGATAGATTAAGTTGTTCATTTATGGAATAAAGTAGATTCTTATATCTTTTTTATGAGTGTAGACTTGGGAAGATCAATTGATTGCATAGTGGTTGTAAATATGGTAAGGTCATATAAAGATGTCAAATTTAGGCTAAACAAGTGGATTATCTCCTGTGAGAATGTTTGAAGTTGTATGACTTCTTATGAGGTGCCTATGAAGAGTTTTCCTTCTATCCAATGGAATGTATGTACCATAATTAGAGTTCGGATCACTTGAGGAAGTTGGCACGACTGTCACGAGGATGGTAAGCATTGGCAGATAATTTGGAATGGGTTATGTATTGTACTAAATGAGCCTGTGAGGAATTCAGCTGAATAACTATGCGAGATCATGATAGTTAAGAAGGAAGAGTATTGTGGGTTATCAACTGATATGTTTTGTTGCTTCAAGACATGCGGGGGCGATTACCATCGACGATCGGGTCATATGGGCATATGTTGTTATAGTTTCTGGGCTACGATATACTTATGTATTAGCTATGATTTGAGTAAGGAATTTGTTGGATGCATGATATACTATGCTTTATTGATATATAGAGATCATGGAATGACTCTCGTTGACACCCGTTATGGATGTGGTGTGCAAGGGGAATGGTTGTACTCAGATGCTTAAGGATGGAGTTGCTTTTTGGAGTACTAATATTGTAAGTCCCGGTAAAAATTTTACCTAAACCTCGGGGTTTCATAGTGCCGAAGTAGGCTTATGTGTTGAACAGTGCATTGGGGAGTTGAAGAAAATTTTTGGAAATACAGGGCATTTCTACGGTCCATTCTACAGTCGCAGAACTGATCTGCGGATTGCAGATCTGCCGCATATTGAGGCAGAAATCTGGGCAACTTTTTGGACCATTATGCGGTCCATTATGCGGCCGCATAACCCCTCGCAGATCTAGCACAAAAGGGGAAAGTTCTGTGGCGCATTATGCGACTGCAGAATAGGTTTACGGATTGCAGACCAGTGGTAGAGTGAGGTAGGGGTGCCCTGTGCCGGAGGGCCATTATGCGGCCCATTTTACGGACCGTAGAAGTGTTATACGGTCGCATATGTGATTGCAGATCTTCATCGAGGCTTCATTTTTTCTAATTTTTGAACTCGACCCCATTCTTATAAAACAGCCTTGGGGATCATTTTAGAAGGTTAAAACATATATTTCTAGAGAGAGGAAGTGCCATCGAGTGAGAGGGGAAGTTCCTAAGCTCAACATTCATCAATTCTTCCTCAAAGTTGAAGTATTTACAAGAAGAATTCACTAGGTCTTCATCCTAGAGGTAAGGTTCTACTCCATAGCCCTCAATTTCGTGATTTTAACTAAAAATAGGTAATAATCCAAGCAATTCTTGGGTGTGGGAGTTATTTATTTTACATGCATGTACCATCAAGGGTAGTGGGAAGATTGTTGAGCTCATTTGGGCAAACTTTGGGTAGTGGGATGAAAGAATCAACTGTAGGAGGACCTTAAAAACTTAATGCACACCTAGTGCTTGATAAAATGCTCGAGTGAGCTGGAACTATGAATTCCTTCCAAAATTGGGTTCAATTTTGCTATATCTCTAAATAGATCGAAGTGGCAAAGATTTTTGGAACATTGTAGTAATTTAAAAAGCTAGAGGCAAGGTTTGTTGGCTAAACTTCTATCTTAGAATAGAATTCCCACGATGGCTAAACTTCTCTCTTAGAATTAAATTCTCACGATGTTCTTGTAAGTCCCGAGTTGTCCATTATGAATTTACGTTTCTGAATAGGTTTGGTGTCAAAAGATGTACATATATGAATATGTTCAAAATGTGTTCCGGAATATTCTTATCATATTATGTTATTCTTTGGGAGCGTGTTCAAAGTATGAGTATGTATTAAAATGTTGTGACTTCAAGTCAACCACAAATGAAAGTGATCACATCAAATTGTGTAAGAAATCACGTGCCTAAGACTCTAAATTGCTCAAATGTGCGCTTAAAGTCTTGAATAGAAATGTTTGTTGTTGACAATATGAGATAATATTTAAAAGTGGAATAGTGAGCATGAATTATAAAGTATGGCTAACGTGCCAAGAAAGATATTGCGTTATGGCCAATGGTGCCAATAAAATGAACGACATGTAAAAGAATATGAATTGAGTGGTAAATCCTTTTAATAACAAATGCCTTGGGAATATCGTTTAGCTACCGAGGAAGGGTGGGTCGGAACAACCTAACCCCGAAACTATACATGCCGGTGTAGGAGTGATTGAGGGGTAAATCCCTTTATTAATGTGATGAGATTGTTTCCCCTTATATTGGATGCGATTGGTATGTTGAGATGTTTCCTCTTAAATGGGATGAGATTATCGCTAGCGATATGTGATGTGATATCGACCCACACGACATTGTGGTCAGACGGCTTAGCCGGTCGGGCTGAGATCGAACGTCATGCAGCGCACATGGTGGTATTGTGAGTATATGTCTCGGGGTGAAACGGCTTAGCTGGTCGGGCTGAGATCGAACTCTGTGCTAAAACACAGTGGTGTATCGGTGCTAAAGATCTCCCAACTTAAATCACTGAAACGTACTTGAAATTTACCTTTCCCCTAACCTGACACCTTGATACTATTTGAGTCTCTTATTGATTTTATGTTTTATTCTCCATTTACGGTTACTCATTCTATTGAGAGGGTGTTTAGTTTTACATACTAGTACTATTCCATATGTGCTAACGTCCCTTTTGTCGGGGGCACTACATCTTTAATGGATGCAGGTGGTTCCATAGCATGTGGTATTGATCAGCGATAGCATCACACCCTCTCCTCAGGTGACATTCTGAGCCACACTTCATTTCGGGGTCTTGTATCTCTTATCCTCTGTACATAGCATTTTGAGGTATAGCCGGGGCCTTGTTTCCGGCACTGTCATAGCACTCTTTTATTCCTATTAGAGGCTCCATAGACATAATGTCGGTTGTATCTATTTTTGGGAAGGTTAAACTAAAAATGCTGAATAGTATCATATGTTACACTTTAACTATGATTGTACAATGTACTATATTGGAGACTTGTTAATGACATAACTAATGGAAATGAACGGGTGTCATTCACATGACCTCTTAATATCTAATTAATGAAATGCATCCCTCTCTTTATTCATGGGTGAGTTGGGTATAAGGTATTGTAAAGGCTTGCTTGACCGGGGTATCTCGGTTGAGCGCTGATCGTGCTCCCCGAGGTCGGGCATGACAAATATATTAATTTAGTACTAGCCATTTGGCATGTTTGGCTATGTATTCGGGACTAGGATAGAGGGGGTGACTCTTGAGAATAGGTTCAGTGGGCTCAAGATCTATGGTGTGGTACCAAAGGATTTGAGATTGGTGTTGGATAGTGATTGAAACTTGGTGTATCTCTGTATCATTAGCTTCTTTGCAATGCAGTTTTTGAGAGATTGGAAAAATAACTTCATATTAATTAAAAGTCTTTTTAGAGCAGGCATTTCGGGTTGAGGTACCTTTGGGTTCATGAAGAGAATAAAGTAGCTTACGGATCTAAGGACAACATAGTTTCATGTTGGGATCAATTGGGGATGAGTTTATGTTGAGGGCCGCAGTGTAATAGGAAAGAGAAGTGTCATCTTGGAGGCAGATCAAGAGTAATCTAAAGAAGTTGGGTTAGTATAGTAGTGTCTTCGATCAACATCATAATAGAAATGATCGGTTCATTTGGTATGATAGTTCCTTAAACGTGTTTTTATGGCACGAATTTTGGATTTGGCAATCTACGTGAATTTATTGATTTAGAGGTATTTAGTTCAGATGGCTTGGTTACGTACAAATGGGTTTTAAGGAGTTCACAATGGTTTTGACCACTATGATGACCCGATAGGTCATTTTGAGTAATAGACTTTATTTCTGTGATCCGAGACCTCTATTAGCTTCATTTAATGTTTTTTGATTTGCGTGCATAGTCCGTGTTGTTTTCCGGAATGTTTTCACGTAAACATTTGAAGAAAATTTGATTTTTGGGTTCAAAAACAACTTGAGATGACTACGGTCAACTTTTTGGGTAAACGACCCCGGATCGATGTTTTGGAGATTCTGGTAGGTTTGTATTGTGATTTTGGGCTTGGACGTATGCTCGGAATTGAATTCATAGGTCCATATGATGATTTGATTTATTTTGTCGAAAGTTAGCAATTTAAATATTTGGAAATTCCATAGGTTTGAGCGTAGGTTGACTTTATGTCTATCGGGTTCAGATTTTAGTTTGGGCCCTTGGAATAGGCCTGTTTTTCTATTTGAAACTTGTCTGCAAACTTTGGTGCAATTCCGAGTTGGATTGATAGGAATCGGATGCTTGGTTGTGTTTCTAGCTACTCTAGAGTTTCCTTTATAATTCCATGTGTTTTGATGTCTGATTCGTGGTTCTGGATGTAATTTTGGTGTTTTAATCGCGTGAGCGAATTTGAATGATGTTATTACACTTATGTGCATGTTTGGTTTGGATCTCGGGGGGCTCGGGTGAATTCCAGATAGGTTACAGATCATTTGAACTTGCAGAACTACTATTTATGATGTCTGGTGTCTTGTGCTTTGTGTCGTGAAGGGGAAACTTGGGCTGGGGGCTGGTTGTTCATCGCAAAACACAAAGTCCGGTTGCGAACGTGAAACAATAGGGGTCTTACCCTTCACAAACACGACTGGCATCTCATGAACATGATGCTTTGGGGAGATATGGGGGAAGGCATGTGGTTTCTCTTCGCGAACGCGGACCAAGGTAACGAGTACATATGCGCCGTCATGGGATTAAAGCATGCGGGATTGGGCTATTTACTTCTATGTCTTCATTTATTCCATTATCTCTTGTTATATGCTTTAATTGCTACATGTCCTTACTTGTTAATTACTATTTATTTGTTACTTGTTTTGATTTGCTCATTTCTCACTCAATATCTACTTACCTGCTACGTGTTCCTACTTACCTTAATTGTTTATTCTCAATGTCACATGTTTTTACCTGCTCTTATTGTCCTATATTACCTGACGCACTCTATTATGCTAATTCGATTACGTGATTCATTTAGCTATTCTTCTATTGATAAATCGTTAAGGTTTGGGATTACAAGGTGTTGGGTATTCTCCGTTCTATTGGTAGTTCTTTAATGTTCCGTACATATTATTCTCTTTTGTGTTTATATTTCGTAAATAGTGATGTTGAGTTTTTTATGTTAATAATTTGATATTGGGTAATCGGGTTGTGCCGCAACAGTACTTAAATGAATATATATTGGGGGATCGGGTTGCACGACGCAACAGAACAAGAAAGGATATGATATGATATTGGTAATGAGTTGTACACTGAAAAAGGATATTGTATTGAAACTTGGGATCGGGTTGCATGCTGCAACGGATTTGATGTGATGTAGTTGTTTGTGGATGTGATATTTATTCTTGGTATTATGATATGATATGTGAGTTTATGACATTATAGGGCCTTCTGGTAGTTGACCTTTGGGTCCATTTTTATAAATTTACTGCTTTATTTTTGTTCCTATTTTCTGTTGTTATTCTTTCGTACAAGTTTATTGTGAGTCACTTGCTATAGCCTCGCCACTACTTCATTGAGGTTAGGCTCGACACTTACAGAGTACATGAGATTGGTTGAACTCATGCTACACTTATGTACTTCTTGTTTAGATCCCGGTGTTGGTCCCAACGGAGACTGCTCGGATTCAACTGCTTTCGGAGACTTAAGGTAGAGTTGATGGCGTTCGCAGTCCCTGAAGTCCCCTTCTATCATGTTTTACTTTTATTTAGTTTCAAGTAGTTGTACTTTATTTCAGACAGTATTTGTAGTATTCTAGTTGCTCATGTACTTGTGACTCCGGATTTCTAGGAGCAGATTTAGTACCATGTTATTTATATAAATACTTTGGTTCATTCCAGGGTTATCATTTGTTATTCATTATTACTCTATTATAAATTGTTAAAACTAGTTAAATAATTATCTAACATTATCTTTCCTAGCAAGTAGATGTGAGGCGCCATCACGGCCACGAAGTTGGAATTCCGGGTCGTGACAACTGGAGGCTAATGTCTTCTACGGGTATGAGAAGTTTGTTATGTGTTGTGATTTTCTCCTGAATTGATTTAAGTGGAACGTTTCTAATTGATAGAGTGTTTATAAGGAAGACCATCCTACTTGTGATTCAAAGTTAATGATGGAATTCCTCTTATTTTCGTATAATAGCATGATAGATATGGTGAGCCGTGTTGGACTGGGATTGAATGGACAGGGTTGCGATTCAGTTTTGAAACGAAGGTGATGAGTTCTAGATAGCATGAGAGATTTCAAATGTTTCAAAGAATGCAAGAACTATTTTGTATTTCCTAAAGGGTGCATATTGTAGAAAACACATTGTGTATTGATTTATAGATGCTTGACTAGTACTACAAAAATGGCGTGGTTGGTAACCGTTGATGTTCAAGTTTTGCTACACGATGTAGAAGATTTATGAGAGTATTTCTCACGAGGTGATTGTGCTTGAGTGATGTAGCAGTCATTTAAGTGGGAGAATTGAAGATCAGGTATGGAGATTCTTGTATTCTTGAGGTTTAGAGATTGGATTTTCTTAAAGGCAAACTATCCCTTTAGTTGCGGACTATTAGTGTGTGTTAAGGGTTAGACACCTAATTGTATGTGTCATGGATTGGTTCACTGTGGACTTTTGGAAGGCTATTTACCTATTTCAAAATGGTTTGAATCGGTTTAGGGGCCTACTGGTAGGCCTAATAAGAATGTGTATACTACACTGGAATGGATTTGGTTACTCAGTACAACATTTACTATGGGTGTGTCATTGGGTAGAATTAATCTTATTCATGCCCTGACCTGTTTCAGGTGTTACTCGCTTATGCTATGATGGGTTGTGAGACTAATTAATTGCTCACACGTATGTTGTGACCCTGTTTAGGCCTTGTGGTGATATATGAATGAGATAGATCTTGAGATGTTGATTTACTTATTGCACATTAGTCGTGCTTATCTTTTTCTGTAGTGTAGTATGTTATTCGTCTTTCCATGGTTTTGTTTATCCACCTTACATGCTTGTTGTTGATACACATGTGTTTGGTGAGTATGAGAATTGTGACCCAATGGGCATTCCCATGTAGATGTTATGTTGGATGGGGTTGCACACCGCACCGGTATGATGTTGGATTGCGTTGCACGCTGCAACGGGGCTAGTTTGGATACGATTCCTTGTGCTCACTTCGTGTGTTTTGTTTCTCCTTTGTGGGATGGGTTCATACCATTATGCTATTGTTGTTAGATATTCTAAACTTGTTGGATGGTTCCCTCCTTTGGTTCTATTTCCATTATTGGTCATATTCGAGTTGTTGATCATTTGGCGCACGGATCGCGTCATATGAGGTTCTAGGTCGTATTTGGTGTAGCTTGTCGATCGAGTAGCTTTTACTGGGTGAAATTACGTTATTGAACCTAAAATTAACGCAATCGAATTTATATAGGGTATGTTTGGAGGAGAATGCCATTAGTCAGCTCAGACTTTGGAAATGGTTCTTGTCAGGCAAGAGAACTCCATGACTTATTGATTTGATGGGTGGTTATGAGTTTCTATATGTTTTTTTATCATTATTAGTATTGCGAAGGTTTGAAACAAGGTTTTTGTAAGGCCTTGCTAAAGTTCATAGAGGACTTAAGGTTTTATAGTGCTAAAGTCAAGCTAATATGTTCAGAAGCTTGTGGTACGGATTTGTGGACTGTGCAATACATCGTGAAGTAGGTAGAAAGATTGGCAGGAAAGGGCGATTCTACGGTTGGTTATGCGGACAGCAAATCGGTTTTGACGACCGTAGAATCATTGTGGATTGAGGTAGGAGAAACTAACTATTGAAGGTTATTTCACGGTAGGTTATGCGTACATCATAGCATTTTTGCGGACCGCACATCCATCGCGGAATCGGTAGGTAATCTTTGAAGGAGATTTCGCAGTCTGATGTGCAGACCGCAGAATCCCTTTGTGGACCGTAGATCCACCGCAGACTTATCCAGATCAAACTCAAATATGATGAACCATTCCACGGTCTATTTCTCGGACTGCATATCCTTTTTGCGGTACATTCTGTGATCGCAAATCGGTGTTGGAGGGGTATTTTTGGAAATTTAATAACCCGAATCTATTTTAATCAAAAGGCCTAAGGGGTTATTTTGGAGGGGAAATCAGATTATTTTGAAGAGAGGGGATCAATTTAGAGACAGAGGGAGAAGCTCCAAGCTTGCTACACTACAATCTCTTGCTCATTTCTTGGAGATTCAGGAGGGAAATGACACAAGGTCTTCTACTAAGGAGGTAAGACTTCATCCCTAACTCTCACGAAAAAATTAATAATAAGTTGTAAGCAAGATTTTTAATGTCGGGGCTTATGAGATGGTTATTGGAATCCATAAGCCATCAATCTCGAATTTGGGTGTTTGTGAAGAATATGGGATGTGGTTCTTGGGTTTGGAAATGAATGGTGGGGAATGCATGTGCCAACGGAGGTGGTTGGTTGTCTTAGAACTATTTTGAGTGAATTGTTGGCTTGGAAATTAATTGTGGGGTGAAGAAATCCCATTGTATGAAGTTGTAGACAAGTATGCACACAAGTGCTTGATGAAATTTTTATATTTCTAGACTATAAGAATCTTTCTAATAATGGTCCAATTGAACTATGTTAATTTAGATTGAAGTTGCTAATAGTAGTGGAATGTCGTTGGGATTCTAAAGGAAGCTCGATTAAGGTATGTTTGGCTAATCTCCCTCCGTAGAATTGGATTCCATGAACTTTTTATACATTCCAAACATGGTTTGCTCTAGCTCCTACTCCTTTGCTATGAATTGCCTTAAACGAGTGATTTATCTTATGCCTATATACTCAAGTCATGTATCAATTGCCATATCTATACTCACCTTTGGAAAATATTTCAAGTAAGATTGAATTATAAAATGCTTATGAGTTCAAATTCATGTTTTAATTATATCATTATGCTCTCCTTTTTAGAAATATTCCAGTGTCTTAAGTTCTTATTACTCATTTGTTTGTAGCTATGATTCCTTATGTTTTAAATACCCTTAATGTTTTACGATGACCCATGGCAAGTAAAGGAAATGAAAGCATGAAGATGAAATTTAGAGATTTTGCCAAAATGAGAATGATGATGTATTGTATATCCCAAGAGACAATGAAAAGAAAAGGTTTTCATGAAAGGCTTTATATGAAATATTTTTTGGAGTATTGTTGTGTAACCGAGAAGGTGTACGTTGAAAGGCCTATACCTGAAACTACACGTGTCAGTATAGGAGTGAATTGGGACAAGTCCCTTTCGCATCATTATGAGATTATGCCCCGATATTGGGATGATGTATTGTATTGTTAGCATAGACAATTCGATCGACACAGCATTGTGGTGAGATCGGACGCTATGTCGCGCACATGGTTGTTATATGATTTTATATTGGTAACTAATAATCTGCCAACCCAAAAATTTTAATGTTTATTTGATGATTTACTTATGTTTTAACTTGACAATTTAAATATTGTTGATTTTCTCACATGCTTCTCTCTCCTTATGTTGGTATTATATTCCATGCGATGGTACATAGCTTTACATACTAACACTATTCCATATCTACTAATGTTCCTTTTGCCGGGGGCGCTGCATCTTTAATGGATGTAGGTGGTACCTCACCAGGAGGCATTGATCCTTGATAGAAATGTACCCTCCATCCAGTGGATTTTGGTGAGCCCTACTCTATATTAGGGCCTTATGTTGTATTGATTCCTTGTATATTATTTTTGACGTACAGCCGGGGCCTTGTCACCGGCACTTTCATACTTTTCTCATGTCTTTTTAGAGGCTTTGTAGACATAATGTGGCTCATGTTTTTAATGGGAAAAAACTATAAATGTTGCTCTTGTTAGTTGCTTCCACCCATTTGGACTTGTATTAATTTGCTATCTATTAAAAAAATTCCTAATTAATGAAAATTGATGTTGTACATTTTTATCCTCTCGATTGCCTATCTCTTATTATTTATTCTTGAATCATTCATGGCCAAGGTTAGATAGTAGGCACTAAGTAGGATTATTTGACTGGGATATCTCAGTTGAGCATTGGTCCCACTCCCCTGGGTGGGGACATAACAAGCTTGGTATCAGAGCCTAAGATTTTAAAGTGTCCTAGAATGTCTCGGAGCCATGCCTAGTAGAGTCCATCTTATTGGTGTGAAGTCGGCCACATCAGGCACGCATTAGTGTCTCACAAACTTTGTGTGTATTCCATAAAGAGAAAAACATAGGAGGGCGACCCTAGGGTATAGATCTGTATCCACACGTTGCACGGTGAAGACCTCGTGCTGTAACAATATTATCATCACCATAAGCGCACGACAAAAATCTCGTTGCACATCAACATCAATCCGCTCAACATGTTCAAATATGCAATCACTATATCAATCTGAAACAAGTTCTTTACCACCAAGGATTAATGCATATGTTCATAAAACAGCTAATAATGTGCACAAGGACATAATAAATAAGGTGAGAATGTGTGCTCATGATATAAAGTATGACTACAGCTAAATCAAGTATATCAATATCTCAAGAATAGGGTATCATGTTAAACAAGGATAACATTAGCCTAAATATAATCTCTAGCATGAACATATAGGTTCGCGTATTCATACAAACAAATAAAGCGTAAGTTATAATTAACACACAACCAAACAAGGCATAAAGAAGCCTAAAATTTATCCCGAATATGAATAAACCATACACCCGCATAGACGCTCGTCACCTTGCATATACATTGGCCCCAACACGTTCACAAGTAGCAAGCAAAGTCAAATCTATGCTTTCCCTCAAACCAAGATTCCACAAGTTACTTACCCAATCCGGCATAAGCTTTAGCCTCCAATCACGCCTTTACTGATATCTATAACCCCAAAATGCTCCTACTTTAGCCAAACAATACTTAACAAGGTCAAATAAAGTCATAGAAACCAATTCCAATTAATAAAGCTTCAATCTTTAATTATTTCTCAAAAAGTCAACAAAAGTCAATGCTGGCCAACAAAGTCAAAACACGAGTTTAGGACTAGATCCCATTGACCCATAACCCACGATCCAAATATGTGATTATTTTTAAATTCAAATTCAAATCAATGTCAAAAACCCAAAATTAAACTCTCTTACGTTGTAGACCAAAATCCCAATTCTTACTCTTAATTTTAATATTTTAGGTGTAAAGGTCCACGAGGAATCAAGATATAGGATACAATTTAAGTATAAATTACTTATCTTCAAGATTGTAGTGAAAATTCCTCTTCAAAATCTCCTCCTCACGTTCTTCAAAATTCAATAATGGTAAAAATAAGCTAAATCCTGATCCGTTATACTCTACGTGATCGTGACACTGCCCCTGCGATCGTGAAGCCTTCCCTAACTCCCCTTACGCGATCGCCACTATGCCCATGCAATTGCGAAGAAGAACCACCTCCCCTGCCAAATCTTCTACGCTATCGCAATCTCACTTACATGATCACAATTCAAACACCTGCAAAAGCTATGCTATTGTAGTCCTATCCATGCGATCGAGAAGCACAAAGTCCTAGTAACGACCTGACCGGTTGTTTTGCCTTCTAGATCCCCATTACCCGTTTGTACTATTTTATGACTTGTGGGGATGGTTGGTTTGGTTTTGGAAGGGTTCGGATTGAAATCGGAACACTTAGTTCCTTATTAGTGGCCTAGATAGCAAAGTTTGACTTGAGTCAACATTTTGAGTAAACGACCTCGGAACCGGGATTTGATGGTTCCAATAGGTTTGTATTGATGATTTTGGACTTGGGCATGTGTTCGGATCGAGTTTCAGGTGATCCGAGAGCATTTCGGTGCTTAATGTTGAACATTGGTGCATTGAAGGTTTTCAAGTTCTTTAAATTTGGTTTGAAGTAGGATTTGGTGTTATCGATGTTCATTTGGGATTTCGAGCATGGGAATAGGTTTGTATGGTGATTTATGACTTGTATGCAAATCGGCATCATTCCGAGTTGTCTAAGTATGATTCGACGCGTTCGGAGTTAGTTGAACAAGTTTGAAGTTCATAAGTTGATTAATTTGATTTTTGGGTGTGATTCTTAGTTTCGATATTATTTTATGTGTTCCGAGGGTTCGAGCAATTCTATATTATGTTTATAGACTTGTTGGTACAGTTGCACGAGGTCCGGGGTGGCTCGGGTGAGTTTTAGATCACCCGGAGCTAAGTTCAAATTTTTGCAATTTGATGTTCTGGTTTCCTTCTTCGCGAACACGGAGAAGGCCTCGTGTTCGTGATGAAGGAATTGGGTTGGGGGAAATTTCATTCTTCGCGTTCGCGATAAGGAGCTCACGATCGCGATGCTCTAGGCCACTGGTCAGCGCGTTCGTGTAGGGTAAGGTCAGCTGGTGAGGGGGTCAGGCTGTTGGTCTTCGCGTTCGCGAAGAGTCATACACGTTCACATAGGGTAGGTCAGGCAAGCCTTTGCATTCACGAGGCTTGCTTCACGTTCACAGAGTGCATTTTTCAGAGCCTTGGCCGTTTTGCATTCGGGATCGCGAGGGTATTGTCGTGATCGTGAAGAAGGATTCATTGCGCAGTAACTTGTTTAAAACAGGACTTGGGCACATTTTGTTCATTTCTCTCAACTTGTGGCCGATTTTAGAGCTCTCTAGAGAGGAATTTTCACCTAGCACCTTGAGGTAAGTAATCATTACATAATGTGAGTTTAATACATAGATTATGGGTAGATTTTAACAAGTAAATTGTGACAATTTTAGGATTTTTTTGAAAAACCTAGGTTTTGGTAAAAATGGGATTTGACCACGAAAATTATTATGGAATTGAATAGAAATTATATATTAGTGTTCTTGAGGTTATGGGTAACATTTATTTATGAAAATTACCAAAATTCGGGCACGTAGGCTGGGGGATTTAATATTAGGAACCTTCCAAATTGGTTTAGGTAATTACTCTAATAGTTAATTATGAACTTTTGAGCATTTATTGATTAGTTTGCATGACCTTTGGTTAGTTTTGGATTGCTCAGCACCAATTTGAGGCTATTAGTGTGATTTGTGGATCGGGAAGAAGACTTGGAAACGAGGTACGTCTCTTGCCTAACCTTGTAAGAGGGAATTATCCTCGTAAGTATTTTAAATTGTTATTTGCTAATAATTATGGGTGCTACATAAGCGCGATGTGACGAGAGTCTGAACATAGCTAAAATCATGCTTATGTCCGCGTAAACTTAGGACTTTTGTATGCAATACTTGTATACTTGAACCCAACTTGTTAGTTTAATTACTTGAATTTATAATTAAAAGTGGACATGGGATTTTATGAGACCGAGCTTCATTACCTTGAGTTTTGGCAGAATACTTGATTGTTAATAGAAATTATGCCTTCTTTGAGTATTAATACTATGTAGTAGTCGTTGATCGGAGTTTGTAGAGTTCCTCCATTTCCAGTGGATCGGGCTGAATGCCTCGACAGTATATTTAGATGCATCTATGGTTCGCGTCGGTCGACTCTCGGCAGTGTACATACTATTCTGGATCGGGTCGTACGACCTCGGCATAAATCATGTGTGATATTACTAGGAGTCCGATTATACCTGATATTTCTTTCTTGACTTGAGACTTGATAATTACTTGGAGGCTCTTATGTGTTAAAGTTTAGCATGTGATAATTGGAAATTTTAAATGGATATTATGTTAACGAATCATTATTTATCGTTTATTATTCCATTATTATTGTTGTATTTTATGCCTATTTATAATTCTTGTACTTTATTTATTAACCTCTAGTAAGTGTCGATGTCGACCCCTCGTCACTACTTCTTCGAGGTTAGACTAGATACTTACTGGGTATACGTTATTTACGTACTCACGCTACACTTCTGCACCAATTGTGCAGGCACTGAGGTAGGTACATCTAGTGTCCATCCAGGCGCGCATCCATATTACCTGGAGGCCCAGTGGTGAGCTGCTTTCCATACTCTGTTCTGCAACACCCTGAGCCTCGTGTTGTTGTATTTATTATTTCTGTCTATTTTTCTTCAGACAGTAGTTGTAGGGGATTTTGTATCTTCTACTAGATTATTTGTGCACTTGTGACATCGGATTTTGGGAGTTACTGGTAGATATTTATGATCTTGTCTATTAATATCACCATTTCACTCGTATGTTTCATTTTATGTATCACATCACCATGGTTAATTCTTCTTGGTTTCTTTGTTAAATAAAAATTCATGACTTTAAAATAAAAAAAATGAATAATTAAATGGATAGTTCACTGTTGGCTTACCTAACGATGACGTTGGGTGCCATCATGGCCTATAGTGGGAACTGGGTCGTGACAGCTTGGTATCAGAGCACTAGGTTCACATAAGTCTCACAAGTCATGAGCAGGCCTAATAGAGTCTTGCAGGACCGGTGTGAAGACGTCTGTACTTATCTTTGAGAGGCTATAGGGTGTTAGGAAACTATGCTTTCTTCATCTCCTATCGTGCAGTTAATGTTGTACTAAGTATCTTTCTCTCATTCTCTCACAGATGGGGAGAACGCGCACGAGAGGTGTACTCGGCGGTAGAGGAGATGCTCCCCCTGTTGCTAGAGGCCGAGGGAGGGCTCTAGGCCCTGTTAGAGGGCGAAGGCATCTTAGAGTTGCTCCTGTTGCACTACCAGTGGATCTAGTGGAGGATCCTATCATTGAGGAGCAGGATGAGGTGCCTGCAGCCGAGCCGGCCCCGGTGGATTTCACGACTACACTTAGAGTTCAGGAGGTCATTGGTTGTATGATACGGTTCATAGACTCTATGACACATGCTGGTTTATTTCTAGCGGGCCAGCCACATCTCAGGTGGGAGGGGGAGCACAGTACCCTACCTCTCAAGCTCCAGGGCACACTGCTGCTGTAAATCAGACCCCATGTGCAATACATGCAGGCGGAGCTCAGCCAGTGGCGGTGGTTATACAAGAGCCCAGACCAGTCACGTCCGTTGAGCAGTAGAAGTGGTTGGATAGATGGACCAGGCTACATCCTCATGTCTTTGGCGGTGAGAGAGATGAGGACCCACTAGACTTTATTGATCGTTGCAGAGACAAGCTGCACAACATGGGAGTATTGGAGTCCAGCGGGGTGGACTTCACCACATTTTAGTTGGAGGTCAAGGCCTGTAGATGGTGGTAGTCTTATCTTTGTAGCGGGACAGTACGTTCACCTCCCTTTACTTGGGACCAGTTCACACGTCTTTTTCTGGAGTGATATATCCCACCCTCTGAGAGGGAAGAGTTGTGGGGTCTGTTTGAGTGGCTCAAGTAGGGACAGATGTCGGTGTCCGATTATGAGGCGAGGTTCTCTGAGTTGTCTCGCCATACACTAATGATACTCCCCACATATGTACAGAGAGTGAGGAGGTTTATTGCGGGTTTGCATTATGGAATCCAGGTTACTATGGCCCAAGAGGTTGAGATGGGAACTTCTTATGAGCAGAGTGTGGAAATAGCTCGGAGGATCGATGGTATCCGTCAGCAGGGCTGAGAGCATGCAATGAGGATAAGTGACCTCGATAATCAGGAGGATTCAGTGGTGCCCCTTCTGGGGGCAGAGGTTAGTGTATGAGGGGCCAGTCTAGCAGGCCCATATATTCAGCACCACCGCCTTCTCGAAGTGCTCCAGTGCGGCCCTATTTCAGCGCCATTCTAGAGAGCTCATACCGTTCGCCGGCTATTCAGGGTTCTTCCAGTGGATATTCGAATCCCCAAGGTCAGTCATCTTCCGCATCGAGAGGTTGCTATGAGTGCAGGAAGCTTGGTCATATGAGGAGATGTTTCCCCAGACTTCGGGGTAGGGAAGTACAACAGGGGCATCAGCCCATGATCACCACACCAGCTGTTGCACTGCCCCTCCGGTCGGCCAGAGGCAGAGGGCAGGTAGGTAGGGGTCTCCCTAGAGGTGGAGGCCAACCAAATGTTGTGAGCAAAGGTATTATTTCTATATGTGGTAGGGATACTTTGGTACTATTTGATCCAGGATCTACATATTTGTATGTGTCTTCTCTATTTTCTCCTTATCTGGATGTATCTCATGAGTCCTTGGGTGTTCCAGTATATGTGTCCATGCTAGTGGGCACTTCTGTAGTTGTAGATCGGGTTTACCGTTCCTGTATGGTGACTTTCTGTTGTTATGAGACTAGAGCGGATATTTTGTTTCTCGATATGACCGACTTTGAGGTCATCCTAAGCATGGACTAGTTGTCTCTGTACCATGTCGTTCTAGATTGACATGCCAAGACTGTGTAATGACTCGGCCGGTCATTTTGAGAATTGTAGTCTCGTTCCCCCATTTACTATTCATTCCCTACTTAATTATTGATATGTAACTTGTCGGGGTAGTTGGTTCGGTTACGGAGAGGTTTCGGAATGAATTGAGACACTTATTCTCAAGGTTGAAAGATTAAGTTGAAAAGGTTGACCGAATATTAACTTATGTGTAAATGACCCCAGAATAGAGTTTTGATAGTTCTGTTAGCTCCGTTGGGTGATTTTGGACTTAGGAATGTGTCTGGATTGTGAATTGGAGGTCCATAGTTGAATTAGGCTTGAAATCGCGATAGTTGGAAATTTAGAAGTTTGACCGAGAGTGGACTTTGTGGATACCGGGCTCGGAATGGGGTTCCAGGAGTTGGAGTAGGTCTGTGGTGTCATTTGTTACTTGTGTGAAAATTTTGAGGTCAATCGGAATTGATTTGGTGTCTTTCGGCATTGGGTTTAGACGTTGGAAGTTCAATAGTTCATTAGGCTTGAATTGTGGTACGATTCATGTTTTTGATGTTGTTTGATGTGATTTGAGACCTCGACTAAGTTTGTATCGTGTTTTAGGGCTTGTTGGAGTAGACTTTCGCACGGTTTGAGGTAAGTAACACTTCTATTCTTGGTTCTGAACCCCGAATTTTGTGCTATGTGATTTATGTTGAGGTGATGCGCATGTTAAGGTGACAGGCATGTGGGCGTGCACCATAGAAATTGTGATTTAGTCGATTCCTTGGAACTGTGTAGCTATTTTATCTGAACATTTTGTTGTACTCTATGAGTTAAAGCACTTGAGCTGTGATCCATGCTCGAAATCATGTTTAGGCTATATACTGGTACTATTGGGACCCACAATGGCCTTTCTTTGCTGTTGAGCTATATGTTTAATTGCAGTTGTGTAAGCAGTCAGATTCATCATTACGTGTCATATCTCAGTCTTTGTTATCATATATTTTCACATCTCGTATCATTGATTAGGGCTGCTTAGCATGCGTGTTGTGAGCTCGAGAGATTAGAGAGATTGGTGACTAAGTTAGGGCCTGAGTGCCGTGCTGTGAGTGATATCTATATATATGTGAATCGGGTTGCACACCGCAACAAGCCTTATGGCTATATATATGTGGATCGGTTTGCACGCCGCAACAAGCCTTAGAGCTATATATATGTGGATTGGGTTGCATGCCGCAACAAGCCTTATGGATATATATATGGATCGGGTTGCACGCCGCAACGGGCCTTATGGCTATATGTTGATCGGCCTGCACGCCGCAGCAGGTATCGTACAATGCTGAGTGACTGAGCGTGGCGAGCGAGAATTAAGACGGGTAGATTGAGTGCTCTAAGAGTGTTAGTACTTGGGATTTCACCTGTGTTGCATCACATACGGTTGTCACATTGGCATGTAGCTATAGAGACGTCATACTCTTCTTATTAGTCATACTTGGCGTATTTCATATGTGCTAAACGTAACTGTTGAACCTAGGAGCATGCCTACTTTTCTTTATTGTTAAACTCTGTATCTTTATTGTATTGTTTTAGCTCGTCACTATCTTCAGACCACAGGTTAGATTTGTTACTTATTGATTGGTTGTACTCACGCTACACCCTGCACCTCGTGTGCAGATCCAGGTGCTTCCTGTCACGGCGGTTGCTGATTTGCAGAGACCAGACCTTCGGAGATCATCGAGGTAGCTGCTTGGATTTCGCAAACGTTGACTCTCCTCCCTTATCTTTCTGTTTATTTATTTAGTTGTACTTTCTAGACAGTGTATCAGACTTTGTCATTTCGTAGTTGCTCATGTACTCAGTGACACCCCGATTTTGGGAAGAATTTATGCATTGAGTTATGATATCCTATTTTATTTTAAGAGATTTTCCTTTATTTAAATTGTTTTTAGTATCTTTCAAAGATTTAAGTGTTGGAAATGTCTGAATAGTAGGCTTGCCTAGTACTATGATAGGCGCCATCACGACGGGTTGGTTTTGGGTCGTGACAAGTTGGTATTAGAGCCTAGGTTACATAGGTCTCACAAGTCATGAGCAGGTTTAGTAGAGACTTGCGGATCGATACGGAGGCATCTATACTTATCTTCGAGAGATTGCCGAACCCTTAGGAAACTTCACATGCTTGTATTATTTTCGTGCGGATTTGTTGATTTCGGGAACTGAATTTCTATTATTCTATTCTCTCACAGATAGTGAGGAAACGTGCTACCAGTCAGGACGGACAACCACCAATACCACCAGCTAGGGCTGTGAGAGGCCAGGTTCGCGGTAGGGACCACGTAGGGGCAGAGGTGCAGCTCGTACAATAGCTAGAGCAGCACCTGCAAATCCACTAGTTACCCCAGCTCAAGAGCAAGCTCCACGTGTGGTTGAGCCGGTGGGACCGGCTCAGGCACCAGCTGTGCCTACTGTGATTCTAGGCCTTCAGGAGGTTCTAGCCCAGATATTGACTATTTGCACTGGCCTTGCTCAGGCGGTCTCAGTTCTAGCCGCAGCGGCCACTTCGCAGGCCGAGGGAGGAACTCAGACTGGTACTCTAGAGAAAATGATGCAGGGACTTCAGACACCTGGATTACTACCATCCCAGCCGGTTGTAGTTGCTCAGGCCGAGGTGGGTCTCGTTATGACTGATGATGAGCAGAGGAGACTAGAGAGATTTGGGAGACTCCAGCCTCCATCATTCAGTGGGGCTGAGTCTGAGGATGCCCAGGACTTTTTGGATAGGTGCCAACAGATTCTTCGCACGGTAGGTATTCTGGAGACCAGTGGGGTCTCGAACACTACTTTTCAGTTTACTGGGGCTGCCTTCAGATTGTGGGAGGCTTATGAGAGGCACAGGCCGGTCAGTGCAGCACCACTTACATGGCGTGAGTTCTTCGTTCTCTTCTTGGAGAAGTTCGTGCCATAGTCTCGCCAGGAAGAGCTGCGCAGACAGTTTGAGCAGCTAGGTCAGGATGGCATGTCTATGACCCAATATGAGATGAGGTTTTCAGAGTTGGCACATCACGCAGTTTGGTTGGTTCTCACTAAGAGGGAGAGGATTAGAAGGTTCATTGATGGCCTCACCTATCAGTTGTGTTTGCTTATGACTCGGGAAAGGGTATCCGGTGTAACTTTCGATGAGGTGGTCGATATTGCTCGGTAGATAGGTGTGGTCTATAGTCAGGAGCATGAAGAGAGGGAGGCCAAGAGGCCTCGAGGTCCGGGTGGTCCCAGTGGTGTTCAACATGGGGGACAGTCTTACCACAGCAGGGGTCGTTCTTATAGGCCCGCTCAGATGGCTCGTCCAGATCACCGTGGTGTATCATCTAGCCATGGTTCATACAGTGCCCGTCTGGGCCAATCATCTCTCAGTGCTCTTCCAGCTTCGAGTTTGTCATGTGCTCCTTTAGTTCAAGGTTCATGTGCACCGGGTTGTTCTTACAGGTATTCTAGTTCTCGGGGCTCGATCCAGTCCCCATCACCATTGCCGAATCAGGGTTGCTACGAGTGTAGGGAGCATGGTCATATCAGGAGGCAGTGTCCCCGCCTCTTGGGAGGCCTAGTTCCACAGAGCGGCCAGACTACGACTTCAACACCAGTTACATCACCACCCGCCCAGCTAGCTCGGGGTGAGGCTCAGGCAACTAGGGGTCACCCAAGAGGGGGAGGTCGATCAGGTGGTGGTCAGACCTGATTCTATGCTAGTCCTGCTAGGCCAGATGTCGTTTCTTCAGACACAGTGATCACAGGTATTGTCTTAGTATGCCACAGGGATGCTTCTGTATTATTTGACCCTAGTTCCACCTATTCGTATGTATCATCATATTTTGCTCATTATCTAGATATGCCCCGTGAGTCCTTAGTTTCATTTGTTCATGTATCTACGCCAGTGGGCAATACTATTGTTGTGGACTGTGTATATCGGTCATGTGTAGTTACTATAGGGGGATTGGAGATGAGAGATGATCTCTTATTGCTTAGTATGGTTGATTTCGATGTGATTTTGGGTATGGATTGGTTGTCTCCATGTCATGCTATTCTGGATTGTCACACTAAGACCGTGACATTGGCGATACCGAGTTTGACACAGATCGAGTGGAGAGGTTCTCTAGATTATGTCCCCAGCAGATGATTTCTTATTTAAAGGGCCAACGGGTGGTTGGGAAGTTATGCCTGTCATATTTGGCCTTTGTGAGGGATGTTGGTGCTAATATTCTTACTACTGATTATGTTCTGGTGGTGCGAGATTTTCCAGATGTGTATCCTGCAGACTTGCCAGGCATGTCGCCCGACAAGGATACTGACTTTGGTATTGACTTGGTGCCAGACACTCAGCCCATTTCTATTCTTCCGTATTGTATGGCACCAGCTTAGTTGACGAATTGAAAGAACAGCTTCAGGAACTTCTTGATAAGGGGTTTATTAGACCTAGTGTGTCGCCTTGAGGTGCACAAGTTCTGTTTGTGAAGAAGAAGGACGGTATTATGCGGATGTGCATCGACTATAAGCAGTTGAGCAAAGTTACAATCAAGAACAAGTATCCTTTGTCGTGTATTTATTTGTTTTATAAGATTGATTTGAGGTCTGGGTATCACCAGTTGAAGATTCGGGACTCGGATATTCTAAAGACAACATTCAGGACCCGTTATGGTCATTGTGAGTTCCTTGTGATGTCTTTTGGGCTGACTAACGCCCCAGCAGCATTCATGCATCTGATGAATAGTGTATTTTAGCCTTATCTCGACTCGTTTGTCATAGCATTCATTGATGATATCCTGGTGTACTCTCATAGCCAGGAGGAACATGCCCAACATTTGAGGATTGTGTTGCAGCGGTTGAGAGAGGAGAAGCTTTATGCTAAGTTCTCCAAATGTCAGTTTTTGCTTAGTTCAGTGGCGTTCTTGGGGCACATGGTGTCTAGTGAGGGGATTCAGGTAGATCCAAAGAAGATAAAGACGGTTCAGAGTTGGCCCACTCCATCCTCAGCTATGGAGATTAGTAGCTTTCTCGGCTTGGCCGGTTATTATCGTCGCTTCGTGCAGGGTTTCTCGTTTATTGCATCATCTTTGAACAAATTTACCCAGAGGGGCACTACTTTCAGATGGTCGGATGAGTGTGAAGTGAGCTTCCAGAAGCTCAAGACTGCCTCGACCACAACTCCGGTTCTAGTTCTACCTTCACCTTTTGGTTCTTATTGTCACGCCCCGAACATAGGAGCGAGACCAGCACCCGGTGCCTCACCTAACCTGGCGTACCAAATTGCGACTAAGGGACTCTGAACATATAATGTCATACTTTGGCCATGGGGCCACCTTGCAAGACAATTTGCGAAGCAAAATATAAAACTGAATGGAAACTAGCGCTAACTAAACATCAATATAAAGCTAGGTCGACAAGGCCGTCATAGCTACTACAGCTGAGAAACCATCAAATATACATACCAGGCCTACAAACCCAACATACTGCACTAACCAACAGGATATGTCTACAAGCCTCTACTGATAGATATATTGTGATCGGAACAGGGCCCCGACCTACCCATAACATATATACAGATATACATAAGATGTACACAAAACTCTAGACCTGGCAACTCCGAAAGACGTGGAGCTTACCGATCAGGCTGAACTCGGAAAACACCTACTGAGGAGGTCTACCCGTCTGTCTGTCTGAACCTGCACACATGAAATGCAGCGCCCCCAGAAAAGGGACGTCAGTACGAAATAATGTACCGACTATGTAAGGTAATAAAATAACTGAAATCTAAAACTGAACTGATAATATGATAACTGAAATTAACTGGGAGTCAAAGATGGTCTGGAGATATACTTACCTGCTGATAGTGACTAAACTCCTTCAATATAGTAAGTAAAATAAATGTCCGGCCCTATAAGGCTCGGTACGTGTAACTGCTCGGCAGTAGTAGGCTCGCTCATAGGCGCTCGGCCATACTGGGCTCTGTACCTCGGCCATCCTGGGCTCGCTCATAGGCGCTCGGCCACAGTAGGCTCGGTATATATAACTTACCATCTGATCAGAGGTTGCCCAATAGGGGCCTGCCCACCGATTATAGCTCGATGGTGGTGAAAATAGTGTAATACTGTATATATATATATATAGACCCTCTGCTCTCTTGACTGAATAAAGACAAAACTAAACTAAATATGAAGTCTCGATAAGGAATAATATTGTAACTTATGAGACTAGAATAATGTGAATAAATTCATGAATACGAACTTCTCTTTATGTCTCATTATTAACACATGTAGCTACGAGATCATGCCAAAATGAAGGAAGGGCTTAGCCTTACCATACCTTATCACAATCTTTCCAATCACCAAGTTGAACTCACCTCTTCGCACCTTAATCTCCAAGAATGATAATAATACTATCGTTAAGTTACGAAAGGTACAACTATCGCACAACGAACGACAAACTTATTTTGTATTAAAACGGGCAGCATCTCCCCTATAATCCTTACTTCCTCCAAATTCAAGATAACACCAACAATACAAGAACAGAAAAATAACAACATATATACATCATTTTCCAGCCCTATATACACCATCAAATACTACAAAACAGCCCAACACACCCCAATCTCTTCATACACAAAATGACCACCGTAGTAGTGTCAAACGACCCGGAAATGTTATGACGAACGACCAGCCAACCACCCTACATTTATATGGTGTTTCTACACCCCCTTCCTCCTCCAAAACTCCACAAAACAGTAGTAAAACACGCAGCCTAACAGCAACACAAAACAGTCCACAAAATAGTCCGCTACAAGTGAATAACTTGAACTCACGGCTTCCGATCACCATCCCGTGAGTTCTTACAAGTATAGAACGACTTACCATGAATTTACAGCAGAAAAAATGGATGAAAGAGATCAGTAAACTCACCTTATTTGTTGGATAACTCAGCTCCTATCTTGGTTCTTCAAACTCTAGGTTTTACCTCCAATTAGAACTTGAAAGGGAGAGAAAATCAATTAGGGTTTGTGGGAAATATTTGGGAGGATTCTTTGCGGAGCTTATGTCTGGTTATTATGCTCTATTTTAAGTCTAATATATGAAGAAAATAGGCCTTTAAAAGGCCTCTTTGGACGACCCGAAATGGCCCATTTTTGGGCTTTCATTTAAGCAAGTAGGTGACACACCTACTTCTCACCTAGCAGCTTGTGCAGTATCGCAAAAATACCCATATCTCTCTACTCTGATGTCATATTGACAAACGGTTTAATGCGTTGGAAAATAGACTCATAGATCATTAATTTGATGGGTGGAATACCCCATAACTCTAAGTATATTGGGAGAAAATTGCAGTTACATTTGACCCAAAGTTTCAGTAAAACTTATGAATGTAACTTGTGATGACTTTCATCGACTTTTGTTCCACAACTTGCTTGACTTCAAAACATAACACACGGATGTAATACGACTAATATAAATCATAACATAATCTCCTTATCATGTTAATCACCCTAGTCTCACCCCAAAGGTACTTGTTATAACATTCCCAACTTGTCGACTTTCGATGAAACATTGTTTTATTTAATTGCTTTAGCTTCTGAACTATCCAACCCTATTTGTACTTGTTGTTCATGATCTTCAATATTTGTAACCTCAGAGGTAACATGATTAACTTACTTTATATACTTTTAAATATTATCTCATTTTTTGGTCCTACATTAGTTTGCTTACGACGTATTTTTACGTACGAAAATATAGGGTGTTACATCACTCCCGCCTTGGGAACATTCGTCCTCGAATGTTTACTCTTAGAGACTTTGGAAAATTTTGCCAGAGTAACCTTCGTACACTAGGTTAAAACTAACCTGCACGCAGCCAGAAAACATACTATGCATGCCACACATGGCCAATCTTTATAAATAGCAGCAATTTGCCTCACCGACCATAAATCATAAATATTGAAAGTGAAAAATAAAATCTTACCTGATGACCTGCTAGCCTACATAGAGCTATGTTGTAGCGTCCCATCTCGAACCATATCTTCAGTTTGAAATAGGTGGGGGTATTTAGACTTCATTTCTCCCTCCGATTCCCACGTCATCTCTTCTACATTCTTGCTCCTCCATAAAACCTTCACGGAAGCTACCTCCTTATTTCGTAGCTTGCGGATTTGTCGGTCTAGGATGGCAACTGGAATTTCCTCATATGGCAAGTCCTCTGTAATCTGTACATCATCTGTGGGCACCACTCGGGTAGGATCGCCAATGCACTTCCGTAGCATAGATACGTGAAAAACCGGATGGACAGACTCCAATTCTGAGGGCAACTCTAACTCATAAGCTACTTGGCCCACTTTACGAATGATCCTATAAGGCCCAATATACCGTGGGCTAAGCTTGCCTTTCTTGCCAAACCTCATCACGCCCTTCATAGGTGATACCTTTAAGAATACCCAGTCATTAATCCTGAACTCTAAGTCTCATCGCCGCACGTCAAAATATGACTTCTGACGACTCTGAGCTGTCAACAGTCGCTCCCGGATAACCTTTACTTTCTCTATGGCCTGCTGAACCAGGTCTGGCCCATGTAACCCAGATTCTCCAACATCAAACCACCCTATAGGAGATCTGCACTTACGCCCATACAAAGCCTCGTACGGAGCCATCTGGATACTGGAGTGGTAATTGTTATTATATGCAAACTCGATAAGAGGTAGATGTTCATCCCAACTTCTTTTAAAATCCAACACACATACTCGTAACATATCCTCGAGCGTCTGAATTGTGCGCTCGGCTTGTCCATCAGTCTGTGGATGAAAAGCTGCGCTGAGATTCACCTGAGTCCCTAGACCTCCATGAAATGACCTCCAAAAATGTGCTGTAAACTGAGCCCCACGATCAGATATAATAGAAACCGGTACTCCATGTAGCCGCACTATCTCCTTAATATATAACTTTGCATAAACTTCTGCTGTATATGTAGATCTGACCGGTAGAAAGTGAGCTGATTTCGCGAGCCTATCGACTATCACCCATATGGAATCGAACTTACGATTAGAACGAGGTAAACCCGTGATAAAGTCCATGTTTATCGCCTCCCATTTCCATGTCGGGATCTCTATAGTCTGCATTAGCCCTCCGGGCTTCTGGTGCTCTACCTTCACTTGCTGGCAACTAGTACATTGGGCGACAAACTCAGCAATGTTCTTCTTCATATCATTCCACCAGTACATATCCTTAATGTCATGATACATCTTCGTCGATCCAGGATGGATGGAATACCATGAATAATGTGCCTCTGACATAATCTTGTCTCGTAGCCCTGCTACATCTGGAACACACAAACGACCCCTGTATCTGAGAACCCCATCTCCCTTGAGCTCTAACAATGGCTTCTTCTGCTGCGGAACTCGCTCTCTCAACTCGACCAACTCTGGGTCCTCGTACTGCCTTTCCTTGACTTCAGCTATGAGGGATGATTTTGCAGTGTTTTGGAGTACAACTCCACCATCCTCAGAATCTACTAACCGAACCCCCAACGAAGCCAATTGATGAATCTCTCTAGCTAATTGTCTTTTCTCGGGCTCTACATGTGCTAAGCTACCCATAGATCGGCGACTTAAGGCATCTGCTACAACATTAGCTTTCCCTGGATGGTAGAGAATGTTAACATTATAATCTTTCAATAACTCAAGCCATCGCCTCTGTCGCAAATTCAACTCTTTCTGCTTGAAGATATATTGTAGGCTTTTATGATCAGTAAATACATAAACATGAACACCATATAAATAATGCCGCCATATCTTAAGTGCATGGACAACCGCAGCTAACTCGAGGTTGTGGGTCAGATAATTCCTCTCGTGCTTCCTCAACTGCCTTGAAGCATACGCAATTACCTTCCCATGTTGCATCAGGACATATCCTAACCCGACACCTGATGCATCACAATACACGGCATAACCCTCTAGACCCTCTGGAAGTGTTAGAACTGGAGCTGAGGTCAACCTATTCTTAAGCTCTTGGAAACTCCGCTCACAAGCCTCTGTCTATTGAAACTTAGTTTCTTTCTGTCTCAACTTCGTCAATGGTGCCGAAAGGGAAGAAAAACCCTCTACGAACCTCCGATAGTATCCTGCTAAGCCTAGAAAGCTACGAACCTCTGTCGGAGTGGTAGGTCTAGGCTAAGATTTCACGGCCTCAATCTTCTGAGTGTCCACCTTTATACCTTCATCTGATACAATATGCCCCAAGAATGCTACAAACTTCAACCAGAACTCACATTTAGAAAACTTAGCATACAACTTACGATCATAGAGGGTTTGGAGTATAGCTCGTAGGTGGTCCGCATGCTCATCCTCTGAATGGGAATAAACCAGAATATCATCAATATATACTATCACGAACAGATCTAAAAATGGCCGGAATAGGCTATTCATCAAGTCCATAAATATAGCGGGTGCATTAGTCAACCCGAAGTACATGACAAGGAACTCGAAGTGGCCATATCGGGTCCTGAAGGTTGTCTTCGGAATATCTTTTTCCCAAACTCTGACCTGGTGGTACCCCGACCTCAAATCTATCTTTGAAAAGCATCTAGCCCCCTGCAACTGATCAAACAAGTCATCGATCCTTGGAAGTGGATACTTATTCTTAATAGTTACCTTGTTCAGCTGCCTATAATCGATACACATCCTCAGCGAGCCGTCTTTCTTCCGCACAAATAGTACTGGTGCACCCCAAGGTGAGGTACTGGGCCTGATGTAACCTTTCTCCAGCAAATCTTTTAAATGCTCCTTCAACTCCTTCAATTCGGCAGGTGCCATTCTATACGGAGGGACGGATATTGGTTGAGTTCCTGGAAGCAAATCGATGCTAAAATCAATCTCTCGCTCTGGAGGAATACCTGGAAGCTCATCTGGAAACACATCTGCATACTCTTTGAATACGGGAATAGACTGAAGTGTAGGTATCTCAGCATCTGCATCTCTAACGCACACAATATGATAAATGCACCCTTTTGCGATCATTTTCCTCGCCTTCAGATAGGAAATAAACTTACCTTTGGGTGTTGCTGTATTACCTACCCATTCAAGGACTGGCTCACCCGAAAAATGAAATCTGACTGCCTTTGCTCGGCAATTAACTGTGGCATAGCAAGCTGCCAACCAGTCAGTCCATGCCCATGATAGCATCAAAATCCATCATCTCTAGCTCAACTAGGTCAGCTGAGGTCTGACGACTACAAATTGTCACCGTACAACCTCGGTAAACCCATCTAGCAATAATCGATTCTCCGACCGGTGTAGATACCGCAAAAGGATCACTTAGTATTTCAGGCACTATACCAAACTTCCTCGCGACAAATGGGGTAATATACGATAAAGTAGACCCTGGGTCTATCAAAGCATAAGCATCGTGAGAGCAAATGGTTAATATACCTGTCACAACGTCTGGTGAAGACTCCTGGTCCTGTCGACCCGCTAAAGCATAGATACGGTTCTGATTACCACCTGAACTGGAACCTCTACCTCTGCCTCGACCTCTACCAGCCAAAGACTGAGACTCGCGCCCTGAAGGATGCATGGATATAGATGATCCTGTTGCTGAACTCGCTGGTTGTGCCATTCCCCCAGAATCTCTATTTGGGCAATCTCGCATCATATGCCCCGGACGCCCACATGTATAACAAGCATCAGAACCTGCTCGGCATTGGCCCAAGTGTCCTCTACCACAGATGTCACACCGTGGAGGAAATGACCATGTCTGCGCAGAACCTCACTGTCACTGCAAACCCGATGCCCGTGAGCTCTCACCTGGTCCTGACTGAGTATAGCGGTCATACCTGTAACCCTGTAACTAAGGTGGCGGAGGCCTAGGTGGCCGTCCGAAGTACTGGGTCCTATAACTACCCTGAGATTGCTCCTGAGACCTGGGAAATCTCATCCTCTTACGTTGCCCTTGCTCAGCCCTCTCTGTACCCTGCTGCCGACGCCTACCCCTTTCTATATTCTGGGCGAATGCCTGAATCCGGGAGATATCCATACTATCCTGAAATGCAGCGGTGGCACATGCCTCGGTTAACTCTGGGGCTAACCCTGCTATAAACCTGTGAATCCTGTCCCGCATAGTAGCAACTATGGATGGTGCATATCTGGCCAATGAGTCAAAATGGAGACTATACTCTCGAACACTCATATTACCCTGCTTGAGGGCTAGAAACCGATTGACTCGAGCCTGTCGGATGTCCCGCGGTAGGTACTAGTCAAGGAAGGCATCTGAAAAATTCTCCCAAATAGCTGGAGGTGCATCACGTCCCCTGGACCTCTCCCATTCCTCGTACCAAAGGATGGCTATATCTCGGAGTCGAAAAGCTGCTAGCTCAAGTGCCTCTTTCTCCGTGGCATGCATAACACGAAAGATCCTGTGAAGTTGATCTATGAAATCCTGCGAGTCCTCCCTCTGATCTGTCCCCGTGAACTCTGGGGGACTCAAAGCAATAAACTCTCGGACCCTTGAACTCCCAGACCCCTCAGAAGTTCCTGCACTAGCTGATGCCCTAGCCTGTTGTTGGGTAGCTACCAACTGTGTCAACAAATGCACCGCACTTCTCAAGTCCTGATCTGATGGAAGTGGGGGGAACTGGATGTGCGGTTTCCCTAGGAATCTCCGCAGTTGGTGGAGGAGCCGGTAATGGCTGAGTAGGGGTCTCGCCTTGAGCCTCAGACTGGGCCCCATCTACTGGGGGTACCCTGCTGGTCCCCTCACCTACTGTTGTATCTCTCCTCTGGCTAGCCGTAGTCTTCCTAATCACCGTCATTTGTGCATGCAAACGCCAACACATAAGTTTAATTCAATTTCCTATAACTCAATTCTATAGCACGATTTAGATTTCAAAGAAGGGTAACCAACTCCTAAATGCCCTGTAGTTCCCTGCTTATATAATATGGTGCACAACACATCTATAAACAAGACCCTACTAGACATGGCTTGTAGACTCCCTAGGACAGAACTGCTCTGATACCAAGTTTGTCACGCCCCGAACCTAGGAGCGAGACCAGCACCTGGTGCCTCACCTAACCTGGCGTACCAAATTGTGACTAAGGGACTCTGAACATATAATGTCATACTTTGTCCATGGGGCCACCTTGCAAGACAATTTGCGAAGCAAAATATAAAACTGAATGGAAACTAGCGCTAACTAAACATCAATATAAAGCTAGGCCGACAAGGCCGTCATAGCTACTACAGCTGACAAACCATCAAATATACATACCAGGCCTACAAACCCAACATACTGCACTAACCAACAGGATATGTCTACAAGCCTCTACTGATAGATATATTGTGATCGGAACAGGGCCCCGACCTACCCATAACATATATACAGATATACATAAGATGTACACAAAACTCTAGACCTGGCAACTCCGAAAGACGTGGAGCTTACCGATCAGGCTGAACTCGGAAAACACCTACTGAGGAGGTCTACCCATCTGTCTGTCTGAACCTGCACGCATGAAATGCAGCGCCCCCAGAAAAGGGACGTCAGTACAAAATAATGTACCGAGTATGTAAGGCAATAAAATAACTGAAATCTAAAACTGAACTGATAATATGATAACTAAAATTAACTGGGAGTCAAAGATGGTCTGGAGATATACTTACCTGCTGATAGTGACTAAACTCCTTCAATATAGTAAGTAAACTAAATGTCTGGCCCTATAAGGCTCGGTACGTGTAACTGCTCGGCAGTAGTAGGCTCGCTCATAGGCGCTCGGCCATACTGGGCTCTGTACCTCGGCCATCCTGGGCTCGCTCATAGGCGCTCGGCCACAGTTCGGTATATATAACTTACCATCTGATCAGAGGTTGCCCAATAGGGGCCTGCCCACCGATTATAGCTCGATGGTGGTGAAAATAGTGTAATACTGTATATATATATATATATATAGACCCTCTGCTCTCTTGACTGAATAAAGACAAAACTAAACTGAATATGAAGTCTCGATAAGGAATAATATTGTAACTTATGAGACTAGAATAATGTGAATAAATTCATGAATACGAACTTCTCTTTATGTCTCATTATTAACACATGTAGCTACGAGATCATGCCAAAATGAAGGAAGGGCTTAGCCTTAACATACCTTATCACAATCTTTCCAATCACCAAGTTGAACTCACCTCTTCGCACCTTAATCTACAAGAATGATAATAATACTATCGTTAAGTTAACGAAAGGTACAACTATCGCACAATGAACGACAAACTTATTTTGTATTAAAACGGGCAGCATCTCCCCTATAATCCTTACTTCCTCCAAATTCAAGATAACACCAACAATACAAGAACAGAACAATAACAACATATATACACCATTTTTCAGCCCTATATACGCCATCAAATACTACAAAACAGCCCAACACACCCCAATCTCTTCATACACAAAACGACCACCGTAGTAGTGTCAAACGACCCGGAAATGTTATGACGAACGACCAGCCAACCACCCTACATTTATATGGTGTTTCTACACCCCCTTCCTCCTCCAAAACTCCACAAAATAGTAGTAAAACACGCAGCCCAACAGCAACACAAAACAGTCCACAAAACAGTCCGCTACAAGTGAATAACTCGAACTCACGGCTTCCGATCACCATCCCGTGAGTTCTTACAAGTATAGAACGACTTACCATGAATTTACAGCAGAAAAAATGGATGAAAGAGATCAGTAAACTCGCCTTATTTGTTGGATAACTCAGCTCCTATCTTGGTTCTTCAAACTCTAGGTTTTACCTCCAATTAGAACTTGAAAGGGAGAGAAAATCAATTAGGGTTTGTGGGAAATATTTGGGAGGATTCTTTGCAGAGCTTATATCTGGTTATTATGCTCTATTTTAAGTCTAATATATGAAGAAAATAGGCCTTTAAAAGGCCCCTTTGGACGACCCGAAATGGCCCATTTTTGGGCTTTCATATAAGCAAGTAGGTGACACACCTACTTGTCACCTAGCAGCTTGTGCAGTATCGCAAAAATGCCCATATCTCTCTACTCCGATGTCATATTGACAAACGGTTTAATGCGTTGGAAAATAGACTCATAGATCATTAATTTGATGGGTGGAACACCCCATAACTCTAAGTATATTGGGAGAAAATTGCAGTTATATTTGACCCAAAGTTTCAGTAAAACTTATGAATGTAACTTGTGATGACTTTCATCGACTTTTGTTCCACAACTCGCTTGACTTCAAAACATAACACACGGATGTCATACGACTAATATAAATCATAACATAATCTCCTTATCATGTTAATCACCCTAGTCTCACCCCAAAGGTACATGTTATAATATTCTCAACTTGTCGACTTTCGATGAAACATTGTTTTATTTAATTGCTTTAGCTTCTGAACTATCCAACCCTCTTTGTACTTGTTGTTCATGATCTTCAATATTTGTAACCTCAGAGGTAACATGATTAACTTACTTTATATACTTTTAAATATTATCTCATTTTTTGGTCCTATATTAGTTTGCTTACGACGCATTTTTACGTACGAAAATATAGGGTGTAACACTTATACAGTGTATTGTGATGCTTCTCGGATTGGTATTGGGTGCATCTTGATGCAGGGAGGTAGAGTGATTGCTTATACTTCGCATCAGTTGAATCCCCATAAGAATAACTACCATGTTCATGATTTGGAGTTGGCTTCCATTGTTCATGCATTGAAGATTTGGAAGCACTATCTCTATGGTGTATCTTGTGAGGTATTTACAGATCATAGGAGTCTCCAGCACTTGTTCAAACAAAAGGATCTAAATTTGAGGCAGTGCAGATGGTTGGAGCTACTAAAGGACTATGATATTACCACTCTGTATCATCTCGAGAAGGCTAATGTGGTGGCCAATGCGTTGAGCAGAAAGGCGGTGAGTATGGGTATCCTTGCATTCATTCTCGTTGGTGAGAGACCTCTTGCAGTTGATGTTCAGGACTTGGCCAACCAATTTGTGAGATTAGATATTTCAGAGCCTAGTCGGGTTCTACCTGCTGTGGTTTCTCGGTCTTCCTTATATGATCGCATCAGAGAGTGCCAGTATGATGATCCCCGTTTGCTTATCCTTAAGGACACAGTTCAACACGGTGATGCGAGAGATGTTACTATCGGGGATGATGGGAGAATTGAGACAGGCAGATTGAGTGCTCTAAGAGTGTGAGTACTTGTGATTTCACTGTGTTGCATCACATACGGTTGTCACATTGACATGTAGCTATAGAGACGTCATACTCTTCTTATCAGTCACACTTGGCATATTTCATATGTGCTAAACGTAACTATTGAACCTAGAAGCATGACTACTTTTATGTATTGTTAAACTCTGTATCTTTATTGTATTGTTTGAGCTCGTCACTATCTTCATACCACAGGTTAGATTTTTTACTTATTGAGTTGGTTGTACTCACGTTATACCCTGCACCTCGTGTGCAGATCCAGGTGCTTCCGATCACGGCGGTTGCTGATTTGCAGGGTCCAAACCTCCGAAGATCATCGAGGTAGCTGCTTGGTATTCGCAGACCTTGACTCTCCTCCCTTGTCTTTCAGTTTATTTATTCAGTTTTACTTTCTAGACAGTGTACCATACTTTGTCATTTTGTAGATGCTCATGTACTCAGTGACACCTCGGTTTTGGAAAGAATTTATGTATTGAGTTATGATTTCCTATCTTTTTAAAAGAAATTTTCCTTTATTTAAATTGTTTTTCGTATCTTTCAAAGATTTAAGTGTTATAAATATCTGAATAGTTGGCTTGACTAGTACTATGATAGGCCCCATCACGACGGGTTGATTTTGGGTCGTGACAGATTGTTGCCTTGGCGATGCCAGAGTTACCTAGATTGGAGTGGAGGGGTTCATCTATCAGTACGTCTAGCCAGGTTATCTCTTTCTTGAAGGCTCGACATATGGTCGGAAAGGGTTGTTTGGCCTATCTAGGTTATGTTCGGGATATTTTTGTGGAGACTATCACGATTGATTCAATGACAGTGGTGCATGAGTTCTCCGATGTGTTTCCTTTTGATCTACCAGGCATGCCACCATATCGTGATATAGATTTTAGTATTGATTTGGAACCAGGAACCCAGCCTATCACTTTTCTACGGTACTGCATGGCTCCGAATGAGTTGAAGGAGTTGAAGGAATAGCTTGAGGAGTTTCTTGCGAAGGGGTTCATCAGGCTGAGTGTGTTTCCTTGGGGTGCACCGGTATTGTTTGTAAAAAAAGAAGGATGGGAGTATGAGGATGTGTATTGATACCGGCAGTTGAACAAAGTTACCATTAAGAACAAGTACCCATTGACGCGCATTGATGATTTGTTTGACCAGTTACAGGGTGCCAGGATGTTCTCTAAGATCGACTGGAGGTCTGGTATCATCAACTAAAGATTCGTTCTTCGGATGTTCCAAAGACGGCATTCCCGACTAGGTATGGGCACTATGAGTTTCTAGTGATGTCCTTCGACTTGACCAACGCCCCAGCGGCATTTATGGATTTGATTAACCGAGTGTTCAGGCCATATCTTTACTGATTTGTCATAGTCTTCATTGTTGACATATTGATCTACTCACGTAGTATGGAGGAGCATGAGCAGCATTTGAGATTTATGCTTCAGACCTTGCGAGAACAGAAGTTATATGCTAAGTTTTCCAAGTGCGAGTTCTGGTTAGATTATGTGGCATTCTTGGGTCACGTTGTATCAAGTGAGGGTATTAAGGTAGATCCCAGGAAGATCGAGGCAGTTTAGAGTTGGTCTCGTCCTACCATAGCGACCGAGATCAGGAGTTTCTTAGGGTTAGCAGGTTATTATCGTCGGTTTGTGGAGGGCTTCTCGTCTATTGCAGCACCTTTGACTAGATTGACCGAGAAGGGTGCTCCATTCAGATGGTCCAATAATTGCAAGGTGAGCTTTCAGAAGCTGAATACCACATTGACTACAACACCGGTGTTAGTGTTGCCCTCCGATTCGGAGATATATATCGTGTATTGCGATACTTCACGCGTTGGCTTGTGTTGTGTATTGATGCAGGAGGGGCAAGTTATTGCATATTCTTCACGTCAGCTTAAGCCCCACGAGAAGAATTACCTCGTACATGATTTGGAGTTGGCCACGATAGTTTATGCTCTCAAGATCTAGAGGCATTATCTTTATGGGGTGTCCTACGAGGTTTACACCGATCATTGCAGCTTGCAGCATTCCTTAAGCTGAGGGATCTTAATTTGAGGCAACGTAGGTGGCTTGAGTTACTGAAGGATCATGATATTACTATCCTATGTCATCCGAGAAAGGAAAATGTGGTTGTGGATGCCTTGAGCAGAAAGGCCAATAGTATGGGTAGTTTGGCATTAATTTCAGCAGAGGAGAGGCCATTGGCTTTGGACATTCATTCCTTTGCTAATAGACTTGTGAGGTTGGATATTTCAGAGCCTAGGACATTATTTAAGCAGATAAAGGCTTGTCAGTACGATGATCCATACTTGTTGGATCTTAGAGAGAATGTGCTACAGGGTGGATCCAAGGAGGTTACTATCGCTGATGATGGTGTTCTGCGACTCCACAATTTCTTATGTGTTCCTAATATTGATGGCATGAGGGAGACAATTCTAGATGAGGCACACAGTTCACGATATTCTATTCATCTAGGTGCTACGAATATATATCGCCATCTAAGGCAACATTACTGGTGGCGGCAGATGAAGAAGGACATAGTTGAGTATGTGGTGAGATATCTAAATTGCCAGCAAGTTAAGTATGAGCACCAGAGGCTAGGTGGCCTACTTTAGCAGATGGTTATACCGGAGTGGAAGTGGGAGCGCATCACTATGGACTTCGTGGTAGGGTTGTCGCCGACGTTAAGGAAATTTGATGCCGTTTGAGTCATTATCGATAGGCTGACCAAGTATGAGCACATTATTCTGGTTGTGACTACGTACTCTTGAGAGAGGTTGGCCCATATTTATATTCAGGAGATTGTCCGATCGCATGGTGTTCTTGTTTCAGTCGTTTAAGGTAGAGGCCCTCAGTTCACTTCATATTTCTGCAGAGCAGTACAGAGCGGTACAGAGCGAGTCTTGGCATGTCAATCTAGAGCTCAACATAGCCTTTCATCAGCAGACCGACGGGAAGTCGGAGTGGACAGTGCAGATTCTGGAGGATATGCTTAGAGCGTATGTGATTGACTTCGGAGGACAGTGGGATCTATTCTTGCCTTTGGCCGAGTTTTCTTATAACAACAGCTATTAGTCCAACATCGAGATGGGTCCATTTGAGGCTTTATATAGTTAGCGAAGTCGTTCCCCCATCGGGTGGTTTGAGCCTGGCGAGGCTAGGTTATATGGCACTGACTTAGTGAATGATGCCTTGGAGAAGGTAAAGTTGATTCAGGAGCGACTTCGCACAGCACAGTCCAGACAAAAGAGTTATGCAGATCAGAAAGAGAATGATTTATAATTTATGGTGGGCGAGAAAGTTCTCTTGAAAGTTTCACCGATGAAGGGTATCATGAGGTTCGGGAAGAAGGGCAAGATGAGTTCGAGGTTTATTGGCCCATTTAAGGCATTGAGGCGAGTTGGGGAGGTCGCTTATGAGCTTGCTTTGCCTCCCAGTCTATCAAGAGTTCATACGGTTTTCCATGTGTCTATGCTCCAGAAGTACCATGCTGACAGGTCGCATGCGTTAGATTACAGCACGGTTTAGCTAGATGAGAGCTTGGGTTATGAGGAGGAGCCAGTTTCCATTATTAACAAGCAGGTTCGCCAGTTGAGGTCTAAGAAGATTTCTGTTCTAGTAGAGGGGTCAACCAGTAAAGGAGGCAACATGGAAGACCGGGGAGGACATGCAGAGCAGATATCCACACTTATTCCGCACCGCAGGTATGATTCTAGACCTGTTTGAGGACAAACGTTTGTTTAAGAGGTGGAGAACATAATGACCCGACTGGTCGTTATGCTTTCTAGATCCTCGTTCCCCTAATTGAGACTCCCTGTATGTGCTTTTACTATTTTATGATTTGCGGGGATGGTTGGTTTGGTTTTGGAAGGGTTCAGATTGAAATCCGATCACTTAGTTTCTTAATAGTGGCCTAGATGGCCAAGTTTAACTTGAGTCAACATTTTGATTAAACGACCTCGGAACCCGGATTTGATGGTTCCAATAGGTTTGTATGATAATTTTGAACTTGGGCGTGTGCTCGGATCGAGTTTCGGGTGATCCAGGAGCATTTCGGCGCTTAATGTTGAACGTTGGTGCATTGAAGCTTTTCAAGTTCTTTAAATTTGGTTTGAAGTAGGATTTGGTGTTATAGATTTCCTTTTGGGATTTCGAGCCTGAGAATAGGTCTGTATGGTGATTTATGACTTGTACGCAAAATTTGGCATCATTTCGAGTTGTCTAAGTATGATTCGACGTGTTCGGAGCTAGTTGAAGAAGTTTGAATTTCATAAGTTGA
The DNA here is from genome assembly GCF_000715075.1 of Nicotiana tabacum. Classification (NCBI taxonomy): domain Eukaryota; kingdom Viridiplantae; phylum Streptophyta; class Magnoliopsida; order Solanales; family Solanaceae; genus Nicotiana; species Nicotiana tabacum. The sequence goes on along the minus strand of NC_134093.1, from coordinate 42,820,611 downwards.
TTAATTTGGTTTTGGGGTGCGAATCTTAGTTTCGATGTTGTTTTATGTGTTCTGAGGGTTCGATCAGGTGCATATTATGTTAATGGACTTGTTGGTGCAATTGTATGGGGTCCCGGGTGGCTCGGGTGAGTTTCGGACCACCCGCAGCTAAGTTCAAATTTCTGCAATTTGTTGTTCTGGTTTCCTTCTTCACGAATGCAGAGAAGGCCTTGCATTCGCGATGAATGAATTGGGCTGGGGAAATTTTGTTCTTCGTGTTCGCGAAAGGTGCTCGCGATCGCAATGCCTTGGGCCACTGGTCATCGTGTTCGCATACGTGGGTTCGCGTTCCCTTAGGGTAAGGCCAGCTGGGGAGGGGGTCAGGTTGTTGGCATTCGCGTTCGCGAAGAGGCTCACGCGTTCGCGTAGGGTAGGTCAGGCAAACCTTCGCATTTGCGAGGGTTGCTTTGCGTTCGGGAAGTGCATTTTTTTAGATCCTTCGTTGTTTTGCCTACGCGATCGCGGGGGTATTGTCGCCATCGCGAAGAAGGATTCACTAGGAAGTATCTTGATTAAAAGGGGACTTAGGCATATTTTGTTCATTTATCTCAACTTGTGGCCGATTACAGAGCTCTTTGGAGAGGGTTTTCACCTACCACCTTTAGGTAAGTAATCTCTATATAATGTGAGTTTAATACATAGATTATGGGTAGATTAAACATGTAAATTATGGAAATTTTAGGATTTTGCTGAAAAACCTAGGTTTTGGTAAAAATGGGGTTTGACCACAAAAATGATTATGGAATTGAGTATAAATTATATATTTATGCTCATGAGGTTATGGGTAACATTTATTTACAAAAATTACCGGAATCCGGGCACGTGGGCGGGGTGAATTTTAGAAACCTTTCGAATTGGGTGGGGTAATTACTCTAATAGTTAAATTATAAACTTTTGAACATATATTTGAGGCTATTAATGTGATTTTTGGACCGGGAAGAGGACTTGGAAACGAGGTAAGTCTCTTGTATAACCTTGTACAAAGGAAATTATCCCGGTAGGTATTTTAAATTGTTAATTGCTAATAATTGCGGGTTCTACATACGCCCGATGTGGCGAGAGTCCGTACGTAGCTAAAATCATGCTTATGTCCGAGTAGACTTAGGACTTTTTCATATAATACCTGTATTACTTGAACCCAACTTGCTAGTTTAATTACTTGAATTTATAATTGAAATTGAATATGGGATTTTATGAGATCGAGCTTCATTACCTTGAGTTTTGACAGAATACTTGATTTTTAATGAAAATTATGCCTTCTTTGAGTATTAATCCTGTGTAGTAGTCGTTGATCAGAGTTTGTAGAGTTCCTCCATTTCCTGTGGATCGGGCCGAACGCCTCGGCAGTATATTTAGATGCATGTATGGTTCGTGTCGGTCTATCCTCGGCAGTGTACACACTATTCTGGATCGGGTTGTACGAGCATGGCATGAATCGTGCGTGATATGCTAGGAGTCTGAATATACTTGATATTTCTTTCTTGCTGGCTCTTATGTGTTAAAGTTTGGCATGTGATAATTGGAAATTTTAAATGGATAATATGTAAACGGATCATTATTTATCGTTTCTTATTCCATTATTATTGTTGTATTTCATGCCTATTTATAATTCTTGTACTTTATTTATTGACCTCTAGTATGTGTCGATGTCGACTCCTCGTCACTACTTCTTCGAAGTTAGACTAGATAATTATTGGGTACACGTTGTTTACGTACTCACGCTACACTTCTGCACAAATTGTGCAAGCACTAAAGCAGGTACATTTGGTGTCCGTACAGGCACGCATCCGCATTACCCGGAGACCTAGTGGTGAGATGTTTTCCATGATCCGTTCTACAGCAGTCGGAGCCTCCTCTTGTTGTATTTATTATTTTTATCTATTTTGCTCCATACAGTAGTTGTAGGGATATTTGTATCTTCTACTAGATTGCTCATGCACTTGTGACACCGGATTTTAGGAGTTACTAGTAGATATTTATTATCTTGTCTATTAATATAACCATTTCACTCGTATGTTTCATTTTATGTATCACATAACCATGGTTATCCATTCTTGGTTTCTTTGGTAAATAAAAATTCATGGCTTTAAAATAAATAAAATGAATAACTAAATGGATAGTTCGTTGTTGGCTTGCCTAACGGCGACGTTGAGCGCCATCACGACCTATGGTGGGAATTGGGTCGTGACAGTCCCCCTTGCTAAACTTCCTTCTATGCGATCGGGAGACTAAGCTCCGCGATCGTGCTCCAAGGCCTGACACCAGAAAACCAGCAATCTCAACTTAGCTCAAAATGGTCTGAAACTCATCTGAGCCTCTCGGGCTCCCATCCAATCATCCTAATAAGTTCATATACCTAATCCAAACTTATCCAAAGTCTCAAAAAATCACAAACAACATCAAAGTCAAGAATCGCGTATTAAACCAAAAATCCTCAAACTTTTTTAAGTTCAAATAATTAACTTTCAACTAGAAGCGCTGAATCAATATTGGGTCACCCGAGGCCCGGACAAACATATGTATTAGTCCAAAATTAATATACGAACTTATTGGACCCTCAAACTACCAATCTGAAGCCGTATACCCAAAAGTAAAACTTTGGTCAACTCTTCCTAGGTCAAATCTCAAATTATAAACTAAGTGTTCCTAAACATTCCGAATCTCCTGGAAACAAAACCATTCATCCTCCCAAGTCATAAATATCATACCTCGACCTTAGGAAGCGGGACCGGCGCTCAATCGAGGAAACCTAATCAAGCCAGCCTACTCGGTGTCTACTGATGTGCCGTAGAATTTCGGCACTTTTGATACCAATTACATAGACTTTATCTCGTTTTTCAATGCATTTTTAGTTAATTCTTATGAAGTTTTGGTGTTCTGTAGTGCATAAGACTTGAAGACCCAAAAACATGGAAATGAAGTCAAAAATGCCACAAAAGGGTAAGAATGTTGCAAGTATGCGATCGCAGAAGTAATATGCGATCACATACTCACCGCAAACTGAAGCAGATTTTTGGTCAACTGAAGAGAAGAATGTGCGGTCCATTATGTGGTCGCATAACACTTACGCAATCGCCTAATGACCACATAATTGCAACTGAAGAATCTGTGTAGCACTTCTGCGATGGAAAATGCGGTCGCATAACTGATATGCGGACCGCATAATGGAAATGCGGTGGAAATCTGGGCTTGAATATCTGAAATTCTGCGATGCAATTGTCAACTATGCGGACCGCATACATGGTCTGCGACCATTATGCGGTCACAGAAGTTCTCTGTTAGGGCATTTTTGTCAAATCTTGACCCAGACTTTTAGTCCACTATAAATAGATTTACTAGGGTTTTTGTGGGGTATTGAGTCAGAAAAAAAGGCTACTTTTAGAGCATTGAATGCACCATTGTTTTGGAGCTTTTTAAAGAAAGAATCTTGTATCTTTGTAAGCTTTATGACTTCATTTATTGCTTTGTTCTTGGATTCTAGTATGAGTAGCTAGTTTTAACTACTAAGGTTGTGGACCCTAAATGGGTGTAATGTTAATAGGTGTTTACCATTGAATATATGTATAATGGTTGGTTGATATTTATTCAGTTCTTATGCTTCATGTATTGTTAGTGGTTGAAAACGTTAACTAATTCCATTTCACTCTATCTTTACTTGGAAAAGTGGGTTAAGGTTTGGTAGAATTGAATATCAAAAACTCAAGGCTTTAAACCTTGTTTAATAGAATCGCCTAGGAATAAGTGAGTTCTATTTGGCATAAATTGGTTATTTTTAATTGCAACTCTTTTATATTTGGGAAAATCTTAAAGAGAAGGTATTACCAAACTATTGGGAAATATTGGGTAGTCACTTAGAGACCATTTGCATATCAACGAACTTTCCATTAGAAATATAGCATGTTAACACCGATAGCATTACATTCCATCGATGGTTACACAACCTTGGTTTCCTTAATCAAATTGAATACATTCTCATAATACAATCGTCTTCTTTACTACACATAATTGCAACACCATTTTCAAGCTAACATTTATAGAATTACGACCTAAGTCAAGTTGCACACTATTCAAGTAATCTTTTCACACCTATTCCCTGTGGGATTCGACGCCATTCTAGTTGGGTTATTATATTTGACATCGACCGCTTTACACCATTTATTTAGGTGTAATTTGAGCTTATCAAATTTTGGCGCCGTTGCCGGGGAATACGGTTTTGAAATTACTATTTAGTGTGTGCTTTACTTTACGTCTTTTTCTATTCCATCACACTTTGTTTGGTGTGCTAGGTAAACATGGCCGAGTATGAAGAAGAAGAGAATCCTTTTGCGGATATATATGAGTACATCGAGGATACAAATGCCATTATCCCTCCACAAGTTGATGTTGCTAGCTTCATGGTGGAACATGGTTTGATCATAATACTTAAAGCAGAGGGGGTTATTCAGAAATTCTACCGATGATGATCCGACACAACATATTAGAAACTTCTTGGGAGTATGTGTGATGCACAAGTAGAACAACGTGTCAGATGATGCCCTAAGACTGAGGGTATTCAAGTACTCATTAGTTGAAGAAGCAAGGAAATGGATTCAAAATCTGCCACCTCATTCCATTCACTCTTGGCCTGAGCTCGACCGAGCTTTCCTAGCTAAATGGTTCCCACAAAGCAAGAAGTCCAAGCTCAGAGATAAAATTTTCTTCTTCAAGCAACTACCGGGGGAACACCTACATGAGGCATGGGATCGATTCAAGCTATATCTAGTGAGGTAGCCTAATCATGGTTTTCCGGACACAATCTTGTTGGAGACGTTTTACATGGGTTTAGATGCGTTAAACCAATCCATAACCAAAAATGTGGTGGATGGATCTTTTATGTACAAAACATTCACAAGGGTCACAAATTCTTGACAAGATAGCAGAACATAATCAAGCTTGGCACTCGGAAGATACCACGGGTGGAATTGCATACGATACTCCCTATTTGACCAACATGATTAAGGAGAACCAAGAGAGAGATCAAGTAATTACCGAGCTTGCCACCAACTTTAATGTGTTAACCAAGATGTTCACTGAAAGCCAACCAAAAAAGGTAAATGTTGTGGAAGATGTGCAACTCTTGTCAAACGAAGATTGCGAGGAAGCAAATTATGTCCATAATTCTCAAGGCGGTTACCAAAGACAATCCTACCAAGATCCCGGACAACAAAATAAATGGAGGCCTAACACGCAAGGGCAAGGCCATCAACAGCGGCAAAATGATCAAGGTGATTCTTCAAGTCAAGGTAATTGGAGTAACAACACCAACAACTATTATAACCGGAGTTCAAACCCCTATGTTTCACCAAAGGGGAAAAACTCTAACTCTTCACATTGGAAGGAAAGTTCTTCAAATGAGTCCAAATTGGAGAACATGCTTGAAAGAGCATTGCAAAATCAAGAAAGAAATGACACTTCAATGAAGAACATGGCCGAACTTGTGGGGTCACACACTGCATCCATACAAAACTTAGAAATGCAAATGAGAGATCTATCAAGAGAGCAAAATCCGAAGCCAAAAGTCGCACTCCCAAGTGACACAATTGCAAACCCAACAGGTAATGAGAGTGGACCGACTTCTCATTGTATGGCAATCATAACTCGAAGCGAAAAAGTACTTCAAGGAGAGAATGAACAAATGGTTGAAGTGAATGATCTTGAACAAGAGGTTGAGGCACAAGTTGAGGTGCCAATTGTTGTTGAAGTTAAAAAGCTCCCAAAGGAAGTGAAAGTCCAAGAAGTGAACCGTGAAGAGGTCAAGGAAAAGGTAAAAGAGGCACCAAAAGCTCTAGCACCAATTCCTAGACCTCCTCCCCCTTTCCCTCAAAGACTTTCTAGGAGGGTTGATGATAGCAAACTCGAGAAATTCTATGACATTCTCAAGCAATTATCGATGAACATTCCATTTATGGAAGCATTTCAAGAGATGCCGGATTTTGCTAAATACTTGAAGGACTTGATCACCAAGAAGAAAACCACCAAGAATGAAGTGGTAAATGTGACTCACCGGGTTAGTTCCATCATTGCAACAACTACTGTTCAAAAGAAAGAAGACCCGGGAGCCTTCATCATTCCATGCACTATTGGGTTGTGAGATTTTGCAAGGTCTCTTTGTGATAATGGGGCTAGCATCAACTTGATGCCTCTTGCTATTTACAAGCAAGAGGGGTTAGGTATGCCGCGGCCTACAAGCATGAGGTTGCAAATGGCCGATCGTTCAATCAAGAGACCGGTGGGGATCGTTGATGATGTCCTTGTGAAAGTGGGAAAGTTCCTCCTTCCCGCTAATTTTTTGATCCTTGATTGTGCTGTTGATAAAGAAATCACTATCATCTTGGGGAGACCATTCCTTGCTACCGGAAGAGCATTTATGGATTCGGAAAGAAATGAGATCAAGTTCCGAGTTAATGATGAAGAGGTAACCTTTCAAGCAAGTAAGGGTATGAAGTTTCCACATTCATATGAGAGCATCTCAGTCATTGATGTCGTTGATGAGGTAGAAGGCGAAATTGAGATGAAGATGGAAGAAGAATGCCTTGGTGAGGCTTTGGCGGCTATATTGGTGAATTTTGATGGTGAAGACATGGAGGAGTACATGGAATCGGTGAATGCATTAGAAGGATGTGGGTCCTACACTTATGCACCACAGAAACTTTCTCTTGACTTAGAGAATAGAGCCACTTCCCCCACCAAGCCTTCAATTATTGAGCCACCACAACTTGAGCTCAAGACATTTCCACCGCACTTAAGGTATAAATTTCTTGGCTCTAATGATACCTTACCGGTAATCGTTTCTTCTTTGTTGAATGATATGCTGGTAGATCATTTATTGGATGTCCTAAGGGAACACCGACAAGCCATTGGGTGGACTATAGTGGATATCCGAAGAATTCCCGCCGGAATTTGTGAGCACAAGATACAATTGGAGAAAGAAAGTAAACCTAGCGAGGAGCATCAAAGAAGGTTAAACCCTTCCATACAAGAGGTGGTGAAGAAATAAATCATCAAGTGGTTAGATGCCAGGGTAGTCTACCCCATTGTCGATAGTTCTTGGGTGAGCCCGGTGCAATGTGTGCCGAAAAAGGGAGGCATGAACGTGATTGAAAATGATAAAAATGAGCTCATCCCAACAAGAACTGGATGGCGAGTTTGTATGGATTACTGGAAGCTCAACAGTGCTACTTGCAAAGACCATTTCCTTATTCCTTTTATTGATCAAATGCTTGATCGGCTAGCGGGAAGGTCATTCTATTGCTTCTTGGATGGATAATCTGGCTATAACCAAATCAATATCGCCTTGAAAGATCAAGAGAAGACAACATTCACATGCCCATATGGGACTTTTTCCTTTAGCCGTATGCCATTTGGGTTATGCAATGCCCCGGCTACCTTTCAACGGTGCATGATATCAATCTTCTCGGACATGGTTTTGAAGATTTCCTAGAGGTATTTATGGATGACTTCTATGTAGTGGGTGATTATTTTGAGCATTGTCTTGACAACCGTAGGCAATGTGAAGAAACAAACCTTGTGCTAAACTGGGAGAAGTGCCACTTCATGTTGGACGAGGGCATTGTTTTCGGCCACAAAATTTCCAAACAAGGTATAGAGGTTGACCGAGCAAAGATTGAAATCATTTCCAAGCTTCCTCCACCCACTTCAGTAAAAGGTGTCCGGAGCTTTTTGGGGCACACCGGGCTCTATAGGCGTTTTATCAAGGACTTCTCCAAAATTGCAAATCCCATGTGCAAGCTCCTTGAAAAAGATGCAAAGTTTGTATTTGATGAGAAGTGTCTCAAAGCTTTTGAGGAATTGAAAGAAAACCTCACCATGGCACCTATTATTGTCACACCCGATTGGTCCCTTCATTTGAACTCATATGTGATGCCAGTGGTGTGGCTATTGGGGTGGTGCTTGGTCAACGACATAACAAAATCCTTCACCCTGTCTACTATGAAAGCAAGACACTCAATGGTGCTCAAATGAATTATACTGTGACTGAGCAAGAACTTCTTGCCATTGTCTATGCTTTTGAAAACTTTCGGGCCTATTTGTTTAGTCCAAAGTGATAGTTTACACCGATCATGCTGCTTTTCGCTATCTTATGGCGAAGAAGGATGCCAAACCAAGATTGATTCGGTGGGTCCTGTTGTTGCAAGAGTTTGACTCTGAAGTCAAGGATCTAAAAGGGACGGAATATCAAGTTACGGATCACCTATCTAGGCTTGAAGAGGCAAGGAGGCCAAAAGAGAACCTTGAAATCAATGATGCCTTTCCAGATGAGCACATATTGGCGTTGTCTAGCACGTTCGCTCCTTGGTATGCCGATATTGCTAACTTTTTGGTTAGTGACCTTGCTCCCGATGGATTGGAAGCCTATCAAAAGAAAATGTTCTTGCGGGAGTGTAGGCAATACTATTGGGAGGAGCCCTTTTTGTTCCGTATTTTTGCCGACAACATCATTCGGTGGTATGTTCCGGAAGATGAGGTAATGCCAATTCTCAAGGCATACCATGAGTCCCGATTGGGGGCCATTATGGAAGAAACCGGACGGCAGCAAAAGTGCTTGAATGTGGCTACTTTTGGCCATCAATCTATCATGACGCAAATCAAATGGTTAAGTCATGCGATTAGTGTCAAAGACAAGGGTCAATTTCTAAAAGGCATGAGATGCCTATGAATTTTGTAATGGAGGTCGAGATCTTTGATGTGTGGGGAATCGACGTTATGGGTCCATTCGTGAGCTCTTATGGAATAACATACATCTTGGTGGTTGTGGACTACGTCTCCAAGTGGGTTGAGACAATCGCCATGCCCAACAATGAGGCAAGGAGTGTGACCGCATTCTTGAAGAAGAACATATTCACGTAGTTTGGTACGCCCAGGGCCATCCTTAGTGATAGTGGTTCTCACTTTTGCAACAAGGCCTTCACCGGGCTGCTAGAAAAGTATGGCATAAAGTAGAAGGTGGCCACACCTTATCATCCTCAATCGAATGGTCAGGTTTAAGTTTCCAACATGGAGATTAAAAACATCCGAGCAAAAACTGTCAATGCAAACAGGACTGGCTAATCAAGGAAACTAGATGATGTATTGTGGGCATATCGCACAGCATTTAAGAACCCCATTGGCACCTCACCGTACCAGTTGGTTTTTGGTAAGGCGTGTCACTTGCCTGTGGAGCTTGAACACAAAGCCATGTGGGCTCTGAAAAAGTTGAACCTTGACTGGGCCGAAGCTGCTAACCTAAGAATGACACAACTCAATGAGATGGAACAGTTACGTCTCCATGCCTATGAGAATGCAGCCATGTATAAGGAGAGAATGAAGTTTGTTCATGACAAGAAGATATTGAAGCGGGAATTCAAATCCGGTGACTTGGTTTTACTCTTCAACTCAAGACTCAAGTTGTTTCCGGGCAAACTCAAATCCAAATGGACTGGCCCGTTCAAAGTTGTAATTGTGTCCCCTTATGTTGCTATTGAATTGGAGTCGGAGGACGGGACTCGAACTTTCAAAGTAAATGGCCAACGGGTTAAGCATTACCTTGGCACCACAGGAGAAAAGCACCTGGTAGAACAAATTGCTCTCAAGGATAGTCCTACACCAACCACTGAGTAGCCCAAACGAGACCGACATTGTCATGCCGCGACGTTAAATCAAGCGCTTCTTGGGAGGCAACCCATATATGGTAACACTCTTTTGTTAGTTTTTCATTTATGTAGGTTTAGTTGTTATTGTTGAGAAGGTTGACGTGTGTGTTAGAATGCAGGTAGTCCAAAATACCATGAACAGGGTGCAAGTACTAAGGTAAATGAAGGAAAGAAGGGTCTGTGTTTTGTGGCAACTAAACACAGTCAGAAAAATTAGCAAGATAATTCTGCAAAAATGCGGTAAGGTTTCAGATTTTGCGGCCCGCATAACAACTATATGACCGCAGAAATCGTACTTGCCCCCCGCAAAATGCTCAGGTATAACACATTAAACCTTCTGCATACCTTCACTCTCACTCACACACGAACACTGTACAACACACACAAAATCAAAAATACAAAAACAAAGAGAACAGAAGAAAAGGCCAAAAACATTTGAATCACACACAAAATCACATAACAAGGATCAGCATTGCGGAAAGATTCACCTCGTTCACATCTCAAAATCAATTTTTATCTTGCTCAGACATCTGGTATGTGCTTCTCTTCCATTTTTCTCGTGGTTATGTTGCATAATATCACTTGCTTGAACTTATTTCCTCCCCCTTCCTCTCAAATCTTTGTTGTGGGGACTTGGGTGGGAGATTCGTGGGTCATTCGAGTGATAGGAGTCTTTTATGTGAGGGGTTTGACCAATTTTGACTGAAGAAGACAACCTTTGCGGTCCGCATAATTGGTTTGCGGTCCGCAAAGTTGCCACAAACTGGAACCCTAGGAGGCCTGGTACAATGTGCTTCTGCGATATAGTTTGGTCGTAAACTTGATTTGCGGATAGCAAAGCTTCCGCAAACATGGTCAGAAAAAATTACTCTTCTTGTGAGCAGGAATGCGACCATTTTGCGGTCCCATAACATACTTTGCAATCGTTTTTGCGATCGCATAATTGTTTTCCTCCTGTGTGTTGTAATTCTGCGATGTGTTTGCGGTTCGCAAAGTGGTTATGCGATCGCATAACCCATCGCAAAAAGTTGTTTGTTTCATTCAATTTCTCTCAACATGACTCACATGCTATGTCATTGACAGGAATGGCACCAAAGAAGTCTATCTCATTATGATCACCTCCCGCTCGAGGAAACAAACGAGTTGCTGCCTTGTGCCAACAAACCCAAAAATAAAAACGCCCAAGGCCTGAGATAGCCCGAAACACTTCTGAGCACTCCTCCCAGTTTGAAGAGGAGGAGGCACAAACTGATCTCATGCCATCTGTTGACTTGCACGCTAAAACACGACGGAAGAGTGGGGAAGATCTTAGATTCTAGAGTTGGAGCGCATTGGACCTCGTTCTAACCACTTTTCAATATTGTGCTTGGTTGGTGACACGAGAATTGATCCATTCGGGCCTATGGAAGAGTCAATAGATGGGCAACAAAGTACATATATTCTGAAATTTGCAATGCCAAGGAGACAAAACGACATCCCTTACTTAAAGGCCAAGAAGTGCAAGATGCAACATTGTTTACTTGGTTCTTTTGTATTCATACCACCACCCCAGGAACGTGATATTAAAATTGATGCAAAATTGGGGGCACAATTCATATCCTCAAAGTGGAAGGAAAAGTGGTGGAAGTGATGGCATAGTGCTGCGACGTTAAATCAAGCGCTTATTGGGAGGCAACCCAATTTTATTTTTTATTTTTACTTTTGTTTATTTATTTTATTGTGTAATTTTTTGTAGTATTATTTTTGTGTTTTGTAGGAGTAGGAGAATAGAATCTAAGCCAATAGGCGTGTGAAAAATCGAGCAAGTGGTTGAAACTAAGTGTGGGGTGCCCGCACAAAGGATCATACCTGGGAAAAGTCAGAGTATCCTGTGAGCTTCTAATGCTTCGTCCTTTGGCCTACCAAGGAGTCTCTTTTACCCTCTTGTTATTTATTATATGCATTGAGGACATTGCACAATTTTAAGTGTGGGTGAGGAGATTATCTGGATGATTTTGTGTTATCCTAGCTTAATTATAGTATTCTTTCTTAGCGTAGTGGTTTTTGTTTAAAATAAAAAATAAAAAAATGAATAAAAAACAAAAAATCTGAACTTGTCCCGACGATGGATTTTGTGGACAGCTTTCTTGGGGGATTAAGGTCCAATAAAAAATCCAAAAATATTTTTATTTTGTTTCTAGTTAGTTTTAGTTATATAATAATCCCCCTTAGTTTTTCTTTGTGCATCGATTCTTTTTCAGGGGATGTAACTTAAATTGGGTAAACTTTTTAATTTTTAGAATTAGATTTTTTGTTAGGCATAGTAGAAGAGGGAAAAGAAAAAATTTTGTGACTTGTTTGATACTAACATATTTTCCTGAGCTTGAGTAGTACTTTTCTCTGAGTGCTTGAGTAATGAATAAAATAGTAGACTTTCTGACACCTAATGTAACACTCTGAAAATTTTTGAAGTACTTAAGCACTAGTAAGAAAGTTGATATGCGCTAAATATAATATTTTGTGTGGATACGAGGACTATTAATATAATGGATATCAATTGGATATGATAATAAGTGTACAAGATATATTATACGTGATATGGGTTCTAAGGAGAGCCCTAAGTCCAAGTCAAGTCAGATATTTCAAGATAGACTAAAGTTTCAAATAGGTACGCATAAGACCAAACTTTGGACGAGCATATATATATATATATATATATATATATATATATATATATATATATATATATATATATATAAGGATTTATGTGATGATCAACCTATCAAATGAAAGATCTTTGAGTCTAGTTTCTAACGCTTCAACCCGTTCATCATTTGGACACTCCTACAAGAGGTTATGACCCAATTACCAATGGCTGGAAAAATGTGATTCTGCGGTCAGATGTGCGACCGCAGAATCATTATGCAATCGCAATAGTGATTATGCGACCGCAAAATGGTCGCAGACCTGACCAGTGCAGCCCAGTTCTGGGCATCGATTTTGCGGTCCATTGTGCGACCCGCATACCAATTGTGCGGTCCATTATGCGACCGCACACCTGAGTTCGGAGGGTTAATTTTTCTATTTTTATAACCCGACCCCATTTTTTATAAATAGGCTTTGGGGCTTATTTTGGAGTAATTATCTAAGGTTTTTAGAGAGAAGTGAGAGTGTTCTAGAGAGAGGAAGTAGATGAAGTATTTTGTTCATCAAGATCTTGTTCAAGCCTTGAAATCCAACAAGGAAATCTCACAAGATCTTCACTCAAGAGGTAAAATTCAAACCCCTAGTCTTCAATTTCGAATTTGGGTAGAAGATGGTTGATTAGGAGTATGATTCTTGGGTATGAGAATAATATTTATACATGCATGTACCAATAAGGTTTGTGGAAAGATTGTTGAGCTCAAATGGGTAAATATTGGGTTGAGGAGTGAAGGAAATCTTGTAAAAGAACCTTGTAGTTAAATTTGCACACCTAGTGTTTGATAAAATGCTCAAATGAGTTGAGACCATGAATATCTTCCTAATTTTTGTTCAATTTTGTTATGTCTCAAAATTGATTAGGATTACTAGAATTTTCGGAATGTTATAGAAATTTAAGGAAAGCTCAAAGCGAGGTATGTTGGTTAAACTTCTTTCCTAGAATTGAATTCCATGATGTTCTTGTAAGTCCCGAGTTATTCTTTATAAATCAACTATTCAGATTAAGCTTTGTTTTGAAAGGTATATGTTCAAAATGTGTTCCAGATGCTCTTATCATATGATGTATCCTTCGGAAATGTGTTCAAAGCATGAGTTGGGTATAAAAATATTATGACTCCAAGTAGTGTTTCAAGTGAAGGCTATTATGCCAAATTGTGTAAGAAGTCTCAATTTGCATAAGACTCTTAATTGCTCATATGTGTACTAAAAGTCTTGATTAGGGATTCATTGTTATCAGTAATCTATAGAGATGCTAGAAAGTGAAAGTAGTGAGTGGGGGGTATAAAGTGTGAACACCGTGCCAAGAATGAAAGCTATACTTGTGGCCAATAGCGCCAATGAAATGAAATGATGTGTGAACTATTATGAAATGAGCCTTGATTCAACTATTCCGAATTGATTCTGAAAATAGAATTATCCAAAAGCTTATGTACTCAAGTCATGTCCAAATATGGTTGTTCTAACTAATGCTATGCTTGGTAGGTATTTCCAATATGTTTTGAGTTCTTACATATTCATAAGTTGAGACTGTGTATTGCCCTTTTTGTTAAAGGTTATGAGAGGAACATATTTGTACTTATGTTTCCAATGTGTTATAGCTGCTACGCCCTCATAAGGAGAGGCTATGGTGTTCCTAAATATATACGATCACAGTGCCATAAATGAAGAATAATATGTATGGCCAAGGGAGCGAATGAAATAATTATGTTGTATGTTGAAAGTAATTGTGAAGTGATATATGGTGTGAAAGGTTATGAGATGAACGTATTTGTACTTATGTTTCTAATGTGTTATAAGCTCCTACACCCTCATGAGGAGAGGCTATGGTGTTCCTAAATATTTTAAATGTTCTTGATGTCCTATGATCACCCATGGAAAGTACAAGTAATTGATGGTATGAACATGAAATGTGGCCGTTTGCCAAAATGAGAATTATGAGGTGTTGTATGTCCCTATGGTTTCAATCATAGTATGTATACTACTAAAATAATTAATGTAAATGACTTCGATGTTAAGTCCCCAAGATCCATGAACTTAGCTAATGGCGTCAAGATGTCAAGTGAGTGAATAACGAGTTGAACGGGAGATGTCCTATGCTAAATGATGATGAACCTTAAGAAACGAAATTGGTTTCATTTGCCATTCAAATCGACTTATTGATTTACCATGCATGTGCTAATGTAATGAGTTGTGTTTCTCCATGATGAGCATGAACATGAAGTATTCTAATGATATGAGAATTTAATACCTTAAATGTAATGACAAACTATGTCGCTTTGAGTTTATATGTGATATTGTGATACAATTCCACCCGCATATATTGGGGTGAGGTGGTAGGGCCGTTTTGTATAGGGATTGTGGTATTGTGATACACCTTCACCCGCATATATTGGGGTAAGGCGGTAGGGCCGCTTTGTGTAGGGATTATGGAATTGTGATACACCTCCACCCGCATATATTGGGGTGAGGCGGTTGGGACACTTTGTGTAGGGATTGTGGTATGGTGATACACCTCCACCCGCATATATATTGGGGTGAGGCGGCAGGGTCATTTTGTGTAGGGATTGTGGTATTGTGATACTCCTCCACCCGCATATATTGGGGTGAGGCGGCAGGGCCGCTTTGTGTAGAGATTATGGTATCGTGATACACCTCCACCCGCATATGTTGGGGTGAGGCGGCAGGGCCGCTTTATGTGAAGGTGGTTATAGAGGATCCCTGACTTAATATCTATAAATGATTAACGGAAGCTCTTAGTAAATTGGCTCGACGTTGATGGCTATCTAAGCCCTTTTATTGTTACCATGATTCATCATATTCATGTTGTTTTTCCAAGGCCTTGAATAGGTGTATTTGTATTGTATAAGTAAACATTGTGAACGGTCTATGAGTCGCATAGGTGTATAATATGATATGTGAATACTAAGGACGGTCTATGAAATGTATATGTGTAAAATAAGAGAAGAAGGTACCATTTGCATTGGCCTTGTTTGTACATGCTGTTACAATTACATTATATTATGTATTCCATGTATAAGTCATATGGCTCAGTTGATCCTAAAAGAAGTTTAGAATGATGCAAGTATAATAAGACTTGAAATGTGATTCTATGGGATATTTTGTAGTTTCTTGATGTATTTTATTTTCCTCTTATTTGAGTTACCGTATTTTCATATGTTGTTTTGACTGCCTTACATATGAGTACTATTTCACATGTACTCACATCTCTTTTGCCGGGGGCGCTGCATCTTATAATGAATGCATGTATACTTCTACAGGATGATATGGATCTTTGATAGGGATCTTCTTCACTACTCAGCTTATGGTGAGCCCGCTACAATTCTAATTAGTGTTTGGGTCTAGTTCATTTTATGTATATAGTTATCTATTGTCATAGAAGCTCTATGTACAATGTGGGTTATGTACTTAAAGTTCTGAGTTTTGTCATGTATCTATGTTCACAATATTTACATAGATTTATAAAGCAATGTACGCATAGTGAGGAGAATATTAGGCCATTGAGCCAAATATATTCAATATGAAAGTCAAAATCTCATTATCTTATGGTAAATCGTGCATTAATAATGATGATAGGTTAATGTAAATTAGGCTTGCTCGACTGGGTTTATTCGGTTGAGCATCGGTCGCACTCCTCGAGTTCTGTGCGTAATAAACTTGGTATCAGAACATGGTTTAGGAGTCCTAAGGTATCATGGAGCTGTGTCAGTAGAGTCCCTCTTATAGTGTGTTGCCGGACACACGTATAATAGGGAGGCTACAACGACGTTTAGGAAATGTTTCTCTTCTTCTATCCTCGATTGTGCGTTAAGGTTCCTAGTAAGTCTCGGAGTTCCCTTGTTAATACCAAGGAATGTTGCACATCGTGCTACGAAATGAGAAAGGCCTAAGGATTAAAGGAATGATGCTCATGACAGGCATAATGTGTGAGATGCCCAATTGTCATCATAATGGAGAAAGGAAAAGTCAAGGATATGACCAAGGTAAGCAAGGTCATACAGTTAGCCTCGAGGGTCATAGTTGTTGATTTTATGTATATGGTGCAATGTGGTGTTATCTATATGTTGTTTAGGATTGTTTCTGGGATTCTCTGACAAGTCCAGTTATAGGAAAAACTCTGTCGAAATGTTTAAGAATTTGTAAAGATAGCCAAATTTTAAGAGCCATAAGTAAGTTAAGACCTTAGATAGGAAGTATAAGACCCAGGTAGTCATAAGTGCCTATGTATAATGGGTGGAGGTAAAAGGATGGTAACTCTATTCTTTGAGGTGACTTGTAAAACATTCGAGGATGAATGTTCTTAAGTGGGGGAGAGTGTAACACCCCGGAAAATTTTGAAGTACTTAAGCGTTAGTAAGAAAGTTGATGTGCCCTAAATAAATTATTTTATGTGCAGACGAGGACTATTAATATAATGGATATCAATTGGATATGATAATAAGTGTACGAGGCATATTATAAGTGATGTGGGGTCTAAGGAGAGCCCTAAGTTCAAGTCAAGTTGGAAATTTCATGATAGACTAAAGTTTCAAATGGGTACACACAAGAAAAAACTTTGGACGAGTATATCTACATATATATAAGGAGTTATGTGATGATCAACCTATCAAATGAAAGATCTTTGAGACTAGTTTCTAACGCTTCAAGCCATTAGTCATTTGGACACTCCTAAAAGAAGTTATGACCAAATTACCAAAGGCTGGAAGAATGTGATTTTGCAGTCAGATGTGCGATCGCATAGTGATTATGCGACCGCAAAATGGTCGCAGACCTGACCAGTGCAGCCCATTTCTGGGCATCGATTTTGCACTCCATTGTACGACCCGCATACCAATTATGCGGTCCATTATGCGACCGCACATCTGAGTTCGGATGATTAATTTTCCTATTTTCATAACCCGACCTCATTTTGATAAATAGGCTTTGGGCTTATTTTAGAGCAAATATATGAGGTTTTTAGAAAGAAATGAGAGTGTTATAGAGAGAGGAAGTAGCTGAAGTGTTTTGTTCATCAAGATCTTGTCCATGCCTTTGTAATCCAACAAGGAAATCTCACAAGATCTTCACCCAAGAGGTAAGATTCAAACCCCTAGTCTTCAATTTTGAATTTGGGTAAAAGATAGTTGATTAGAAGTATGATTCTTGGGTATGAGAGTATTATTTATACATGCATGCACCAATAAGGTTTATGGGAAGATTGTTGAGCTCAAATGTGTAAATATTGGATTGAGGAGTGAAGGAAATCTTGTAGAAAAACCTTGTAGTTTAATTTGCTCACCTAGTGTTTGATAAAATGCTCAAATGAGTTGAGACCATAAAAATCTTCCTAATTATGGTTCAATTTTGTTATGTCTCAAAATTGATTGGGATTACTAGAATTTTTGGAATGTTGTAGTAATTTAAGGAAAGCTCAAAGCGAGGTATGTTGGCTAAACTTCTTTCCTAGAATTGAATTCCATGATGTTCTTGTAAGTCCCGAGTTATTCTTTATAAATCAACTATTCCGATTAAGCTTTGTATTGAAAGGTATATATTCAAAATGTGTTCAGGATGCTCTTATCATATGATTATCCTTCGGGAATGTGTTCAAAGCATGGTTTGGGTATATAAATGTTATGACTCCAAGTAGTGTTTCAAGTGAAGGCTATTATGCCAAATTGTGTAAGAAGTTTCAATTTTCATAAGACTTTTAATTGCTCATATGTGTACTAAAAGTCTTGATTAGGGATTCCTTGTTGTCGGTAATCTATAGAGATGCTTGAAAGTAAAAGTAGTGAGTGGGGGTATAAAGTGTGAATACCGTGCCAAGAATGAAAGTTATACTTGTGGCCAATAGCTCCAATGAAATGAAATAATGTGTGAAATATTATGAAATGAGCTTTGATTAAACTATTCCAAATTGACTACGAAAATAGAACTATCCAAAAGCTTATGTACTCAAGTCATGTCCAAATGTGGTTGTTCTAACTAATCCTATGCTTGGTAGGTATTTCCAATAGGTTTTGAGTTCTCACATATTCATAAGTCAAAATTGTGTATTGCCCTCTTTGGGGAAAGGTATTTCAAGAGTAGTCTATATGATGATGTTTATGATGATAATCCTTGAACGTAAAGAAATCAAAGTGCGGAATATGATATACGGCCACAGTGCCATAAATGAAGAATAATATGTATGGACAAGGGAGCCAATGAAATAATGATGTTGTAAGTAGTTGAAAGTAATTGTGAAGTGATATATGGTTTGAAAGGTTATGAGATAAACATATTTATACCTATGTTTCTAATGTGTTATAAGCTCCTACGCCCTTATGAGGAGAGGCTATGGTATTCCTAAATATTTTAAATGTTCTTGATGTCCTATGATCACCCATGGCAAGTACAAGTGAGTGATGGTATGAGCATGAAATGTGGTCATTTGCCAAAATGAGAATTATGATGTGTTGTATGTCCTTATGGTTTCAATTATAGTATGTATGCTACAAAAATAATCAATGTAAATAACTTCGACGTTAAGTACCCAAGAACTATGAAATTAGCTAATGGCCTCAAGATATCAAGTGAGTGAATAACGAGATGAAAGGGAGATGTCCTATGCTAAATGATGATGAACCTTAAGAAAAGAAATTGGGCCCATGTGCCATTGAAATAGACTTATTGTTTTACAATGCATCTGCTAATGTAATGAGTTGGGTTTCTCCATGATGAGCATGAACATGAAGTATTCCAATGATATGTGAAATCACGACCTTAAATGTAATGACAAACTATGTCGCTTTGAGTTTATATGTAGTATTGTGATACACCTCCACCCGCATATATTGGGGTGAGGCGGCAGGGCCGCTTTGTGTATGGATTGTGGTATTGTGATACACCTCCACCTGTATATATTAGGGCGAGGCGGTAGGGCCGCTTTGTGTAGGGATTATAGAATTATGATACACCTCCACCCGCATATATTGGGGTGAGGTAGTAGGGCCGTTTTGTGTTGGGATTATGGTATGGCGATACACCTCCACCCGCATATATATTGGGGTGAGGCGACAGGGCCGTTTTGTGTAGGGATTGTAGTATTGTGATACACCTCCACCCGCATATATTGGGGTGAGGCGGCAGGGTCGCTTTGTGTAGTGATTATGGTATCGTGATATACCTCCACCCGCATATGTTAGGGTGAGGCGGCAGGGCCGCTTTGTGTGAAGGTGGTTATAGAGAATCCCCGACTTAATATCTATAAATGATTAATGGAAGCTCTTAGTAAATTGGCTCGACGTTGATGGCTATGTAAGTCCTTTTATTTTTACCATGATTCATCATATTCATGTTGTATTTCCAATCCCTTGAATATGTGTATTTGTATTGTGTAAGTAAACATTGTGAACGGTCTATGAGATGCATAGGTGTATAATATAATATGTGAATACTAAGGATGGTCTATGAAATGTATATGTGTCAAATAAGAGAGGAAGGCACCATTTTCATTGGCCTTGTTTGTACATGTTGTTACAATTACATTATATTATGTATTCCACGCATAGTTCATATGGCTCAGTTGATCCTAAAAGAAGTTTAGGATGATGCAAGTATAATAAGACTTGAAATATGATTCTATGGGATATTTCGTAGTTTCTTGGTGTATTTTATTTGCCTCTTATTTGAGTTACTGTATTTTCATATGTTGTTTTGACTTCCTTACATACGAGTACTATTCCACATGTACTCACGTCCCTTTTGTCAGGGACGTTGTATATTTTAATGGATGCAGGTATAATTTTACAGGATGATATGGATCTTTGATAGGGATCTTCTTCACTACTCAGCTTATGGTGAGCCCTCTACAGTTCTAGTGGGTGTTTGGGTCTAGTTCATTTTATGTATATAGGAATCTATTATCATAGAAGCTCCATGTACACTGTGGGTTATGTACTTAAAGTTTTGAGTTTTGTCATGTATCTATGTTCAAAGTATTTACAGATATTTATAAAGCTCTGTACCTATCGTGAGGAGAATATTAGGCCATTGAGCCAAATGTATTCAATATGAAAATCAAAATATTATTATCTTATGGTAAATCATGTATGAGTAATGATGAGAGGTTAATGTAAATTAGGCTTGCTCGACTGGGTTTACTCGGTTGAGCGTCGGTCGCGCTCTTCGAGTTCGGGGAGTGACACCTAAGCTCAGGGTTGTGACTCTGTATATACCTTATTCTTATTTTGTCGTTCGCTATGATCTTGTCTGTCTTAGAGTAGAATTGATCCATCTTGATTGATACTAGTGCCATATGGGGTGAGGATTTCTTACATATATTACATATTTTACATCTTTGTCTAGAACTTGCCATGCATATTATTGAAGCGAAATAAAAGTGTTGCTCTGTTTAGAAGATGATAATAGGCTTTCTTTGATATGTCTTGTGAATTTTAGCCTTTTCAGATATTGTACCACTAGTTAGCCCGTTATGCCTGTAGCCTTTTGTTTGGAAGCCATATTTTTGCCTTGATCCTTTTGTTGAAACCCTAGTTTTTGCACCATTCTTCCTTGAGCATTGTTGCTTAGACGGTGATATTATTGATAAATTTGAAGAAATAGATTATTAAGTGTAAAATGGTGACCAACGATAGCTCTCCTATTGTAAAGTTCTCCTACCCGTCCCCTAGCCAACATTACAACCCACTAAAGTCCTATTTGATTCTATTCGAGCATACTTAATTAATAGAGATGTACATAATGGGCAAGCATATGGTTCTTTGTGCATACATGTGAATTCGTTTTTGAGTGTGAGAATTGTTCTTTGATACCAAGTCCTTAAATTATATTCATTCTTTGATTTGAGTGTATAGACTATTTATTCTTGTGAGGGCACTAGTTTCATGATAAATAGGAGATGTTATTAGTTTTATTTGACAAAGTAGGTAAGCGAGCTTAAATTTTGTGAGTTAGAGTCCCTCTCTAAGGATAGGAGGTTAGAAGTTTGTTTTTTGTTTGTTAACTTTTATATCTTGCACGATGATCGGGAAGTCTACAATTGATGTTGTGAGTTGCTATAAGACCTAATTATTGGTATCAACTAAAGTGGTGGTGTTTTGAGGCTTGATTTATTAAGAGTGGTTTTATTGCTTACTTGAGGACGAGCAAAGGTTTAAGTGTGGGTTAGTGATGTTGGGCATAATTTTATATATTTTGATATTAATTACTACTACTAGAAATTCGGTAAAAATCGACTAAAAAAACCGACCAACGGTAGTTGGTAATGGCCAAAAACCGATCAAAACGTGACCATTTACGTGTGGACGGTATCTTTGTGGTCGGAAAGGCATACCGACCAAAGTTGGTCGAACATTACCGACCAACTTTGGTCGGTCAATTAAATTCAAAAAAAAAATATTGCAAAAAACACCGACCAAAGTTGGTCAGTTTTTTCTGACCAAAGTTGGTCGGTATTTTAATTGTGTAATAAAAAGATTCACCATCTGGGAATCGAACCGGGGTCTGTACTGTGGCAGGATACTATTCTACCACTAGACCATTGGTACATTTTATTTTACGACTGTCTTTTATTTGATTTATACTCTTAATTTGTATTTTCGCACGAAAATAATCGACCAAAGTTGGTCGGTTTTATTAAAAAATAAAATTACCGACCAAAGCTGGTCGTTTTTTTAAATGACCGGCCGAATTAACCGACCAATTTTGGTCATTTTTTTTAATATTAATTTTTATTTATTTTAATTGAAAAACCGACCAAAGTTGGTCGGTTTCTTGAAATACGCGGGACTCAAAAATAGTTTCCCGCATTTTTGCGCCAATGAAAACCGATCAAAGTTGGTCGGTTTCGTAAAAAAAAATTTAAAAAAAAAATATTTTGAAAAACCGACCAACTTTGGTCGGTTTTTTGACCGATCAAAGTTGGTCGGTCGACCTTGGTCGGTTTTTGCCGAATTTCTAGTAGTGTACTCTGCATTTTTACTTGTTTTTTATTGTATTTTATATTGTATATGCCTAACTTAGCTTGATTATAAAATATTATACTTAAATATATGTTAATAAATAATGTAGGTATGTTCAAGATAAAATTTGGACCAAAACACATTAACACTCGAAGAGAATAAAGGTCTAAGACGAAACAATGGAGATAATAGCTTAATGGCATACATGCATTACGTAGAATGAGATAAAAGTATGTGAGGAAAGAGAAGTTTGGTTGCTGGGTTCCAAAGAAGTATGAAGAAGCAACTAATTACGTGATTTGAAGAGACAAAGTGGCATTTGAATTATGAAAGGAATGCAAAAGTTAGGCGGCAGGCTTACTGGTTTCAGCGCCAGGGCTAGTGTGACACGCTGCTTTAGATGCTGTGTTGCGGTGGGTTTTCTATTTCGATCGAGAAGTTATTTTGGTTATACACAGTCCCAACTTTTATAAAAGAGGTCCTAAACCTAATTCGGAGAATATCTAACATATTTTTGAGGGAGACGCCACTAGAAAAAATACACACGAGGAACATCCAAGAGAGAGGATATATCAGTTTTCTTCATCTTTTCTTAGTATTTTCAATTATCCATTATGAAATTGTTTGATACTATCATGAGTGGCTAAAATCCATAGTTTTGGGGTTGTGATTTAGCCATGAATATTATTGTTTAACGTTGACATAACCTTAATTATAATTCACCAATATATGGTTATTTTTTCAATTCTGTGATTAATTACTTAATTGTCTGGCCAACAGCTAGATTCTATTAACTATCTATGCTATGATTGGGAAAGTCATATTTAGATTAGAGAAGAATTGAAGAGAGCACGATCTTAACTCTGAGGGGGAGTGGGACGGATTTGTGATTAGGATAGGAATAAACCTAGTCACCGTGCTCAATTAAATATCGGAATCTTAATGCCTTCTAAATAGATTGATTTCATAGGAATATAGGGGTTAATCTATTTTGAATAGGCGAGTAGTACTTCGGGAGAAGGCTACGAGAATAATTGTTCGATTAATTAGCAACCATGAGTGAATTGTATGAAAGGGAGAGTTAACTAGAACACAATAGGATTGGTGAATCGATCACAGCTAAGAGTGGCAAACAGGCAGGTCGGGTCGGATATAGTTCGAGTCGAAAATGGGTAATAAAAAAATAGATAAATTATCCGACCCGACCCATATTTAATACGGATAAAAATCGGGTTAACCGACGGATAATATGGGTAACCATATTATCCATGACTTCTTGAATATGATCACTTTTGGGAGATTTCCTAGTCTCCCAAATTTGAGGAACCCCCAATTTGTGGCTTTATTAATGTAAAAGTTAAACACATTGGTTACCTATTGGTTATCCATTTTCTAAATGGATAATATGGTTCTTATCCATATTTGACCCGTTTTTAAAAAGATCATTATCCAACTCATTTTTTAGTGGATAATATGGGTGGTTAACTGTTTTCTTTTAACCATTTTACCACCACTAATCACAACCCTGGAATATTTGTTTCTACTGAATACACAACAATTATTTTATTGCTTGATAATTTAGTTACTAGTTAGAATTATTGTTTAGTATGATCACACTTTTGAACTCGAATTGGCTCGATTGAATAACAATCTTGGTGAATTTAGTGGGTAGTTAATACAAGTCTCTGTGGGTCCGACACTCGACTAACCATTTTATTACTTGTACGATCACGTATACTTGCGTGTGCGTTTGGGACCAACATCAACCATACTTGAAATATTTTTCGAAGAAAAAAAAAACGATAGCAATTGAGTCATTACTTGAGTACATATGAATTAGGTAAATTATTCGCTTGAGGCAATTCATAGTAAGTAGTAGGATTTAGACCAAACCATATTTGGAATGCAGAAGGAGTTCATGGAATTCAATTTTATGAAAGAAGTTTAGCCAAACATACCTTAATTGAGCTTTCCTTAGAATCTCTACGATGTTCCACTACTCTTAGCAACTTCAATCTACATTAACATAGTTTAATTGAACCATTATTAGTAAGAATTCTCATATTTTACGTCTTTTAGTTATTTTATCAAACACTTAGCATGCATACTCATCTACAACCACTTACAAGTTTCTTCATCGTACAATCAATTTTCAGACCAATAATTAACCCACAATAGTCCTTAAGACAACCAACAACCCCTATTGGCACATGCATACCACACCATTCATTTTCCGACCCAAGAACCACATCTCCTATTCTTCACACACCCCCAAATTCGAGATTAAGGGCTTAGACTTTCAATCACCATCCCATAAGTCTCAACATAAAAATCTTGCTTACAAACTTATTATTAAATTTTGTATGAGAGCTAGGGATGAAGTCTTACCTACATATTAGAAGACCTTGTGTGTTTCCGTCCTTTAATCCCCAAAACTGGCGAGAAATAGAAGTGTGGAATAGTTAGAGCTCTTCCCCTTCTCTAGTGTGTTCTCCCCTCCAAAACGATCTGATTTTCCTTCTAAAATAACCCCTTAGGCTCTTTTATTAGAATAGAATCGGGTTAGGAATTTTACAAAAATGCCCCTCCGATGCCGGATCAAAGAACTTTGCATATCAAAAGAAAAGTTTCAACTCAAAAATATAAATTTTATATCCACACACATTATATTTGTAAAGACTTATGATAAAGTTTGACTTTAGGCCACAAATCTTATTGAGTCGTTCATGTTATTCCAATAAATCCTAAAACATAATATGAACTTATACAAAGGCTCAAAACATGAATTGAGACACGTTACTCAAAACAATGGGTTGGATTATCACAATTTGTCATGAATAGGACTTTCTTTTACATTTAAAACTAGTCAAGTTATCCGCGCTTTGCGCGGTCATAAAAGTAAAAAATTATTGAATATATTATATGATCAAATTGATAACTTATCGAGATAGAAGAGACATAATTTTCATGCATTATATATACTTATAAATATTTCAACATATCTAATTCAAAAATTTGTTTACCCACTTGACTAACTCCCAAATAGAACATTGAAAAATGAAAATCATTTAAGAGAATGTAGTTTCAACAAAAGAAAAAATAAACTAATTTTGGTAAAATCCTTATAATAGAAAATTTATAATCATTTAACTTATCAAATTTAGAGAAAATACTATATAGTGCATTATAGTAGTAAAGACATTCTCTTCTCTTCTCTCTGTAATTCATTGTCATTTTTTTTAACTTTATGTAAACTTTTCGATGGGCACAAAGCATATAACTCAACCTGATATAAGAGAAACCTTGCGACGTAGAAAAAGATAGTATTATTTCATATCTCAAGAAAGCCTAAAATTAATACTATATTTAGCTAGGTTTATCACCATAACATCGTAAGCCAATGAAGAGGTAAAAGATTCTTAAATTACAACAATTAATTAATGTATGTAGTAAAGTAGAACAACTATATACCACTCCTATGGAACAAAATTTGTTAGCTCTATCCATATGCAGGACCTTCAGTTCCAGTTCCACACCTCTCCGTGTCAATTGTTGGAGGCTTTGTCATGCCAAGAAATAGTCGCTTCGCTTGGTTCTGTTCATGTCTGAATGATATTGAATGGATCGATCCATATTGGTATATGGACATTGTAGGTTCTACCTTTTTCTTCTCTCTTTTTTTATGCATCTTTTCCGTTTTAAAAAAAAAAATGTGTTTTGCAGCTAAATTTCCAGAGGCGTAACCACTATATGATAATATTTAGCCCAATTCAACATTTGTAGTGCATAATACCTTTCTTCATGTAGTGATTATATTTAACTGCACATTCAAGACTCAAAACAGTAATTACTCGCCGAGAAAGGCAAAGAGCGGTTTCAAACATAAATTAGTCATCGAGGAAGGCACAAACACTTTTTTGGGGTAATATCGGATCGATGTCTCCGAAGGGACTTAAGGAGGCGCTACATATTAAAGATGATATTAAAAGGTGGCTATTGGATGTTCATAAGTGAAACACCTCTTTAAAAAGTGACTACTGAATACTCATAAATGAATTACGTACCTTTTTTCATCATTATAAGGAGAAAAGGCAAAATTCTGGGAAGAAAAGATAAATACAAAAGGCCATGGAGTAATGAAAAAATACATAACCCAATGCACACAAAAAAAAAAAAAAAAATAGAAGAGCCATGTCTTATGCACTCCTCTGAGTGTTGTGAAATGAAATCAATGTAAAATCAGATTTTTACAAATAAAGTAGAGTCTTTACGTTAGTTCCCTCTTCAAGCACAATTGTGACAAAAAAGCTCATAAATTTATGAAATTATGTTTTTTAATAAAAGTGTTAAAAATACTAACACATAAGAAACGTACAAGGAAAAGTACGTCAGTACACATGAAGCACAATGGAAATGGTTAACACATCCATTACTCAAGGTAGACATTGATTAAAACCACACATATTTGCCAAAGCCATGGAAACATAAAAGGAGAAAGTACATTATAGTATTCATTAAGCACCATCAAATTGGTTAACACATACATTACTCAAGAGGATGACTGTATACGGTTAAAACCGATCCTCGATCATGAAGATCGATCGAGGATGGTATCTCAGTCAAGGGGTATCTTCATGGAGAACCCGAACGAATTCCGAGATGGGGGCGTCGAGCTCGGGGCGTCCGAATCGACCGAGGTAACATCGACTGATACAGGTCCCGAACATCGATGTCCGAAAGTAATCACCAAGCTCGAAACCAAGGCCGAGGTTCCGATCCGACACCGAGCTCGAGTCGGTATCGAGCTCACAGACAAAAAGCTGTTACAACCGCACCAAAGGAGAGAATCTTGGCGGGAATTAAGGAGGAGACACACCATCATGGGTCCTCCACTAGTAATATTATTCCATTATGTTGCTATAGATAAAGTAGTGATCCTTGGCTATAAAAGGCAAGATAGATTGTAATAGAAGACATCTTCCCTGGGATTAAGAATTCATTGTGTTTATCTTTCTAAAGCTCACTAAGTATCTTTGTTCATCATTTTCTATTTTGCATCATAAATACGTGTATTGTTATCTTCGGATCAAAGGAATCTACTTGCCCTTAGAACCATACATAAATTCAACGTTATCCGATTTTTCGGGTAAACAGAAAGCGACAGACAGAAAGTGTAAATATTGAATCTCAAGCTCAAGGTGAGTAATGGCTTCTGCTTTAGTAATTGCAATTTGGGGGATGATGTTGGCAAGTGATACATGGTTTTTGAGCACTTTGTGGATCCCTCGATCCTTCGTGACCCCCGATGACTCTGATGTCACCAAATCAACTATTGAGGAATTGGAGCAAATCATTTTGATCGAACACTGGCCCGAACGAAAGGTATACCTGGGAAGGGGTTTGAGCCCCGAACTTAGGAAGAAAATCATTCAATTTCTTATCGATAACATCGATTGCTTTGCTTGGTCCCATTTAGATATAACAGGAATCCCGCCGGACATAACGACACATCGACTAAGTGTGTCCCCTAGATTCAGACCGATGAAGCAAAAAAGAAGACCCCAATCGGAGGTGAAGAATGCATTCATAAAAGATGAGTCCCTGCGCGCAGAGGACCATTTGACCCATTTGCAGGAAACATTCGATATTCTGAGGAAATACAACATGAGGCTCAACCCCAAAAAATGTGCTTTCGGAGTCGGCTCGGGTAAGTTCCTCGGCTTCATGGTGTCAAATCGGGGAATCGAGATTAACCCAGACAAAATTAAGGCCATTGAAGATATCACCATTGTGAACAGCGTGAAAGCTGTACAAAGGTTAATAGGAAGAATAGCAGCCTTAGGCCGATTCATTTCGAGATCATCAGATCGAAGCCACAAATTTTTCTCTCTACTCAAAAAGAAGAACGACTTTGCTTGGACACCGGAATGCCAACTAGCGTTACAAGAACTGAAACGATATCTATCGAACCCACCACTGCTGCACACTCCAAAAACCGACGAAAAACTTTACCTGTACTTGGCAGTATCAGAAGTCGCCATAAGCAGTGTCCTGGTTCGAGAAGAGGAAGGTACGCAATTTCCTGTTTACTACGTAAGTCGGACCTTAGGGGAAGCGGAAACTAGATATCCGCACTTGGAAAAATTGACGCTTGCGCTGATTAGCGCCTCTAGGAAGTTAGGACCGTACTTCCAATGCCACCCCATAAGCGTATTAACCACCTGCCCACTTCGTAATATTTTACATAGGCCTGAACTATTGGGCCGATTGGCCAAATGGGCCATCGAACTCAGCGGGTATGATATTGAATATCGACCTCGAACGGCCATCAAGTCTCAAATTTTAGCAGACTTTGTGGCCGATTTCACACCGACCCTCGTACCCGAAGTCGAAAAAGAACTACTGTTAAAATCAAATTTATCGACGAGGGCATGGATCCTCTTTACGGACGGAGCTTCGAACGTAAAGGGGTCCGGGCTAGGCATAGTTTTAAAATCTCCCACGGGTAACATTATTAGGCAAGCTATTAAAACTATCAGGTTAACTAACAACGAGGCCGAGTATGAAGCCATAATTGCAGGTCTCGAGCTAGCTAGAAATTTGGGAGCGGAGGTCGTTGAGGCCAATTGCGACTCTTTGCTGGTGGTGAGTCAAGTAAACAAAACCTTCAAAGTCCGAGAAGGCAGAATGCAAAGGTATTTGGACAAACTGCTTATCAATTTGAACCATTTCAAACAATAGAGTCTACGACATGTTCCACGAGAACAGAATAACGAGGCTGATGCGCTTGCTAATTTGGGATCATCGGTCGAGGTGAATGATTTGAACTCGGAAACTGTCATTCAACTTTCAAGATCTGTAATCGAAGAAGGGCACGCCGAAATAAATTCTACTAGCTTAACCTGGGATTGGAGAAACAAGTATATTGAATACTTAAAAAACGGAAAGCTCCCTTCAGACCACAAAGAGTCCAGGACCCTTCGAACTAAAGCTGCTCGATTTACTTTGACTGCGGACGGAACGTTATATCGAAGAACATTCAATGGACCGATGGCGGTATGCATAGGTCCGGGAGATACCAATTACATTCTCCGGGAAGTACACGAGGGCACTTGTGGCAATCACTCCAGTGCCGACATGTTAGTTCGAAAAGTGATCAGAGCAGGGTATTATTGGATCGATATGGGCAAAGACGCAAAAGAATTTGTTTGTAAATGCGATAAATGTCAAAGGTTTGCTCCAATGATCCATCAACCCGGAGAACAACTTCACTCGGTCCTATCCCCATGGCCATTCATGAAATGGGGAATGAACATCGTCGGCCCCCTACCATCGACCCCAGGTAAAGCCAGATTTATTTTGTTTATGACTGACTATCTTTCTAAATGGGTTGAAGCGCAGGCGTTCGAGAAAGTAAGAGAAAAAGAGGTTATCGACTTTTTGTGGGATCATATCATATGCCGATTCGGGATACCATCCGAAATAGTATGTGATAATGGGAAGCAATTCATTGGCAACAAAATCACAAAATTCTTCGAAGACCACAAAATAAGAAGGATACTAGCAACCCCGTACCACCCCAGCGGAAACGGACAAGCCGAATCAACAAACAAAACTATTCTTCAAAACTTGAAGAAGAGATTGAACGACGCTAAGGGAAAATGGAGAGAAATCCTGCCCGAAGTCCTTTAGGCATACCGAACAACATCGAAATCCAGTACAGGGGTGACCCCATTCTCCTTAGTATATGGCTCCGAGGCATTGATACCAGTCGGAGAGCCTAGTCCCAGATTTCGATTCATGACGGAAGAATCAAATAACGAGGCTATAAACACCAGCCTTGAATTATCGGACGAAGGACGAGAAGCTGCCCTAATCCGATTGGCCGCACAAAAGCAACGAATCGAAAGGTATTACAATCGAAGAACTAAACTTCGCCACTTCAAGCCAGGGGACTTGGTGTTAAGGAAAGTCACCATCAATACTCGGAATCCAAACGAAGGAAAACTAGGACCAAAGTGGGAAGGACCGTACCAGGTGCTCGAGAACTTTGGGAATGGATCGTACAGGCTCAGCATCATAAACGGCAAACAACTATCAAGCAGTTGGAATGTATCACATCTAAAACGGTACTACTGCTAAGGTCCGACCTTTCCCATATTTATTCAACTGTCCCGTACAGAAGTTCGAACAAAGAACAGAAGTATTATTTTACTCAAAAGCACGTGTTGCACTCTTTTTTCCTTAGACCTGTTTTTTCCCAAATGGGTTTTTGCGGCAAGATTTTTAATGAGGCAACCATCGATCGTGCTGCGCTTTTAAAACAGTATCCGAGGCTTTCGACCCTTAGTCCGAACGGCCTCGAATACCGTGGGGGTACCAGGCCCTCAAATACATCGAGTTCAGATGTAACAAAGCCTTCTCACAACAATAGAGGAAAAATTGTAAGAGCCAAAATGGTCAAAATGAACCATGCTCATATAGATTGCCCCAAAACATATGTACAATGACTTGAGATTTATTATGCAACCAGCCTACAGGCATATCGAGTTATCTCGAGTTCGAAATAAACACTCGAATATTAAGCCTACGGGCTACTTCTATATCGAGTTCGAAATACAGACGACCGTTGAGCCTACGGGCTACTTCAACATCGAGTTCGAAATAATCACTCGAATATTAAGCCTATAGGCTTCCACATTATCTCGAGTTCGAAATAATCACTCGAGTATTAAGCCTACGGGCTACCACATTATCTCGAGTTCGAAATAAACACTCGAATATTAAGCCTACGAGCTACCACATTATCTCGAGTTCGAAACAAACACTCGAATATTAAGCCTACGGGCTACCACATTATCTCGAGTTCAAAATAAACACTCGAATATTAAGCCCACGGGCTACTTCTATATCGAGTTCGAAATAAACACTCAAATGTTAAAGCCTACGGGCTGCCGAGTTCGAACAAGGACCCAATCGAGTTTGAAACATTGAAAAAGCTACGTTTACTCAGAGTTTACGTTAACCACCACATTATCATCAACTCAACAAGCAAAACGTCACTCCAAATCTGATCGATCAAAATCGACCTTGTTATATATATACAAAATTGCCTACGTAATTAATTTACAGATATGGAGAATTAGACTCTAAGCTTCTGGGTCGGGGTCTTCCCCACCCTCGGACCCGTTTTTGCTACCATCATCGTTATCATCGTCATCATCATCAGAAGCCAAGGCTTCAGCTTCCGCTTCAAGCTCTTTTGCCTTTCTTACCTCTTCGGTAAGGTCGAAACCTCGAGCATGTATCTCCTCGAGGGTCTCCCTCCGAGATCTACACTTAACAAGTTCGGCAACCCAATGAGCTCGAGCATCGGCAACCTTTGCCGCTTCCCGGGCTTCCACCTGAGCGGCCTCAGCATCAGCTCGATATACAGCAATAGACTTATCCGCCAAAACTTTCGACGACTCAACCTCCGCCTTAGCCTCAGCAAGTCGTATCTCAAGCTCATCGATTTTCTTAGCCTAAACCGACACCTTTTGCTTGACTTTTCGAAGCTGAACGTCGGCTGATAATAACTTTGTTAAAATGGTTTCTTTCTCCATTGCCAGGCGGTCAATAGTCTCCTTCCACTGGTTGCATTCGGCCCGGATTTGATCGACCTCCTCTCGAAGTAGCCCGATCTTCTCGATCTTTTGCTGCAACTGAGACAACGAAGGGTTAACCTCCATAGTCGAGTCGAATCCATACTTTAACAGAACGAGGCTCACCTGCTGATCGAGCTCGACCCTTTCTTCACGAACCTTAGCCAAATCCGCTTGAAGATCCTTTATAACCTCCTTTTTTTTGCTACAAAGAAGCCGAAGGTCATCTCTTTCACCTAGGACCTTCCGGAGTTCGGCCTCACACTGGCTAAGATCAACTCGAAACCTACTGATGGCTTGCATAGTTAGAAACTGTCATCAACACCAATGAAACAAAGAAGGATCACCGATATCGGAACCGTCAAGTATGGGAAAGAACAAAGAAGCCAAGTATGAAAGAATCATTACCCGAGTAATAAAACGTTGAGCTTTCTCTAACAAAAGAGAAGCATCACCGATATCGGAACTGTCATCAACACCAGTAAAACAATCCTTAAAAGGATCCGCTGCACCTGAGCCAGCACCAATATCGGGAGTCTTCAGCTCTCGGGCTTCCTTCAACGCCTCCTCAGAAAAAGACGGAAGAGAAGGTGAATGACCCATTGCCATTGCCCCGAGCAAATCATTCGGAGTACTCCGATCGAGACTTAGGTCTTCAGAACCAACCCCGATGGGCACGGCCGCCATCGGCTCAGCAGCTCTAGCAACCTCAACTGCCTCCGTAGGTCGGACTACCAAAGCCGAGGAGCTATCTTCTTCTTCGTCTTCCTCCCTCAGTCGTTGGACCGAGTCGATCGAAAGGGCAATGATTTTTCTCCTCACCTTTTGAGTTTTGGGCTTAGGGTCCTCCGGCCGAGAGGAAGCCCTTCGTTTCTTTTCTTTTCTTTGTTCTAGGACCGGGGACTTGTTTCCTTCATCACCGCTCGAAGGCCTCAAAACGGCATCCCTAGTTACACCTATATATAAAGGAAAAATCGATAACGAAATGAACGCAGAATATACCTCGAGGGAAATAGGAACCAAACCTCACCATGATTCTTGGCCTCCCATCTACCTTTAGCCAAATCACGCCAAGCGCGCTCGGCATAGGATGAAGTTGAGGCTAACTTTCGAACCCAATCCTCGAGATCAGGCACAGCTTGTGGCATCCAAGGTGCAGCTGGACATCAGAAAATAATATTAACAAATACGGAAAAAGACACGAAAAGCAAACATGAATCACTTACGGTCGAAATTCCATTTTTCAGGAAACAGCATCTTTTCCTCCGGGATAAGATCACGAGTCCTCACTCGAATATATCGACCCATCCAACCTCGATCCTTATCTTCATCGATGCTCGACATCAAAGCCTTCGAAGCTCGACGATGTAGCCTAATTAGTCCACGATAAATCTAAGGCCGATACAGTCGTATAAGGTGGTTCAGAGAAAAATCCAACCCTCCGGCTTTGATAGAGAAGAAACGCAATAAGATGACTATACGCCATAAGGAAGGATGAATTTGGCCGAGGGTGACCTGATATCTCCTGCAGAAATCAAAAATCACGGGATCGACAGCTCCCAACATAAAGGGATAGGTGTAAACACTTAAAAATCCCTCCACGTAGGTAGTGACGCTCTCATCGGAGGATGGGATTTGTAACACAACCTCAGAACCCCAGCCGCAATATTTTCTGACGGCCTCGAGGTGAACCTCCGCTATAGAGCACGTATACATCGATACGTGCTCACACCGACCCGGAACGGACGAAGGGTTCTCCACCCTAAAATCAGTTTTTAAAATACACGGGCCGGGAATATAATCTTGAACGGACGGCTCCGTCGGCGCCTTATCGTCACACGGCCGTGAGGAGGAAGCTTTCTCCTTGTGAGGTACGATTTTTGAAGTTTTTGCCATCAATATGAGAAGAAAAAGTCGCAAAGGAAGGTGAAAGAGGGGACAACACCAAAACTCTGGTATAAGCGGCACTAAAGCAATGAAGTAGAGAAAATAATCAAAGGGAATTTGGGAAAAGAGGAAGCACAAAAGTGGAAAACATTATATGGGAAAACTATTTATAAGGCATGGCGATTCGTTTCTAGCGGTAGCCGACCACCGACTGACACACATTAAATGTCTCGATAAAATCAAATCGATGGACAGCTATCACGCACGTCATAGTCAAAGTCGATAGAAACGTCATCATTGATTCGGTCGAACCTTAGGGAAATCACATCGTTTCTCGTCATCTCCTTTCCAAGAATCGAGGGGGCTATCTGTATACGGTTAAAACCGATCCTCGATCATGAAGATCGATCGAGGATGGTATCTTAGTCAAGGGGTATCTTCATGGAGAACCCGAACGAATTCCGAGATGGGGGCGTCGAGCTCGGGGCGTCCGAATCGACCGAGGTAACATCGACCGATACAGGTCCCGAATATCGATGCCCGAAAGTGATCATCAAGCTTGAAACCAAGGCCGAGGTTCCGATCCGACACTGAGCTCGAGTCGGTATCGAGCTCACAGACAAAAAGCTATTGCAACCGCACCAAAGGAGAGAATCTTGGCGGGAATTAAGGAGGAGACACACCATCATGGGTCCTCCACTAGTAATATTATTCCATTATGTTGCTATAGATAAAGTAGTGATCCTTGGCTATAAAAGGCAAGATAGATTGTAATAGAAGACATCTTCCTGGGATTAAGAATTCATTGTGTTTATCTTTCTAAAGCTCACTAAGTATCTTTGTTCATCATTTTCTATTTTGCATCATAAATACGTGTATTGTTATCTTCGGATCAAAGGAATCTACTTGCCCTTAGAACCATACATAAATTCAACGTTATCCGATTTTTCGGGTAAACAATGACATTTGTTAAAATCACACATGTTTTACCAAATCAAAAATGACTTGAACACAAAAAATACACACCAAATGACACTCTGCATATATCAACATTAAAACTAAGAAACAATATGAAATTTTCAACAACAACTTGGCCTAAATCCTCATTCTTGTTTATACCTCATATGAGTTTTTAAACCATCCCTCCAAATAGCAAAGAAAACGGAACAAAGAAAACTAAGAACAACTTCAAAATATATAAGAACTCCATTATTCAAATTTCACATGTCTTCTCAAAATATGAGAACAATTACTAAAAATTCGTCAACTTCAGTATCTAAGAAACCAGATGTTTGAATATGGCAAAGAACGTTATTTTCAATAATAAGTTGTTGCTTATAATGCGAAGAAGCAATCCATATATTTGAATGGATACACCTATTTTCATATTGAGGGAGATTTTCAGGAGTCATATACCCCGATAAGTTAGAGAAATAGTGGTCAATTTTGAGGTACTCTTTGGAGCAGTAAGTGGTGGAAATCAAGCATTGAAATGGAATTCACCTTAAACTGCCAAAATATATATAAGTCAAGAATTCCGCTTTCAATTAAGAAAATATTTTATAAAATTGTTAATAAAGAAAAAAATGTATAACATACTGAAGAGAGCAATGTAGGAAAACAAAAGGAAAGCATGAATGACGGCAAACAACTGAACTTCATATACACTTTTACAAACTGATAAAAAGAAAAAATCTATGCACACTTGCAGAAGAAGAATGAGTGATAAACATCATATCCAAACAAAATAAGCGGATGAGAAACAAAACAAAGATGATACAAAGAGATAAATGATAAGTACGACAACCGCCAGAGTAATTTTTCTGTAAATCGACGGCAACCAATGTGTCAAATCCTCATAAAAAATTAAATCAAATAGAAAATATCTATGGTAATCTATCACTCAATTTATAGAAAAGGCAGGAGTAGGACACAATAAATCAACTAAATTCTTAGATAAACACACTTGATTTGTACACCTTTACGAGATATAGGCACCAAGGAATCGGTGAGACGTTATAAGCGAGAGGGGTCACAAACTGACTAAATAGACGTGACGTTTCGGTTTTCTTAAATGCATAAAAATGGCAAAAAGTGAGGGAAAAGGCAAAAAATTAAGAAAAAAGATAAAGATGATTTCTGATCTATAAAGACGCCACGTATTAGGGGGCTCCCCCTTATTTCCTATCTCTTGTATTTCTTGTATGTATTTTGAAGTACTCCCCCTCTAATGTCTTTTTGTTCAAATATTATATTAGGTAGGGAATGAGGCCAAACACCCCTGCGGTTAGTTTAAAAAAAGAGATATAGTCATTACATTTTCTTTGATTGTACTTCTCATGGAGACAAGATTAATCAGTAAAAAAGGTAAGAGTAAAGAGAACACTAATCTACTTAGTCTGCAGGAACATTATATAACCAGCATTCTGAAGTGGCAGAGGTCCAACATGTCAAGATGTACAAGCAGGTCTTCGAGGAGGTAGTTGTTCATGAGCTGTTCTCTGTTACATTTCAAATTATATTCATTATATTTCTCACTTTTAAAGTACTTGTAAATGAAGTTGAAATTTACGAAAAAGTTAAAATACATAATTACTTAATTCAAATAGTTTGTGTAGAAGTTAGAATTACTTGCAACTTGGGACGCAATGTCTCTATAGCAATTGCTGATTTTTTATCAACTCCTGCACCTTGCTGTATCCATATAAAAAGCACCAGCATAACAAATCAGAAGAAATCAATAAGCATTTCACAATTTTATACGTGTAGGATAAAAGGTTGCAGTTTAACGAGAGGTTGATCTGAACTCAATACTTTCGACATGAAATATAATTTTATATGTAAAATTCATTAAATTACAATAAATAGTAAATATGAACGCATAATTTTAAAAATACAGTGGGTTCAGTGGTAAGAACCTTAAAGATTGAACTCAACAATAACAACAACCCAGTATAAACCCACTAGTGGGGTCTGGGGAGGGTAGTTTGTACGCAGACCTTACCCCTACCCTAGGATAGAGAGGCTGTTTCCGATAGACCCTCGGCTCCTTCTCTCCAAGAACTCCCCACCTTGCTTTTGGGGTGACTCGAACTCACAACCTTAAAGATTGAACTCATGTAGTTTAAATCATGAAACCGCCTCTGAGCTTAACCATTAAATTACTTCACAGTTTTCCTTTTCGGTGTGCTTGGTTCAAAAAATATTTTTCAATTTCCTAATGTCTAATTCGCTTAAATATTTTAAATAATATTTTTCTTATAAACTTATTTTTCTCTGATTTCGGAAAATAACTTCCCTACCAAAAGAAGAAAAATATTTTTTCGAAACTCTATTTTAACCCTCT
This sequence comes from Nicotiana tabacum, assembly GCF_000715075.1. Classification (NCBI taxonomy): domain Eukaryota; kingdom Viridiplantae; phylum Streptophyta; class Magnoliopsida; order Solanales; family Solanaceae; genus Nicotiana; species Nicotiana tabacum. The sequence continues at coordinate 42,783,359 of NC_134093.1, read as the reverse complement.
CAGCCTCACCCCTAGCCCCCAGCCTATCCCCCACCATTGCCTACCCTAAGTCCCACACACCCCACCACCCCCCCCCCCTCCCGGCCCGGGACCCCGCCTCCCTTGCCACTAGCTCCGCCCTCCCGCGAACTCGATCCCCCGAACCAAACCTACCCCAGCCTCCCCCTCCCCCACCAGCCTCCCCCTCCCCCAGCCTCACTACCCCCTCCTCCACCCCCACCCACCCCGTATCCATATTGTTTACTTAAATTATATATACATGTTCTTGGGATAATATTTTCTGCGTATTAACCAAATACGAGAAAATAAATAAAATACCACTTATGTTTTTAGAAAAATATTTTCCTTCGTGTCAAACACACAATTCATCCTTAATTAATTCTAAAGATTTTCATCAGGAAAAAAGAAGAGACAAAAGGAATTGAAGTAAAATTTAACCGGATTGGACCTATTATCAAACCCAAGTAGCAGTTAGTTATGGAGTGAGAATTTTGGACAAACCCTAATTTAAATTCAGGAATAGGGTGGACGTTTGGGCAATTCAGATTGGATATGAAAATTTCGGTTTGGATTTTCGATTATCGGATTGAAGAAATGACAATCCAAATCCAATCCAAATAAACTCGGATTGGATCGGATATTTTAAGTTTGGATTCGGATAAACCGTTTTAGATATTTTCGATTTTGAACTTATAAGTTGAGATGTTTCTTCTTTCTACGATAATGAACATCCAAACGAAATATTCATGTTAAATTGCCTTAAAAGTTCCTCATTTTCACCCGTTTGGCCATAGATTTTGCCAAAATAAATTTGGATTTTATTTGGCAAACACATGTTTGGCCATAGATTTTGCCTACATTTTGGTAAAATCCCAAAATCCCAAAACCAGCTCAATAACTGGTTTTGGCCAAAATATCACTATTATATTTTTTAAAAATTACCCCAAACTTTTGTATTTTATAAAAGAGCCCACCATTTATTATTTTGTAGCAATGTTGTTTCGTCTTCTCGGTCACTTGATAGTATATCATGTAGTTTATTATAAAATGATAATTTTGTATCAAATTTATTTATGTTCAGGACTATGGTTTGCGATAATATAATGAATGTTATCGATAATGGTACTATTGGGTATTTGTGATAGTTTTTAGAACTTGTGGGTATAAGTCATGTTTCATGTTTTTCCAAAATAAATTTGGAAAATATGTTTTGAAAACTAATGTCCAAACACATTTTCATCTTCAAACCAAACTTCACCCAAATTAGATTTTTCAGAACAAATTTGGGAATCTATCGCCAAACGCTAGCTAACTAATGAAATCATCATCAATGAAATACAACAAAGACATTAGTAAGGCCAATAAGATGTAGAATAGTAAAATCTTGTTCAAATAAAAAGTATTCTGATAGTAACTTAGTAATTAGTATTGAATATATGAAATTATGTCTAATGGTTAGGATATTGGACTTGTTACTATTGGTATATGAATAATGAACTAAATATAAAATATATTGGATTTTCTGATATCCAAAAATCTGAAGTACAAATCCAATTTCCAATCCGAAATCTACAATATTTTAAAATTAAATCTGAAATCTAATCCATAATCCGAAAATTCAAACAAAAAATCTAAATAATTCGGATTTCGGTTTGGATTTAGAATTTGCCCAAACTATGCCCACCCTATTCAGGAGTCATTTCTCTCAGACCCATGATTCTTGCATATCATAGGGGCACCCCCTGGATTTTTTCTTAGTCATAGAAATTTCCCCATCTAAAATTTATTATTGCTCTAACTTAGCCAAGTCTGAATTAACATCTCAATAGCCAGAGAGAATATTCATTTTAATTGTGTGCTTTCATATCTTATGAAAAAGTCTTTTTTTTCATGAGTAGAACCAAGGTAGAGCAAAAATAACAACAAATGAAGAGATTTTGTAATTTAATGTCCAACAATAAGCTAAAAGGAAATTTAAGTTTCATACAATGCAAGTATTTAATAGGGTTTAATTAATAAGTACCTTGCACAGAGCCCAGTCTGCGGAATCAAAGAAGGCACGTTCATGGTCCTGCATCCACAACATTACAAGTGGTTGTCAATTTTTAGTCAAAAAGCTTTTTATTTGAAACTTTTTGGAGAAAAAAGAAAGTATATAAAACTTGCCTTTGAAATCAAAGGCTTCTTCTTTGGCTTAAGTCCTCCATATCTTTTAGCAGTGGCAGTGGTCTACAAAATTTAGCATCAGTACCAATTATACAAAAGAGACGTTGAATCAAAAAACAACTTATAAAATTACAAATGATCAGAAGCGGACACCTAACGCACAACAAATCAATTAGTACTTGACTATCTCCTTTTTTTACTTGTCTCCTAGAAAGTCATATGTTTTTGGTCTTGGATTGAACTTTCAAAACTTGTTGCCTACCATTTGATTGATTTGATTCTAGAAAAACAAAATCAAAAAAAAAAATTATGGGACTAGTCTAACATGTCTTTCCGAACTGTATTATTCTGATTAAATCATAGTGTAAAGCATGGAACATGGACTAAAGATCGCAAATCCAGCTGCAAAATGAGGACTACTTCATACACATTTTCTATTTATTTTTTTCAAGGGAAAATGAGGAAGGAGATTACAACATGGGAAATCAATCTCTTACAAACAAGGTGAAATTTAGGTAGCCAATCAACTGGACTACTAAGATACTCTGCATTTTCTAGCTCTAGTTATCAGTAGACGACCAAATAATTGGTCATTTAGTTCATACTATAGAAAACGTCTCCAGCTTGGTTTTTAACCCCTAATGTTCCTGCATAAAGTAGGGAAAATAAAACGATATTTCAGTGAATAGAAGCTTCTGATTAATTCAAGCTAAGTCAATTTTACTAAATATTCTATTTAAGAATCTTTTATGAAACGCAAGAGGCGACTAGTACATCCCCTAGTTAGATGTTTCATTCAATGGTTAATTTGCTTGATTTCCCCTTAAAGAATCGGATTTGTTTCTAATTCTCCTTTTTCTTTTTCTTTTATATTCCTGCAACCTGAATTTCGGTTATTAATCTCATTAAAAAATGATAAACTCACTAGTTTAAGAATGGCATTGGGTTTAGGCTGTGCATAATTTTGGTAAATATCGAATTACCGTACCGAAACCGAAAATTTTGGTATTCGGTATTCGCTATGGTATTTGGTTTAAGTTTTTTAAAAAAAATTGGTATTAGGTATGGTATTAGGTATTTTAAAATGAAATAGCGAAATACAGATACCGTACCGAAATATATAATATATTACACAATACACATTTTATTAATTATAACATAAGTATAAGAAATCTAAAATTTTACTTTTCTTTATTTTCTAAATTCATCAATTAACTCTAAGCAATCAACAAGACATTTCTCTAAGGTTTCTCTCTCTAGGGTGGTATATGCTAGTCTTGGACAAAAACAAACGCTTTAAGGTTTATACTTTTGAGTACTTAAATTAAGATTATTACCGTCTATGACTCTATGCACTAGTTAGTATTCAAACCGAATAAACTGAAGTTACCGAATCGAATAAACCGAAAGGAGAAAAACCAAACCATACCGAATTTAATTAGGTACAATATTGGTATAGCATTTTACGAAACCGAATACCGAAAATATCGAACCGAAATGTCTAAATACCGTACCGTACCGACCGACGAACACTTCTAACGGGGGTTGGTGAAGGTTTGCAGACGGTCAGTCAACTAAGTGATAAACAAATCCGATTCCTGTCACGCTAAATCTGTTCTCCACCCTACTATTGCCACACTTACACTAGCAAGAGGCGGAGTTAGAGTTTGTACCTTATGGGTTCGAGATTATAATCATTTTAAGTTACTGAGCTCTGAATTAATAATTTGTATATATTCATTTAATTTCTTAATACAAATACAGGATTTGAACAAAACTATTGACTTCGGGCGAACCCGCAACTAGCACTGTAGCTCCGCCACGGAAACTAGCCCATTATTGCTTATCCACACCATAAGTTAGTGCCGACACATTTTAACCATAACGTGCAAATTTATTGAATTTTAAGCTATGGGTGGCAATGTTTCCGGAGTATAATCTTAATCGCAAAACCTAGGGACCACTCTTTTTGCGATCCCGTAGAGCAGGCTGCACGTGATTGCTTTGCCCCTTCAGCCCCACAAATCTACATACTGTCATACTCCATTTACGGTTCATTTTCGCTATATTTCTAATAAAATGTCTCAATTTATTTTTTGGACCACATTTATAGTATAACAAAGAAGATCGTATATATGGAGCCAATAATCGAGTATTACTACTAATGCAGATACAAGATAATGTGACTTGTGGCCACTCCTAATCTATCAACATATGATCCTTTTTTGTCTTATTTAATTCTTTTCTAATTATGTTTGGTACTTGAAAGAAGATTTAATAATTACACAAGAAAAATACAATACTAATTGAACTTTGATTTGTGAAATTAGGTTATATATTGAACTCGTATATGATTTATTTTACCTGATTTGAGACTTGAGACAAACCTAAGATTTAGTCGTGCTTCAAATCTCCAATAATAACAAGTGTCTTAACCGCATATAATGAGAAAGAAAGTATATAATTTAAGTCGATCGAATAAAGCACTTCCTTCTTATTTAATATAGTGATTTTGACCTCAAAAGATTCACGTAATAGTATAAGCTTTCGAACCCCTGGATCCTTGCATGTTTTTGAATTGAAATTTATTAAATATTCCAGCTTCTATGTGATTCTTGTTGTATCAAAACATAGAATATATTTTTTTTAATTGGAAGACAAGAAAAAGTAAATTGCACATCAAGGTTAAAGTTTTTTTCTTTTTCTTTTTCTTTTTCTTTTTTCCTAGCAGTGGGCGGCTACCCAACTTATACGATTCACATTGTTAGTGGTGGTTAAAGCTATAACTGTCGATTACGGGAGTTAGGTCCAATAACACATGCTTCATCTTTACTCTTTTCATACTTTAAAAAACAAAGTGATTTGGAAGCATCTTAAGGTTCATAAACTCTCTATCATTATATATGTACATTACCTTGATACAAATTTAATTGCCACCGACACTAAACATCTTTTGTACTAACAAAATTTTCTTTAACAAGAGAGTAGATACTGTGGTTGCACCTATACAACTTTTAATTGCTAGTGTACTTACAAAATTTTAACGATAGCACGTATACACCTTTTAGAAGATACATATACGTTTATCAACCGATTAATTGTGCCTCAATTCTAAATTAATTAAATTTAGCTAATAAATCCTTAGTAAACCTTATACACATATGCAGAGAAACTAATAGATGTGTGTATGTAATAAATTACATCAAACAAACCGTTCTTAACTCAAGTTTGTGAAGAAAAGAGTTAAAGATGACCATACTAGCAATCAAGAATATTGATGAAACCAGAGAAAGGCTCCTTAACCAAAGTAGCAAGAAAAACTCGAAGGACCAAAAAAAAATGCAAAGATTTCATCTTATGTAGAAAAGGGAGGAATAAAAAAAAAATTCAAGTACCTCGTGATCTTGAGAGGAGACAGAAAACTCTTCAATACTGCTGCTATCTGCCATCTTAGTATGTCACCACCACCAGTCTAGCTCTCCTCTGCTTTATCTACTTACCATAAACATATTTATAAGTTTATAGAACAGAGGAGGGTAGAGTTCGTTTTGGGGGGTGGGGGGTAGAGTGTTCAGCTCTAATCCAAACAGAAGGCAATAAAATATGTGAAATAAAAAGGGAATCTTCCATTACCTTGAAGCAGAGGAGATAACAAGAGCAAGCAGAGGAGATAACAAGAGCAAGCAGAGGCAGAAATATGGAGAATAGGCTAAGGAAGAAGAAACGGTGGGAAAGAGGGGGAGTTGGGTGTTGGGACTTGGGAGAAAAGGATTGTTTGACTGCAAGAGAATGAGATGAGAAATTTATAATTTTGGTACGTCAATGATATATTCTTTTAGGGTTTGCCTGATTTTCTAATTATATTTGAGTTTTTATTTAAAGAAAAGGCAAAATATTTATATAACTAATTTTTATTTTTATTAAAACAAAAATATAAATCTTTTTCATATTTGATTAATTATTCTATTAAAGAAAAATATGGGGAAGAATTTATTTTTTCGATAGTTTTATAGTCTCTTTTCTATAGTAGATTATTTCCTCTCATATGGATGTAATTCAAATTAAATTACCATATAATATTCTCCATATTTTTATTTTGTTATATGATTTATTATTGCTTTGTTAATTTTTGCGTGACACCTAATTATTTCGATCCAAACATATTATTCATACTTATTGCTTTCACTCATAACTTTATACATAAATATGAATGTCTTAAACAGATGCGTATAACCTAATTCAAAATCATCTATAAATGTTGGTATAATTTACTTTACCTTGAAAAAAATCAGGAAAAGGAACAAATTTTTTCAAAGAATATGGAAGGATTAGGAAAAAGTTTGGTGAATACGTACGTAAAGTGGGAAGGGGGCAATAGTTGGGTGTCAACTGTTAAGACATCAATATCAGCTGGACTCTTAAGCTTAGCTCCTTCGAGTTCCACACCATACATTACGCGTGCTTATTATAACATGCAATAAAAACCGATGGAGCATGGGGAGGTGTACATGTTGCCTACATTAGGTTGAATAAGAACATGTATAATGGAGCAAAGACCCGAATGAGAACGGTGGATGGGGACTCGGATCATTTTCCGGTTATGATGGGTTACATCAGGGGTCGGCACTCAGTCCTTTTTTATTTGCTCTGGCGATGGACGTACTGACGTGCCTCATCCAAGGGGAGATGTCGTAATGCATGCTATTTGCAGATGATATTGTATTGATTGACGAGACGCAAGATTGTGTGAACGCGCAATTAGAGGTATGGAGGCAGACAAAGGTTTCAAGTTGAGCAGAACCAAGACAGAATACTTGGAGTGTAAGTTCAGTGGCGAGACTCAAAGACGGGATGGGGAGGTGAGGCTGGACTCACAGGTCATCCCTAGAAGAGGAAGTTTTAAGTACCTTGGGTCTATTATTCAAGGGGATGGGAAGATTGATGAAGATGTCACACATCGTATTGGGGCGGGATGGATGAAATGGAGACTCGCTTCCGGTGTTTTGTGTGACAAGAAGGTGCCACCAAAAATTAAAGGTAAGTTCTAAAGAGTGGTGGTCGGGCCAACGATGTTGTATGGGGCTGAGTGTTAGCCAGTCAAGATCGCTCATGTCCAGAAGATGAAGGTAGAAGAGATGAGGATGTTGAGATGGATGTGCGGGCACACCAGGTTAGATAGGACCAGAAATGAGGTTATTCGCGTCAAGGTGGGTGTGGCCCCTATTGAGGACAAGATGCGGGAAACGCAGCTTAGGTGGTTTGCTCATGTGAGGAGGAGGAGCACAGACACCCCGATGAGGAGGTGTGAGAGATTGACATTGGAGGGCCTACGGAGAGGTAGAGGTGGGGAGAGGTAATTAGGAAAGACATGGCGCAACTTCAGTTGACCGAGGATATGACCCTTGATAGGAAGGTATAGAGGTCGAGGATTAGGGCAGTAGAGTAGGTAGTCTAGAGTGTTCATAACAGTAGTATTAGCAAGCAGTCTCGATTCTGTTGGTAATAGGTTTTTTTGACTAACCATTATTTTCTTTCATTGTTGATCACCTTACTACTCTTGCTGTTTTTATTCTGCTTTTATATGGCTTTTTGGTACTGACCCTTCTTGTATATATTTTTCATTAATGTAGTGCTCATGCTTTCCTGAGTCGAGGGTCTATTGAAAATAACATCTCTATCCTCACAAAGTAGGGGTAAGGTCTGCGTACACACTACCCTACCCAGACCCCACGACATGGGATAATACTGGGTATGTTGTTATTGTTGTTGTTGCAATAAAAACCGACACTTCTCTTAAAAAAAGAATATTGGAGAAGAGTTAAGGGAGTCTTTACCCAAAAGTCGATCGGAATCACATTTAATTTTTATAGTTGATATTAGATTATACTTATTTATATATATAAGAATTAACCTAAATATACTCCTTTATTGTTTATTGTTAAATTCTATTGCTCGTTATACTTTTTTGTTTATATATACCCATATCATCCAACAAAGTTCTAAATCTACCTATATTTTAACGGATATGATACGTGACATCATCTGATTAAAAGAACCAACCAAAAATAAAAATAAAAAAAACCCAAATAAAACCCATGACATGCTGATCCATTTTCGCCCTCTTTAATTTTCAGTTGGAAGTGTTGGAGTTACATGATCTTGTGGACATTTGGGCCTGAATTTTCAAGTCCAGTAAATAGGCAATTGTTAGTAGTGTTAGTAGTTGGGGCATAGTCAGCCCATTATGTAACAAGTAGACTACACTGTATTTATTTTATACATAGTTGTGGATCCGGTTAGAGCTAGAATAGGTTCTTTTACTCGTTTGCCCCATGTATATATTAGAACTCTAGAATATTCTTAGTTCAATTTTCTCACTTGAATAAAGAAAATATCTCATTCTCTCTCTCTTCGTGCTCTCACCCCCAAATGAAACCCTAGCTAAATTTTTATTGTTTCCGTTTGATCTGCAATGTTATCATGGTATCCGAGCGAAGGTTTTGGTAGATCCGAGGGTGAGTTGTGGAGCGGTGTTACCCCTGTTTGTTGAATCGGAAAAAGTTACGAGCTTGCTGTTTATTTTTGGTAGACGGTATACGTGATATTCCGGGGACGGTTTTTCTTTCACTTTCCGGCGTTGATGTTTCTCTTCTGATTTAGGCAAGCTTCTATCAGTTTATCTTGTTTCAAGGCTCACTTCTTCGAGTAAAAAGGAAGGAGATTGGTAACCCTAGTTCATTCCGTTTTACTTTATAACTGCATGTTTAGGATCGTTTCTCAATTCTAATTCTGTTGAGTAATTGTTTCTTCTGTATTTTATCTTGTTATACAAATTTTTCCCCTCGATTTACTATGGTGAATTCAACTGTACCTGTAAACCCTAACCCTAGTTATGTTGGAACTTCCTATAGTCCCGACCCTTCGAGTCCTCTTTTCATACACTCTTCTGATATTCCTAGAACGTGTCTAGTCGGTACCCCTTTCTATGGGTCTGGTTATGGGGGTGGAAGAGAAGCATGCAATGTCTCTCTCTGCAAAAAATAAAATTGCTTTTGTTGATGGCTTTTGTCCTAGACCTTCTACTAATGACAATCCTGCAAAATTGCGTCAATGGGACTAATTGAAACTAAAAAGGAATTGACCTCAACTCAGCAAGGATCACTTTACATTGCTTCATATTTCAACAAACTGAAGAAGCTTTGGGATGAGTTGGGGACAATTCATAAAAATTATGGTAATTCATGTACTTGTGCTGCTAAGCCAGGTATTCAAAAGGACGAGGAGGAGGATAAGCTTCATCAATTTCTTATAGGTTTGAATGAAGTTTATGTGGGTATTTGTTGATGATGCAACTTCCTTCTTCACTTAATAATGCATACAATATACTTCCTTAAGATGAGAATCAAAGACAACTTCATTTCACTCCTCAGCTGACTCCAGAGTCTGCTTCTTTTTCCGTCAATATCAATAATAAGTCCTTTCCTCCAAAACAGCACAATCAGAAAATAGATTTTGATCAATTCAGGAAAAATGTGTTCTGTAAGTATTGTAAGAAGCCTAAATACATGATTGACAAATATTATAAACTCCATGGGTTTCCCCAACATTTCAAATTTAATAAAGGAAAGAGAGTGACTACAAATGTGTCTACTGAGATTAGATGCCCATGTGTTGGTCAGAAATCTGCTTCTTCTCAGATCTGTAATGGTACTCCTAGTCCACCTTATGATAATCAAGCTTCATCCATTCTTGGTTTGACCAAACAATAATATTCACAGCTCATGTCATTGCTACAACAGACTCAAATTAGTTCTAGCTCTGACTCTCAACCCAACCTGATGGCTTCTGCCAACTTTGCTGGTGGTGTCTTATCTTTGCCTGTTTATTTTGACAATGATTCTCATACTTGTTTATTATTTGGGACTAGTAGAAGTGTATGGATTATAGATAGTGGAGCTACTGATCACATGAACTCTAATAAATATATCTTTTTTAATCTCACACCACTACCTATTCCTTACTTAGTAACTTTACCTAATGGATATAAGGCAAAGGTTACTTCCATTAGATCTATTACTCTATCTCCTTCTTTGACTCTTCATCAAGTGCTATATGTTCCATCTTTTCAATAAATCTGATTTCTGTGTACAAATTGATTCAGCAACTTAAATGCCTAATTTTATTTACTTCTTCTTCATGCATTCTCATATAGAACCTTTCCATGAAGAAGCTTCTAGAACTTAATAAATTGGACCAGGGACTTTGCAAGCTTCTTCATGAGCATCAGTCTGCTCCTGGTTTTAGGTTTCCTGTTTCTGTTTTCAATAAAAATGTACAGCATAAGAATGCTTCTGATATTTCCCTTAATAAGGTTGTACAAAATAAGTGCTTTGAATTCTATTCCTTTAGTTCCTTCCAATGATGTGCATAGTATAAATAAGCATGATGTATTGTGGCACCATATGTTGGGACATATTCCATTTGCTAAAATGAAGCTAATTCCTTCTATATCTTTTGATTTGTCTTCTAAATAATCTTTTGTATGCCTTGTTTATCCACTAGCAAGGCATACTAGATTGCCTTTTTTCTCACAGTACTTCTATCTCTAATTCCTTGTCCGAATTGATTCATGTTGATACATGGGGACCTTATCACACACACACACACACATATTCTGGGGATAGATACTTTCTTACCATTATGTATGATCGTAGTAGAGCAACTTGGACCCATTTAATGCAATCCAAAAGTAATGCTTTCTATCTGTTAAAAGCCTCCATCTCTATGATTACAACACAATTCAATCTTTCTGTTAAAACAATCATACGTGACAATTCCTTGAAAATAGGTCTCTCTAATTCTGCCTTACAATATTTCTCTGCTAATGGGATTTTCCATCAAACCACTTGTCCACATACACCTCAACAAAATGGTATTGTTGAAAAAAATACAAACACTTGTTTGAAACAGCTAGAGCTTTATTATTTCAATAAAACTGCCAACAAAATTCTAGGAAGATTGTATCCTAACTGTCACTTACTTAATAAATAGATTCCCTTCAATTGTCTTGCATAATAGAACCCCTTATGAAATCCTATATGGAAATTTACCTTCTTATGCTCACTTGAAGCCTTTTGGATGCCTATGTTATGTTATTATCCCTAAATGCAATAGAGACAAGTTAGATCCTAGAGCAACCCCATGTGTGTTTATTGGTTATCCATTTGGTAAGAAAGGGTACAAATTGTACAATCTATCCTTGTCTCCAGAGATGTAGTATTCCATGAGTCCATTTATCCATTTCTTTTGTCTTCTCCATCTCATAGCTCTCTTGTCCCTTCTATTCCTGCTGATGAATCTTATTCTTTTTCAGTCTGACCCTTCTTCCTTTCCTTGTTCTGTTCCTTCTTCACCCGTTGCACCTTCTGATCCGCCAGTCATCCCTTCAATTTTTGTGCCTTCTGATTCCTCTTTTATCACTCCTCCTGAAGTTAGAAGGAGCAGCAGAACTCACACACTACCTTTCCATTTTAAAGACTTTGTTACACAACTTCCTCCTTCTCTTTCCAGCTCCACTTCCACATTACTTTCTGCTTCCCACACAGTAACAACTGAGCCTCATTCTTATACTCAGGCAGTTACCAACCCTGCTTGGCAAGAGGCCATGAGGAAGGAATTTGAAGCTTTAGAGACTAATAATACTTGGACAATAGTTGAATTTCCTTCCTAAAGGAAAGAAACCAATTAGATGTAAATAGGTGTATAAAATTAAACACAAAGCTGATGGTAGTGTGGAGAGGTATATGGCTAGAGTAGTGGTACGTGGTGATACACAAATTGAGGGGATTAATTTTTATGAAACTTTTTCTCCTGTTGTCAAGATGTGCACCATCAGATGTCTTGTAGCTTTTGTTGTCAAGAAAGGCTGATCTATTTTCCAATTAGATGTAAATAATGCATTCCTCCATGGTGACTTGGATAAGGAGGTTTACATGAAGTTACCTCCAGGTATTACTGTTAATTCTACTATCCAGCACGCTTATCCTCTGGTTTACAAGCTCCAAAAATCTCTTTATGGTCTAAGGCAAGCCTCTCGTCAGTGGTATGCTAAATTATCAAATGCTCTTTGTTCCAGGGGTTATATTCCTTCTCTGAATTATTATTCTCTCTTCATTAAGAAATCTGCTGCTTCAACTGTTTTTCTTACCGTATATGTACATGATATTGTTCTTACGGGTGACGATCTTCATGACATTTCTGCCCTTAAGGAGTTTCTAAATAATTAATTTAAGATCAAGAATTTGGGTTTACTCAACTATTTTCTTTGCATTGAAGTCTTGTATGATAAATCTGGGGTTATTCTTCATCAAAGAAAATTCATTACTGACTTACTTCTTGAATTTAATTGTGATTTTGTTTCTGCCGTTGTTTCTCCTCTTGAATTGTGTGTGAAACTTAAATCTGATGATGGGGAGCTGTTGTCTAAGCCTGACACTTATAGAAGTTTGGTTGGTAAACTTAATTTTCTCACCCACACTAGGCCTGATTTGTGCTTTGCTGTTCAGCACCTAAGTCAGTTTCTTAAATGTCCTAGGATGCCTCATATGAATGCTGTTCTTCATATTTTGAAATATTTGAAAGGCACTCCTCATGTTGGGGGTTTTCTCAATAACTCTTCTGATTTTTCTGTACTTGCCTACTGTGATAGTGATTGGGCAGCATGTTCTGAGTCATGTAGGTCTATTTCTGGGTTATGCATATCTTTAGGTAGAATTTTAATAAGTTAAAAATCTAAGAAACAGGCAGTTGTCTCTTTATCCTCCGGTGAAGCTGAGTATCGGGCAATGAGAAAGGTTGTGGCTGAATTGGTTTGGTTGGTTCGCTTACTCACTGATTTGGGGCTTCCAACTGTGTCTCTTATTCCTGTCTTCTATGATAATTTGGCTGCCCTACATATTGCAAAAAATCCTGTGCTTCATGAATGTACTAAGCACATTGAGGTGGATTGTCATTTTATACGGATAAAATTGGCTGATTGTCTTATTTCCTTGCATCATATCTTTACTTCTTCTCGGTTGGCTGACATATTTACCAAGTGTTTGACAGGTGGAAAGCATCATTTGTTGCTTGGCAAGTTGGGCGTGACCTCACCCTCCAACTTGGGGAGGGGGGAGGTGTTGGAGTTACATGATCTTATGGACATTTGGGCCTGAATTTTCAAGTCGAGTAAATAGGTAGTTGTTAGTAGTGTTAGTAGTTGGGACATAGTCAGCCCACTATGTAATAAAGTAGTAAATACTGTATTTATTTTTTATATATAGTTGTGGATCCGATTAGAATTAAAATAAGTTCTTTTACTCTTTTGCCCCATGTATATATTATAACTCTAGAATATTCTTAGTTCAGTTTTCTTAGTTGAATAAAGAAAATATCTCATTCTCTTTCTCTTCGTGCTCTCATCCCCAAATGAAACCCTAGCTAAATTTCCATTGTTTTCGTTCGATTTGCAATGTTATCAGGAAGAGTGAAGTCCTTAGCAGTTTGTCTTCTTATTCTATTCAGGACTACAATATAAAGCCACCAAAGAAATCTTCACTGATGGTAGGACTAGTTATCTTAATCTTTGTAATGGTATATGAAGTTTACATATGTTCAATCGGCCTGAAACAAATTTGTATTCGTTTGAGTGCGCAGTTATTAAGTGTTCATGTAAGCCATGTGAGGCAACTGACATTGAAGCTTCAGAAAAACCTTATGCACATTTTCACATGTCAAAAACTTTTAGCGATGAGAAATTTATTACTATTCTATTTTTATGTTTTGGTTTTCTCTTAGTGGATAAAATTATTGAGTTGATGTCTGCTATATATCAGGGTCGAATGTGCTTCATTAAAAAAGGAAGATCGACTTGATCTGAACAGAAACATCGACAGTTGAAAAATGACAAGACGACACTGTTGCTTGATCCTCAACGCTGACGAATGAATTGACTCGGTCATGGCCACCATGTTGACCAAGATAGCTGCCGTTAAGTTGAAATCGGTAGAGGCGTCCGACGAGAGTTTTGCAGCGGCAACTAAGGAGTTAGCTAAGAGGCTGACGGGATGTGGTTTTCCAGCGAAGAAGATCCTAAGTTTGGATATGAGAATGTGAAGAAATGGAAGGAAATAGCAGAGAAAAAAGAGGCATTACTTGTTGCAAAAACTTGTTTCTCCCAAACGCACACGCAAGCATACGTGGTCGTACAAGTAATATAGGATTGTAAGTCCAGATATCGTACTACATGGACTTGTGATTAACTATTTACTAAATTAAACTAAGAAAATTAAGCTATTCAAGTGATTACTAAGTGTGATTATTAAACTAAAGCTAATATAGAGTAGTAAACTAAGAAATTAATGGAAATAAGTCGGTAACCTTAGAGATGAATTCAATGGGAGAAAATAATCCAGATCTCTGGGTTATCTAACAATCCCATTGAGTTTTTCACTTAAATTATCTAATTAATTTATCTGGTTTATTGATTGACAAGGTTAATATTGCTCATAGTATTCTCTCGAAGTACTACTCGCCTATTCAAGCTAACCTAATACCTATATTCCTATGGAATTAGGATTAACAAGAACGCATTAATAATTCCTGTATAGTAACCAAGTAAGGCGATTAGGAATATTCCCTATCCTAACCGCAATCCGTTCCTGATGCTCAAGTTCAAGATCTTTCTCTACTCAGTCTTATATGCAGTTCTAGAACTAATAAACTATGAGATTAAAGGAAGGGAAGAGAAAGAAAAACTGAGAATCCTTGCTCCCGAGTGTTCCGTGGATGTATTTCCCTCTCAAAATGGTGTCTCCCCTTCCAAAAAAGGTTTACACTTGCTTTTATACACGTTGGGGGGGTGGGGGTGTCTTGGGACGAAATAACCTTGTCCTGGGAGAACTAGGAGAGACTTTCCGTCACCAGTGTCCAGGGTAGCATGGGATGCTAGCCCTGGCGTTGGGATTTTTGAGGTCCTGGAAATTGGGCCACAGGTAGTGCCCCACGCTACCTGTGGTGCTACACTGTCCCAATTTTTTGTTTTATTTTATTTTTTCTTCAACTCGTGCACTTTCGTCCGACATTACCGCCGGATGACTCCTACACATTAAAACACCACGAATTAACATAATTTATAACATTACATATCCGAAATTTATGAAGCATGAGTAAAATGCGAGGCAACATGCATATAAATATATATACTTTAAGCTGAATATCAAGAGTCGATAAGTGTTTTATGACTGGTCAAGAGGAATTGACTCTTCCAATGAAGGAGATGATTGAAAACTAAAGAGGGAAAATATGTCAGCGGGTCATGGGTTTTATTCGTGTTTGGTTTTTTTTTTGGGGTTGGTTCTTTTAAAATCAGACATCACATATCATGTCCATTAAAATAGAAGTAGATATAAAACTTTGATGGACGACATGGACATATATGAACGAGAAATATAATGGGGATATGATTAAACAATAAACGAAAGTAGAGAGATATATATGATTCTTTTTATATATATCATTTTATACATATATTATATATTCGCTGACTATATTTAGTCTAAACAGTTGGGTGGACGGCTATTTTACGGAAAGAAAAGACTTCCCCTAAGATTCAGACTACATTGATTTAAACTACATAAATTGTAAAGCCCCGTTAATTTTTGTAAGGTTTAAAAACTTAAAAGTGCGCTAACGACGATTAGAGATAAGGTTTTGTGTGCCAAAAGAAATTATAGGCGAGTACTATATCACTTAGATATGATAATAAGTGTAGAAGATGTATTAAAGGTGATTTAGGGTCTAAGAACAGCTCTAGAACCAATCCAAATTGAAAACTGTATACGATTAAAACTATGCCCGCCCGATTTTACTATTTGACCGAGACCGGAAGATTGCATCTAAGGACAGCCTCGTAACAGAACATACTAAATTACGAGGACTAGGTACCAAGTTCAGAACCGAGGTACCTGTCGAGATCGAGGCTAGTAGCAATCGAAGCCAAACGAGACAGACATCGAGCAAGATCGAAGATAGCACAATAACAGAAAGGCGAGATATCCGTGACTGGTCGAGGATCACGGCATAAACCTCGGTAACTGGTCGAGGATCATAGCGTAAATATCAGAACTGTTCAAACTAGAAACGGTTAATTAGCTAATTATGGGATTTTCTTCTATAATTAGAATTATACCATAAGTATAACTCCTAAAGGGGAGTATTAACCATTTGTAAGACACATTGTTCTCATATAAAAAAGTCAATATAACTCTCCCTCTTTAGCTTATACTCTCTTGTCCATCAACTTGCTTTATTTTTAATTGTTTTGGTATCAATCAATTCGAGGGCCTCCTAGCTCGAGGGTCGAATTCCGTTTCAACACTGGTTCGCTTTACTCTATAGTTTATTTCTATCATTAATCTTCATATTTATCTATTGGAATTAAGTGAAATCACATATCCTTAGAACCTCATTATAAGTTTAATTGTTATCCAATTTTAAGGGTAAACAGTTTGGCATCCGTCGTGGGGCCTAGGATAATAGTGATTGCTTTATACTAATTCTGATAACACACACTGCTTTATACTTGTTCTCGTAAGAAACTTTGTTTTCAGGATAAATATGTCAAACTCACAAGCAGCGCCTACACACGGTGATGACAACCTCGGATTTTATGAGGAAAATGACAACATAGCCGCCCCAGGAATCGAGGTGCCTCAGGCCGACCTCGAGGGAGCACCAATTGTGAATCCCGTCGATGTTATATCACATGTCACCCTAAATGAAAATTTGGGCGTTAAGCCCGAAGGTAGTATACGCAGGGAAGTTCGATTAGGTGGTCGAGGTACGCAGGGCGGAGAAGATGGTGGCGTTAGCCTCCAATTGATATTCGAAATGTTATAGGCTCAACACGCCGCTATAGCACAACTACAAAATCAACACCGAACACCGAGTAGGATCGAACCCGAAGTCGTTTAAAGGACCGAGCCTGTGCCGGAAAGGTCGAATGCCAACGAATCGGGGACTGACCCCGCCATTATAAAAATGTTCGAGGAGCTCACTAAACGGATTGAATTGGGAGAAAAGAAAATCTAGGCAAATGACAAGAAAGTAGCGACATACAACTCCCGGATTGACCAAATACCGGGGGCACCGCCGATTCTAAAGGGTATGGACTCAAAGAAATTTGTACATAAGCCTTTCCCTCCAAGTGCGGCACCGAAACCCATTCCAAAAAAATTCTGAATGCCAGAAATTTCTAAGTACAACGGGACCACCGACCCTAATGAGCATGTCACTTCTTATACATGCGCAATAAAAGGGAATGACTTGGAAGACGATGAGATTGAATCTGTTTTACTGAAGAAATTTGGAGAAACCTTGTTTCATGATATGGTACCACAATTTGCCTCCTAATTCCATCGATTCCTTCGCCATGCTTGCAGACTCCTTCGTAAAGGCACATGCCGGAGCAATAAAGGTTGCAACTAAGAAGTCGGACCTCTTCAAGGTGAAATAAAAAGACAACGAAATGTTGAGAGAATTCGTATCTTGGTTCCAGATGGAACGCATGGAGCTACCACCGGTCACAGATGATTGGGCTGTTCAAGCCTTTACTTAGGGTTTGAATGAATGCAGTTCGGTGGCATCACGACAGCTAAAACAGAATTTAATTGAATATCCAGCGGTAACCTGGGCCGATGTACATAATCGGTACCAGTCAAAGATCAAGGTCGAGGATGATCAATTGGGGACCCTTCCAGTTCAGTTTATCAAAGCAGGCCCATCGGTAGAACTCAAAGGGATATCGATAGAGAACCCCGGTCGAACAGATATCGGTATCAACCATACAATGCAGATCGTAGAAACAACAGCCCATGACACAATCCCATCCGAAATGATGGAAGGAACGATCGAGGACAAAGCTCTCAAGGGCTCATGAGAAAAAGTGGTTTCGATAAACATGCCGATCCCACAGAAGCACCACGATTATCAGAATACAACTTCAGTATCGACGCATCAGGTATTGTGTCAGCCATTGGGAGAATCAAAGATACTAGATGGACCAGACCCCTACAAACCGATCCATCACAAAGAAACCCCAATTACATATGAAAATACCATGGTACACATGGTCATAAAATCGAAGACTGCAGACAACAAAGGGAAGAGGTGGCCTATCTATTCAACGAGGGTCACCTTCGAGAATTCTTGAGTGACCGAGCTAAGAACCATTTCAGAGACAAGGATGCAAATAGGAAAAACAAGCAGGAAGAACCACAACACGTGATTCACATGATCGTTGGCAGGGTCGATATTCCACAAGGGCCCGTGTTCAAACGCACTAAAGTATCAATCACCAGGGAAAAACCGAACCCGAGACTATGTGTTAGAAGGCACTTTATCATTCAATGATGAGGAAGTAGAAGGGATCTCACAACCCCATAATGATGCTTTGGTAATCTCTATCCTTATGAATAAAATTCAGGTTAAACGTGTTTTAATTGATCTAGGAAGCTCGACCAATATTATTCAATCGAGGGTCGTAAAGCAGCTCGGCCTACAAGATCAGATCGTACCCGCAACTCGGATTCTCAATGGCTTCAACATGGCGAGTGAAACAACTAAAGGTGAAATCACCCTACCAGTAAATGTAGCTGGAACTATTCAAGAAACAAAGTTCCATGTGATCGAGGGTGATATGAGATACAACGTACTGCTCGAAAGACCCTGGATTCATAACATGAGGGCGGTCCCCTCAACCCTTCACCAAATGCTGAAGTTCCCAACACCGGATGGAGTAAAAACGGTGTATGGGGAACAACATGCTGCAAAAGAGATGTTCGCGATTGATGAAGTAATACCAGTATCGGCGCTTTCGTCAACAAAGGGATCGGAGTCCAAAGGAAAATAGGAAGCTAAATAGCAACCACAACCACCAGCCTGGACTCATTCGGGGAAGTAGGGAATGGACGAGGACGCTGACTACTGGATCCCGTGATCCTTCATAATCCTCGAGGATTCTGACGCCACCAAATCGACTGTCAAGGAACTGGAGCAAGTCATATTGATCGAGTATCTACCCGATCGAAAGGTATACCTGTGTACGGGGTTAACCCCCAAGCTCAGGAAAAAATTCATTAGATTTCTTACCGATAATATAGATTGTTTTGCTTGGTCCCACCTAGATATGACAGGGATCTAGCCGGAGATCACTACACATCGACTGAGCTTGGACCCGATATTTTGCCCGGTAAAACAAAAGAGAAGGCCTCAGTCCGAGGTAAAACATGCATTCATCAAGGACGAGGTAACCAAACTTCTCAAAATAGGATCCATTCGGGAGGTAAAATATCCCGAATGGTTAGCAAACGTAGTCGTAGTCCGTAAAAAAGGAAATAAACTTAGAATGTGCGTAGACTATATAGATTTAAACAAAGCATGTCCTAAAGACTCTTTTCCTCTACCGAATATCGATCGCATGATCGATGCCACGGCCGGCCACGAGATCCTTAGTTTTCTCGATGCCTACTTCGGGTATAATCAAATACAAATAAACCTGGAGGATCAGGAAAAGACTTCGTTCATCACTAAGTACGGTACCTATTCTTATAATGTAATGCCGACTGGACTAAAAAATGCTGGTACCACTTATCAATGCTTAGTAAATCGAATGTTTGAAGAACAAATAGGTAAATCAATGGAGGTTTATATTGATGATATGCTAGTTAAGTCCCTGCAAGCAGAGGACCATTTGACATATTTGCAGGAGACCTTCTATATACTAAGGAAATACAACATGAAGCTCAACTGGAGAAATGTACATTCGGGGTCGGCTCGGGCAAGTTCCCCGGCTTTATGGTATCAAATCGGGGAATCAAAATTCAACCCCGATAAGATCAAGGAAGTCAAAGACATCATGGATGTGGACAATGTTAAGTCCGTACATAGATTAACAGGGCGCATAGCCACCTTAGGCCGATTCATCTCGAGGTCTTCAGATAGAAGTCACATGTTCTTCTCACTGCTAAAAAAGAAGAACAGTTTTGCATGGACCCCGGAATGCCAACAAGCATTGGAAGAATTAAAGCGGTACCTCTCGAACCCACCACTGTTTCATACCCCGAAAGCGGACGAGCAACTCTACTAGTACTTAGCAGTCTCGAAAATCGTGATAAGTGGGGTTCTAGTTCGAGAAGATCAAGGTACACAATTTCCTATTTACTATGCTAGTCAAACTTTAGGTGAGGCCGAGACTCGGTACCCACACTTAGATAAATTAGCGCTTGCCCTAATAAGCGCCTCTAGGAAATTAAAACCATATTTTTAGTGTCACCCGATCTGCGTGGTGACTACTTATCCTCTTCGCAATATTTTGCATAAGCCCGAAATTTTGATGGCCAAATGGGTCATCGAGATCAGTGGGTACGATATCGAGTATTGACCCCGAATGACCATCAAGTCTTAAATCTTAGCGGACTTTGTGGCTGACTTTACACCAGCCCTCGGACCCGAGGTCGAAAAGGAACTATTAATAATGTCGGGTACATCATTGGGGGTGTGGACCCTGTTCACAGACGGTGCTTTGAACGTGAATGGGTCCGGGTTAGGCATCATTTTGAAGCCACCCACGGGTAATACAATTAGGCAAGCTATCAAAACTGCCAAGTAAACTAACAATGAGGCCGAGTATGAGGCCATGATTGCAGGTCTCGAGCTAGCTAAAGGTTTGGGAGCAGAAGTCATCAAGGCCAAATGTGACTCCTTGCTTGTGGTAAACCAAGTCAACAGAACCTTCGAGGTTCGAGAAGATCGAATGCAGAGATACTTGGACAAACTACATGTGAATCTACATCGGTTTAAATAATGGACCCTACAACATGTGCCTCGAGAATAAAACAGCGAGGCCGATGCCCATGCAAATTTGGGGTCATCAGTCGAAGACGACAAGGTTAGCTCGGGGACTGTCATACAACTCTCAAGGTCAGTAATCGAATAAGGCCATGCCAAAATCAACTCCACAAGTCTGACCTGGGATTGGAGGAACAAATATATCGAATACCTAAAGAACAGGAGGCTTCTATCGGATCCTAGGGAATCGAGGACTCTACGTACGAAGGTCGCACGATTCACATTGGCCGAAGACGGAACACTGTATAGAAGGATGTTCGATGGACCATTGGCAATATGTTTGGGACCAGGAGATACCGACTACGTCCTACGGGAAATCCACGAGGGCACCTGTGGAAATCATTCAGGTGCCGAATCATTGGTTCACAAAGTCATCAGAGCAGGATACTATTGGGCTGATATGGAAAAGGATACAAAAGAGTTTGTTCGAAAATGCAACAAATGTCAAAGGTATGCGCCGATGATTCACTAACCCAGAGAGCAACTCCGCTCAATCTTATGCCTATGGCCATTCATGAAATGAGGAATGGATATCGTTGGCCCTCTACCATCAGCCCCAAGTAAAGCTAAATTTATTTTGTTTATGACTGACTATTTCTCTAAGTGGATTGAAGCACATGCTCTCGAGAAAATTAGAGAGAAAGAAGTTATAGATTTCATCTGAGACCACATTATATGCCGATTCGGGATGCCTATCGAGATCGTATGGGACAATGGAAAGCAATTCATCGATAGCAAAGTGACAAAGTTTCTCGAAGATCACAAAATAAAAAGGATCCTGTCGACACCATATCATCCTAGTGGGAATGGACAGGCCGAATCGACAAACAAGACCATCATTCAATATCTAAAGGAAAGATTGAACGACGCTAAGGGAAAATGGAGAGAAATATTGCCCGAAGTCCTTTGGGCATATCGAACAACGTCAAAATCCAGTACGGGGGCAACACCGTTCTCTTTAGTATATGGCGCCAAAGTTCTGATCCCGGTTGAAGTTGGGGAACCTAGAATCAGGTTTCGATATGCAACAGACAAGTCCAACCATGAGGCTATGAATACAAGCCTCGAATTTCTAGATGAAAGACGGGAAGCAGCCTTCATTCGGATGGCCGCACAGAAACAACGGATCGAAAGGTACTACAATCGAAGAGCCAATCTTTGACACTTTAAAATAGGGGACTTGGTTCTGAGGAAGGTCATCCTCAATACTTGAGACCCAAACGAAGGAAAACTTGGCCCGAACTGGGAGGGACCGTATCAGGTCCTCGATATCATCGGAAAGGGATCCTACAAACTTGGCACGATGAACAGCGAACAGTTACCAAACAACTGGAATATATCACTCCTCAAACGATATTACTGCTAAGGTACTACATTCTCCATTTTCATTTATATTTCATACTAACCATTTTCACGTGTTTAATCGAAGACATCGAAGGATTTCTTCAAACACAAAGTCCTTAGGTCTGAAAGCACGCGTTGCACTCTTTTTCCCTTAGACCGATTTTTGTCCCAAATGGGTTTTTTCGGCGATGTTTTTAACGAGGCAACCATTGTTCGTGCTAACTTAGAGCAATTCAACAGTATCCGAGGCTCCTTTACAATTAACCTCAAATACTGGGGGACATAATCCTCGGATAGGAAAATACTTAGTACCGATAGGGTCTCGATAGGTAAATTTTGTAAGGGTCAAATGGTTCAACGAACCAAGCCCATGTAGATTACTCGATCCCTAATGGCAAAAATGTATGCATGTTAATCTATTGAAAAAAGTATTTTTCCTTGCCAGATATTTCATGCCTTAAAGAAATTTTTACTTTACAATGTCATGCTTGTGATCTATTGTGGAAACTGACTTAAGGGCCGGTCATAACTAAAGTTCGAACAATTGACCCCACACTCGGGAACTGCTATCCCAAAAATCGACATGATCGAATTACTAAAACCTCGAGATCGTAAGACCTTAAAAAAAGGAAACCCTCAATCTTATAGGCCACGGCCACCCCACTCGGGGACTGATACTTCGAACAAGTTTGAAGTATAATAGGGGAACAAGCCCTAAAGGCGAACCCCAAGATTAAGGCTACGGCCAAATTAACACGGTTCGGAGACGTCCGATTTTCGTTATAAAACAGGCCTGCGTATATTTTCATAAACCGGTTAAAAAGGCTACCCTTGGCTGAATTACTAAGGGTCTTGATAATATCGAACCTCAAAAACCCCAATGGGTACAAAGTCATTCGAACTCTCGAACAAATTCTTTATTTCAGACTAAGGCACAACAAATTTTATATGATCAAACAGTAAACTTTTCAAGCCGAAAAGGGGGAGAAAACTATTGCTTTTACTATGGCCGTATCAGCCTAATTCAAGAGCCTATAGGGCCATTTTATTTTTGTGTTCGAGAAATCATCCTCACTAAATTAAAACCTAAGGGTTACCCTACTCCGAATTCGAGCAAGTACTCACTCGATTATAAAAATTACACTAGTCCAGCTTCGATCAAATTGCCTAAGCCTCAAACTTATGAATAAAACTTTCATAAGACATGAATGAAACAAAATTTTCACAAGGTAGAAAATGAAATAAAGACAAGTCGGAAAGAGATCTTTATATATATGAGAATATTTACAAGGTCCGATCAGGATCCTACACAAAAAATCAAAAGTAAAAAATCCTAAGGTTCCTAAATTTCTCCAGGGGCAGCTTCTTCTCCATCGAGGTCCCCCCCGTTCTCGGATCCGCTCTTGCTCTCGGCATCATCATCATCATCATCATCGGAGGCCAGTGCTCCAGCATCGTCTTCATGCTCTCTAGCCTTTATTATCTCGTCGGTAAAATCGAAACCTCGAGCATGGATCTCCTCGAGGGTTTCCCTCCGAGATTGGCATTTGGCGAGTTTAGCAATCCAATATGCTCGAGTTTGAACAGTCTCGACTGCCTCTCTCGCTTGGACTTGAGCGGCTTCAGCATCGGCCCGATAGACGGCCATGATCGCCTCTGCCTCGGCCTTTGATTTTTCGGCTTCAAACTTGGCCTTTGCAAGTTCTGAAGCCAACCAAGCCTCAAGCTCCTCTATTTGTTTTTCCTAGATTGAGCTTTTCTCCCTCATGCCTCGAAGCTGACTTTCGATCGATGACAATTGGGATAAAGAAGTCTCTTTTTCTGCAGCAAAGTGGTCCATGCCTTCTTTCCGCCCCAAGGTGTCCGCCTTCATCATATTTACCTCCTCGCGGAGCTGCTCGATTCTCTCGACCTTTTGCTGCAGCTGTGAGATTGAAATATTAGCCACCGTTCCTTAATCGAGACCATGAGCTTTTAAGATTTTCATTACCTGTTCGATCAGGTTGGTTTGATCTTGGTGAGCATTGGCTAACTTGGCTCTGGGGTCCTTGATCTCCTCTTCTTTTTTCCCATAGAGAAGTTTAAGGGCATTTCTCTTCTTCGTGACCCCTTGAAGGTCGGCCTCATACCGACTCAGCTCAGCTCGAGACCGAGAAAATGCTTCCCGATGAAGCGCTGATGCCTATGCAGAAAAAAGAAAAAAAGTTAGAAAGTAAGAGAAAAGCGAACACAAGGGTAATACCAACAAGGGGAGTTAAGGCTTACCCGATTCAAAGCTTGTTGCGCTTCGTTGAAAAGGCTCGAGGCCTCGCCCGAGTCCTTCCTCGAGACCTCCAAGTCGCTCAGGCCGGTAGTATCTTTGACCCCAGTAAAATAATCACGGAAGGGATCCTCCCTTTCGTGGACTCCTTCGATGGAGAGGGTCTTCAAGGCCCGAGCCTCTTGAATCATCTCCTCGGAAAACGAGGGGAGCATCGGGGAGCCTCCAATTTTTATTGCCCTAAGTGGATCACTTGGGGCGTTCTCTCCCTCTCGAGGGGCTTCGAAACCAGCCCCTATAGCCGTACCCACCATTGGCTCATTATGGTGGGAGGCATCTTCAATCCTCGATGACTCGGGGACTTCGCCCAAGTCTCTTCCCGAGACCCCCTCATCTCGAGACGGAGTCTCTGCAGTATTCACCGATTCAGTGGCTTTTTGGGCCTCGGTGTTCATTCCCACTCGGGCCACCAGCCCGGAGTCGTCTTCTTCCTCTTCATCCCTTAGACGTCGAATAGAGTCTTCGGTCAAGAGGATGATGTTCTTCCTCGGCTTACGAGCCTTCTTCTTCTTAGGTTCTGGATCCTTGGAGGTTGAGATCTTTTTCCTCTTTTTGTCCTTCACCGATTTTGGTGCCGGGATCAAAGTCTCCTACTCACCAGATAAGGGCCTCATGACAGTATCTTTGCCAAGGCCTGTATGAAAAGAAATTTAAGTAAGAAACGCTTTAAAAAAATCATCAAAGACGGAGAAAAGGGGCTTACCATGAGTTTTGGCCTCCCATCGGCCTTTTGATAAATCGCGCCATGAGCGCTCGGCATATGTAGAGGTCGATGCCAGGTCCCGAACCCAGTTCTTGAGGTTAGGAATTGCACCGGGCATCCAAGTGATCTCTACATCACGGAAAAGGATGTCGATGAGAAGAAGCAAAGGAACAAAACAATAAATAGGGGCTAATAGTGGGATTGTACTTACGCTTCTTATTCCATTTCTCGGGAAATGGCATCTTCTTGGCCGGGATTAGGTCGGAAGTCCTCACTCGAACGAACCGACCGATCCAACCTCGGTCCTTGTCCTTGTCTATGCTCGAGAATAACACTTTGGTAGCCCGGCGTTGGAGTTTTATTAACCCGCCTCGATAGAGTCAGGGGCTGTACAACCTGATGAGGTGGTCAAGAATGAAAGGCATCCCCTCGACTTTGCTCACGAAGAATCAGAGCAGAATAACAACTCGCCAAAAGGAATGATGGACTTTGCCTAGGGTTATTTGGTATTGACGGCAAAAATCAATGATGACAGGGTTG
Source organism: Nicotiana tabacum (assembly GCF_000715075.1). Taxonomy (NCBI): domain Eukaryota; kingdom Viridiplantae; phylum Streptophyta; class Magnoliopsida; order Solanales; family Solanaceae; genus Nicotiana; species Nicotiana tabacum. The sequence goes on along the minus strand of NC_134093.1, from coordinate 42,757,341 downwards.
AGGGGGCCTAGCGTGAAAGGGTAAGTGTAAACACTTAGAAACTCTTTCACATGGGTGGTGATGTCCTCTTCGAGGGTCGGGATCACCACCTCTTTACCCATCCAGTTGCAGTCTTTCTTTACCTGCTTAAGGTATCCCTCGGTTATCGAGCATATATACCTTGATACTGGCTCGCATCGACCAGGAATCGATGAGTCTTTATCAGTTTTAAAGTTGGATGTGAGAACGTACCCCCCCAGGAACACATTCCTCAAGACGCGGCTCCAACCGTGTTTTGTCGCCGGCCGGCCGCGATGAAAAAGTGTTTTCTTTTTGAGTAACATTTTTTGATGTTTTTGCCATTTGGATTTGAAGTTAAAAATTGATGGAGATGATAAGATTTGGTATTCTAAGAAGAGGTTAGCAGTAAAAATCGTAGATTTACAGATGAAGAACTTAGAAGATGTAAAAAGCTTTCGAGATTGGAAATTTGAAAATAAAAGTTTGAAATGGTGAAGAAAGGAGCTATTTATAGATTTCACAACGACGGTTCAAAATTAGCGGTGGCCGACCATCGACTGATGCGCATTTAATGCCTTGGTAACTGTACAGACGGGACATTTCGGTCACTTCTGTCGATTACATCATGAGGATGATGTCATGACAGGTCGAGGTAGAAAAATCAAATGCTCAATTCGTTTCTTGTCATTACACTCCAAAAAAAGACGAGGGGACTATCTGTATACGGTTAAAACTGTGCCTGCCCAATTTTACTATTTGACCGAAACCGGGAGATTGCATCAAAGGACGGCTTCATAACCGGGAGATCGAGGCTAGTAGCGATCGAAGCCAAACGAGATAGACATCGAGTAAGATCGAAGATAGCACAATAACAGAAAGGCGAGATATCCGTGACTGGTCGAGGATCACGGCATAAACCTCGGTGACTGGTCGAGGATCATAGCGTAAATATCGGAACGGATCAAATTAGAAACGGTTAATTAGCTAATCATGGGATTTTTTTCTGTAAATAGAATTATACCATAAGTATAACTCCTCTACTATGTAAAGGGGAGTATTAACATTGGTTCGCTTTACTTTATAGTTCATTTCTGTCATTAATCTTCATATTTATCTATTGGTATTAAGTGAAATCACATATCCTTATAGAACCTCATTATAAGTTTAGTAGTTGTCCAATTTTTAGGGTAAACAAAAACTATGCAATGAACTAAATTTTCAATTAAGCTTGCACAAGACTCAATCTCAAATGAGAACAACTCTCAAGATACAAATATTTATAGGCTGCATTACCTGTCAAATTAAAGGTCTTGAATCTAGATTTTAATGCTTCAAATCATTCATCATTTGGATATTCCTACAATAAGGTATAACCTTTTACCAAGGTAGTGGAGCAACCAACCTACATAACTGAAACCAGTAGCAACTAATGTTAGTAAACTTGTCAACATCCACATGGCATTGCGGTGAGACGCATAATCCGCTCGGGCTAAGGTCGGAGCACCATGAGGTACACATAATGACTATATATATGTCAGTAACTAAGAACTCCTACTAAAAGTTATGAAATGAAATTGATGTATACGGTCGAAACCTATTAGTCAGTCGTACGGACTGGTCGAGACGATAATGCTTTGATCAAAGGGTATCTGCGTAATGTCAGGTCAAGGTCTAAAGTAAGGACGTCATGCTTCGAGCTCTAAGACCGATCAATGATCAACTCGATATCATTATCAAGCCCATAACCAAATCGAACTACGAGGCAACGCGAGAGTTGTCAAAGATGCATAGACCGACCAACACCCACCCCAAATATCAAGACATCGAAATTCGGATCAAGCTCGAGTCAAGGCCGATGGCTCGATCCAATATCGAGTTCGAGTCAGTATCGAGCTCATAGACAAGGGCCGTTGCAACCACACTAAGTGAAAGAATCCTGGCAGGAATTAGGAAAAAGACAATTCATCATGGGTTCTTCACTATATATTTTTTATTGTATATAAAGTAGGATCCCTTTACTATAAAGAGGGGGATTGTTGTAAGCATGAAGACATTCACACATTGTAACAAAAGTCTACTTCTCATATTGAAAGATCAACCTCTTGAGCCTGTTTTACTTTATCTCATTCATTCTTCTCGCTCACTATTTTATCTCTCATTCCTATAGTCTAGAATATACGCATTTCTGTTTCTCTGTACGATTTGTGTCAAGTTATATCACACATCCTTAGAACTACTTATAAATTTAACTCTATCCAATTTTTCGGGTAAACAGTTTGGCGCCCACCGTGGGGCCAAGGATAACAGTGTTTGTTTGATACAAATCTGCAACACACACCGGTTTACGCTCATCTTTTGAGGGTGTCTCTGACTTCGAATTAGCAATGACAAACCCTCGATTAATGGCTTTACCTACAGACAACGAAGCCAGCCTTCGAGATGAAACCAATAACTTAATGCCTAGGGCCGGAAGGCTGCTTATCGATATCATTGAAGCTCGAGTCGAAGTACCTGAAGCTCGAGCCGAAGTACCGCTAGATGTCAACTCGCATGTGGCCTTTGAAGCAAACCAACGTTCCGAGATTGAAAATAGCATTCATGGCGGTACTCGATCTGTAGCTCGAGACTCCCATAACGTGGAGGAGAACGGAGTCAGCTTGTGTATGATCTTTAAAATGTTGCAAGCCCAGCAGGTAGTGAAAGCTCAGTTGCAGAGCCAAACCCAGCTACCAAGTAGACCGGAACCCAGTCCACCTCGAGAAATTTACCACCAAACGGAGCCAGCCGTAGTAAGGTCAAACGAGCAAGAATCGGGGACTACTCCCAAAATTGCTAAAATACTTGAGGAGCTCACAAAGCGAATCGAAGTCAACGATAATAAAGTAGAAACATATAATTCCAAGGTCGATCAAATCCCAGGGGCTCCGCCCATGATAAAAGGGTTGGATTCCAAGAAATTCGTACAAAAGCCTTTTCCCTCGAGTGTAGCCCAAAGACAATCCCCAATAAATTCCGTGTGACGAAATCCCCAAATATAATGGTACGACCGATCCCAACGAACATGTCACCTCTTACACGTGTGCCATCAAGGGTAACGATTTGGAAGACGATGAAATCGTATCAGTATTGTTGCAAAAATTCACAGAGACCCTCTCGAAGGGGGCAATGATTTGTTATCATAACCTGCCACCAAATTCCATCGATTCATTTGCCATGTTAGCGGATTCATTTGTAAAAGCACAGGCCAGTGCCATAAAGGTTGCAATGAGGAAATTAGACCTTTTCAAAGTGAAACAAAGGGATAATGAAATGCTGAGGGAGTTCGTGTCCCGATTTCAAATATAACTCATGGAATTTCTACCGGTCACAGATGATTGGGCCGTCCAAGCTTTTACTCAAGGGTTGAATGAGCGAAGTTCGAAGGCATCATGTCGGCTGAAACAAAATTTGATCGAGTACCCAGCAATAACTTGGATAGATGTGCACAATCTATATCAATCAAAGATCAGGGTCGAAGACGACCAATTAGGAACTCCTTCCGAATCCGCACATCCAAACAGATCGGTTATTAAAAACCAGAGGGACATCAATAGAGAACCGAGGTCGAACAGAGACCGATACCAACCATACATCACAGATCGAATGAATAACGGCTCGACATACAATGCCGCCCGGAACAATCGAAGGAGTGATCGAAGACAGAATTCTCGGGGACTGATGAGCAAGAATGGCTTTGAAAAACATGTCGATCCTAGAGAGGCACCTCGGTTATCAGAATATAACTTCAGCATCGATACATAGAGTATTGTATCGGCAATCAGAAGAATCAAAGATACTAGGTGGCCCAGACCCATACAAACTGATCCTTCCCAAAGAAACCCAAATTCTATGCGCAAATATCATGGTACGCATGGCCACAGGACCGAGGACTACAGACATCTAAGGGAGGAGGTAGCCCGTCTATTCAATGAGGGCCACCTTCGAGAATTCCTCAGTGATTGAGCCAAGAATCACATTAGATAAAGGGACTCCAACAGAAAAGACAAACAAGAGGAACCTCAACACATCATTCACATGATCATCGGCGGGGTCGACACTCCACAGAGACCCAGATTCAAATGCATTAAGGTATCGGCCACAGGGAAAAACGAACCCGAGATTATGTGCCCGAAGGCACTTTATCGTTTGAAAACGAAGAAGCAGAAGGAATCTCTCAGCCCTACAACGACGCTCTGGTAATTTATATCCTATTAAATAAAGTTCAGGTTAAGCGTGTTTTAGTGGATCCAGGTAGCTCTGCGAATATCATCCGATCAAGGGTCGTGGAGAAGCTCGGTCTGCAGAATAAAGTCTTGCCCGCAGCTCGGATCCTAAACGGCTTCAATATGACCAGCAAAATGACTAAAGGGGAAATTATTCTACCAGTTAACGTGGATGGAACCATCCAAAACACAAAGTTCCACATAATCAAAGGCGACATGAGATATAATGTCTACTCGGAAGGCATTGGATCCACAACATGAGGGCAGTACCTTGGACTCTCCACCAAGTATTAAAATTTCCAACGTCGGACGGCGTGAAAACAGTGTACGGGGAGCAGCATGCGGCGAAAGAAAATATTTGTAGTCGATGAGGTAACACCGATATCAACATTATCAGCCTCAGAAAGATCGAGCATTAAAAATATACGAGAGGCCAAATAGCAATCACAGCGACCATTCTCGACCAAATTGGTGAAGTAGGAAACAAAAGACGACGAGGAAGATTTCATGACCCCCCAAACTCTTATCATCCCCAAGGATTCTGACGCCACCAAATCGACAGTCGAAGAGCTGGAACAGGTTATATTGATCGAACATCTGCCAGAAAGAAATGTGTACCTGGGAACGGGATTGACCCCCGAACTCAAGAAAAAACATATTCAATTTCTTATTGATAACATAGATTGCTTTGCTTGGTCCCATGTAGACATAACAGGAATCCCACCGTCAATAACAATGCACCGACTGACTTTGGACCCTAGGTTCAGAGCGGTGAAGTAAAAAAGAAGACCTCAGTCTGAGTTAAAGCACGCGTTCGTGAAGGACGAGGAAGGTAAACTTCTCAAAAGAGGGTCGATTCCGGAAGTAAAATATCCCGAATGGTTAGCTAACGTAGTTGTAATCCCTTAAAAAGGGAACAAACTCAGAATGTGTGTTGACTATAAATATGTAAACAAAGCATGCCCCAAAGATTCTTTTCCACTGCCTAACATCGATCGGATGATCGATGACATAGCCGGCCACGAGATCGTTACTTTTCTCGATGCCTATTCCGGGTACAATCAAATTCGAATGAACCCGGAGGACCAAGAAAAGACTTCGTTTATCACCAAGTATGGAACATATTGTTATAATGTAATGCCCTTCGGGCTAAAAAACGCAGAAGCTACTTATCAACGCCTAGTGAATAAAATGTTCAAAAAATAAATAGGTGAGTCGATGGAAGTTTATATTGATGACATGCTAGTCAAGTCCCTGCACGTAGAGGGCCATTTAACTCATTTGCAGGAGACGTTTGAGAATTTAAGGAAATACAACATGAAGCTCAACGCCGATAAATGTGCTTTCGGGGTTGGCTCGGGCAAATTCCTTGGCTTCATGGTATCAAATCGGGGAATCGAGTTCAACCCCGATAAAATCAAGGCCATCGAAGACATCACCATCGTGGATAGTATGAAAGCGGTGCAAAAGCTAACCGGATGGATAGCTGCCCTAGGCCGATTCATTTTGAGGTCATCAGATCGAAGCCACAGATTCTTCTCTCTACTCAAAAAGAAGAACGACTTCGCTTGGACCCCGGAATGCTAACAAGCTTTAGAACAATTGAAGCAATACCTGTCGAGCCCGCCACTGCTTCACACTCCGAAGACAGATGCAAGACTTTACTTATACTTGGCCATATAGGAAATCGCGGTAAGTGGCGTCCTAGTTCGAGAAGAGCAAGGTACACAATTTCCTGTTTATTACGTAAGTCAGACCTTAGGAGAAGCAGAGACTAGATGTCCACACTTAGAGAAATTAGCACTCGCACTGATAAGCGCTTCTAGGAAATTAAGACCATACTTTCAATGTCACCCCATATGCGTGTTGACAACTTACCCACTTCTTAATATTTTACACAAGCCCGAACTATCGGGCCGATTGGCCAAATGGGCCATCGAGATCAGCGGGTACGATATCAAATATCAACCCCGTACGGCCATCAAGTCTCAAAGGTTAGCAAACTTCGTGGCTTATTTCACGCCAGCCCTCGTACCCGAAGTTGCAAAAGAACTCTTGTTAAAATCGGGTACATTATTGGGGGTTTAGACCCTCTTCACAGATGGTGCTTCAAATGTGAAGGGGTCCGGGCTTGGCATCGTGTTGAAACCCCCCACGGGAGGCATCATTAGGCAGTCTATCAAAACTTCTAGGTTAACTAACAATGAGTCCGAGTACGAGTTCATGATTGCAGGTCTCGAGCTGGCAAAAAGCCTGGGAGCAGAAATGATTGAAGCTAAATGTGACTCTTTACCTGTAGTAAACCAAGTAAACAAAACCTTCGAGGTTCGAGAAGGCAGAATGCAGAGGTATTTGGACAAATTACAGGTAACTTTGCACCGTTTTAAGGAATGGACTTTGCAACATGTTCCTCGAGAACAAAACAGTGAGGCCGATGCACTCGCAAATTTGGGGTCATCGGTCGAGGAGGATGAGATCGATTCGGGGACTGTCGTTCAACTCTCGAGATCCGTAATCGAGGAGGGGCACGCCGAGATAAACTCCACAAGCTTAACCTGGGATTGGAGAAATAAGTATATTGAATATTTGGGAAACGGAAAACTCCTATCAAAACCTAAAGAGTCAAGGGCCCTACGAACCAAAGCTTCTCAATTCACGTTGGCTGAAGATGGAACATTGTACAGAAGGACGTTCGATGGACCATTGGCAGTATGCTTGGGACCAGGAGACACCGATTATGTTTTACGAGAGGTCCATGAAGGCACTTGTGGGAACTACTCCGGCGCTGAATCACTGATTCACAAAATTATCAGAGCAGGATATTACTGGGATAACATGGAAAGTGACACTAAGGAGTTTGTTCGAAGATGTGATAAATGTCAAAGGTTTGGACCGATGATCCATCAACCCGGGGAACAACTTCATTCAATCCTATCTCCAAGGCCATTCATGAAATGGGGGATGGATATCGTCGGCCCCAGGTAAAGCTAAATTCATTTTATTTATGACTGACTATTTCTATAAATTGGTTGAAGCACAGGAGTTCGAGAAAGTAAGAGAAAAAGAGGATATAGATTTCACCTGGGATCACATCGTGTGTCGATTCGGGATACCCGCAGAAATAACATGTGATAATGGTAAGCAATTTATTGGCAGTAAAGAAACAAAATTTCTTGAAGATCATAAAATAAAAAGGATATTATCGACACCGTATCACCCTAGTGGGAACAGACAAGTCGAATCAACAAACAAGACTATCATCCAAAACATGAAGAAAAGGTTGAACGAAGCCAAAGGGAAATGGAGAGAAATTCTGTCCGAAGTCCTATGGGCATATCTAACAACATCGAAGTCCAGTATAGGAGCAACTCTGTTTTCCTTAGTGTATGGCTCCGAAGCCTTAATTCCAGTCAAAGTCAGAGAACCCAGCACAAGGTTTTAACATACATCGGTGGAATCAAACCATGAGGCAATGAACACTAGCCTCGAATTATTAGATGAAAAACGAGAAGCGGCACTCGTTCAAATGGCTGCACAAAAATAACGAATCGAAAGGTACTACAATATAAGAACCAACCTCTGCCACTTCAGGATCGGGAACTTAGTCCTAAGGAAGGTCACTATCAATACTCGAGATCCTAATGAAGGGAAGCTCGGCCCAAATTGGGAAGGACCTTATCAGGTCCTCCATATAGTCAGAAAGGGATCTTATAAACTCGGAACGATGGATGGCAAACCATTATCGAACAACTGGAACATATCACTCCTCAAACGATATTATTTTTAAGTTATGATTCTATCTTTCCTTTCACCCATATATACATATTCGAAGCTAACCCATTGCAGGAGTTCGATCAAAGACGTTGAGACCTCAGGTTTTAAAGCACGTGTTGCACTCTTTTCCCCCTTAGATCGGCTTTTATCCCAAATGGGTTTTTTCCGATGAGGTTTTTAACAAGGCAACAACTATGTGCTACCTGAGGGCCATTCAACAGTATCTAAGGCTTCTTCATAATCAACCTAGAATATTGGGGGGGCCTACCATCAAGAATAAACCAAGTTTGATACAAGAAAGTTTCTTCATATCAAATTAATGTCAGACAGGGTCTCGATAGAGAAACGTTTAAGGGCCAAATGGTCAAAATAAACCATGCACGTAGTTTTGCTCGAGCCCTGACGCAAGATACAAATGCATGTATAATGACTTATAAAGGAAAACTTCTTCTTTTCAAATATCTCATACTTCGAAAAGATCTTTCTACTTCATAATTCAAATAGGCTCAAGGGCCGACCACTATCGAAAGAATTTCAGGTAATGGACGATCATAAAGCCTACGGGCTATAATACTTCGAGTTTGAGTTCGAACAATCACTCACTCGACTATCAAGCCTAAGGGCCATCCTACATCAAGTTCTAACAAATCACTCACTCGACCATTAAAGCCTACGGGCTATAATATTTCGAGTTCGAGTTCGAACAATCACTCACTCGACTATCAAGCCTAAGGGCTGTCCTACATCGAGTTCGAGCAAACCACTCACTCGACCATAAGAGCCTACGCGCTACAATATTTCGAGTTTGAGTTTGAACAATCACTCACTCGACTATCAAGCCTAAGGGCTATCCTACTTCGAGTTCGAGCAAACCACTCACTTGACCATAAAGCCTACGGGCTACAAATACTTTGAGTTCGATTTCGAATAATCACTCAATCGACTATCAAACCTAAGGGCCATCTTACTTCGAGTTCGAGCAATCACTCACTCGACCATAAAAAGCCTACGGGCTACAATACTCCGAGTTCGAGTTCGAGTTCGAGAAATCATTCACTCAATTATTAAGCCTAAGGGTTATCTTACTTCAAGCTCAAATAATAACCCACTTAATTATTAAGCTTAAGCACCAATACAGTGAGAGTTTGAGCTTTGTTCTCACTTAAATCGGACCGAAAGGGTTCCATTACTCCAAAGCTCAAGATAGCTCAACTCAAAGAACTGCCATAAAACTAGGTTTCCATAACAAAATCTTCACAAAAGCAAAAGCATGTTTGAACATAAAACTAAGAAGGCATTCAAAAGAAGCTCAATTATTAACAAAAAGGGTAATGTACAAGAGACCGGTCAAAACTTCGCAAAAGGGAAACTAAGTCCTAACTATGGCCGGTGTCAATATCTCCTTCGGGAGCTGCTTCCCCTTTAGGATCCTCACCGGACCCGCCCCAACTGCCTTCTTCATCATCATCTTCATCATCGAAGGAGACAAGCTGCCTGGCTTCAGCTTCGAGCGCCTTAGCTCGGGCAATCTCCTCGGAAAGTTCAAAACCTCGAGTCTGGACTTCCTAGAGGGTTTCCCTCCGGGATTGGCACTTTGCCAAGTCAGTAACCCGTTGCTCTCGATCAGAAGTCTCCCTTAGCTGCATTTGAGCAGCCTCGGCATCGGCCCGATACATAGCAATAGACTTGTCCGCCATGACTTTTGATGACTCGATCTCTGCCTTGGCCTTAGCAAGCCCGGTTTAAAGCTCCTCGATCCTCCTGGCCTGGGTCGAAATATTTTGCTTGACGCCTCGAAGCTGAACATCGGCTGATAATAGTTTGGCCAGGATAGTTTCTTTTTCTATAGCCAGGCCGTCCAAAGTCTCCTTCCACCGATCACACTCAGCCTTGATCTGATTAGCTTCTGCCCGAAGCAACCCGATCTTAGGGTCCTCAAACTGAGAAGCAACTTTTCGCTTTTTATCTTTCCCCGATTTCGAAACTGGGGACTTGGTTACTTCCTCACCACTTGAAGGCCTCAAAACAGAATCCTTGGTCATGCCTACATGAAAGGAAGTCAGTAACGAATGGAGCATAAAATTGTTTCACAAAAACATGAAAAGGGACCCTTACCATAATTCTTGGCCTCCCATCTACCTTTTGCCAAGTCACGCTAGGCGCGTTTGACATAAGAGGAAGTCGAGGCTAACTTCTGAACCCAATCCTCGAGGTCAGGTACCGCTTGAGGCATCCAAGGGACGGGTGCACATCGGAGGGGGATATCAGACAGAATCGGAGAAAGATAAAAAAGAAAATCACTTACGGTTGAAATTTCACTCCTCGGGGAGCGACATCTTCTCTTCCGGAATAAGGTCACGGGTTCTCACCCGAATAAAGCGGCCCATCCAACCCCGATCCTTGTCTTCATCGATGCTCGACATTAAAGCTTTCGTTGACCGGCGGTGGAGCCTGATTAGTCCTCAAACAATTTGAGGCCGATACAATCACATAAGCTGATTTAGAGTAAATCCCATCCCCCCGGCCTTGTTGGAGAAGAAGCACAGTATGATTACTATGCGCCATAGAGAAGGGTGAATTTGGCCAAGAGTGACCTGATATCTTGTGCAAAAATCAATAATCACTGGGTTGATGGGACCCAACATGAAGGGGTAAGTATAAACACTTAAAAACCCTTCCACGTGAGTGACGATGCTCTCTTCGGGAGAAGGAATTTGCAGCACAACCTCGGGACTCCAGTTGCAGTACTTCCTCATGGCCTCGAGATGGCTCTCTGTTATCGAGCACATGTACATCGACACATGCTCACATCGGCTCGGAACTGACAAAGGGTTTTCAACCTTAAAATCGGCCTTTAGAATATACGGGCCAGGAATGTACTCGTAGAGAAGCGGCTCCGCCGGTGCCTTGTTGCCGGACGGCTGGGAAGAAGAAGCTTTCTCCTTCTGCGGTACGGTTTTTGAAATTTTTGCCATTGGTATAAGTAAAAGAGGGGTGAAGGAAGATAAAAGGAAGATGGTTTCAAACTCCAATGAAGATTGCTCTACAGGCGGCGAAATAGAGACGAAAAGAGTGAAAAAAAATTGGGGGTTTGATTAGAGTAACAGATAAAGTTTGATTTAGGAACGGGCTATTTATGGGCTGAACAGAGGCGGTTCAATCTCAGGTAATGGCAGACATCGACTGACATGCATTAAATGTCTCGGTAAACTGAACCGATGGGATAGCTACCACGTGCGTCATGGTCGGACTCAGTACAGATGTCAGTATACATGTCACGCCCCAACCTCGGGGAGCGTGACCGGTGCTCAACCGAGTGAACCCGGTCGAGAAAGCCTAGTAAACCTTTCCTACCCAACTCATTCATGATCCAAAAAGGGAATGCGTCACCATTTATAAAATAGGGGAGAGATCAATTATATAAATATATAAACGTTGCTAGTTCATTTTTCATTATATGCATTATGCCATAGTTAAGTTTCCATAATACAACTCGGTCCAACGACAACCACAACATACATACATGACCCACATAAACGTCTACGGAGCCTCTAAGGGTACAAAAGAGTAACATGACAATGCCGGCAACAAGGCCCCGGTTATACCTCAAAATATAAAAACTTATACAGAAGAAGGACTACATGACCCCAGGAAGAAATGGGGCTCACCAAGACTGCTGTGATGAGTGTGAGGGAGAGCACTACTATATGCGATCAGCGCTATCTGCGAAGGAACTACCTACATCCATTCAAAGATGTAGCGCCCCTGGCAAAAGGGACATTAGTACTGTCAAATAGTACTAGTATGTAAGGCAAACACTAATCTTAGTAGAATGAACAGTGAAACAAAGAGAAGGCAGTCATAACAATCAATAAGTACTTCACAGAAATACAAAGAATCACCAAATAGGGATCACATAATTTCCAATTCAATCTTTCCATCTTTTTAGGTTAATAATCTTTAGTGCCAAATCCACAACTCACAATGCCACCGTGTTTTTACACGGAGTCCGATCTCGGCCCGACCAGCTAAGCCATCCCAAGTGAGACATATCCATATCCACAATATAAATCAATAATTCCAACACAAATGCCACCATGTGTACGGCATAGCGTCCGATCTCGGCCCGATCGGCTAAGCCATCTCACTTGAGACATAACCTCTTTCAAGTATTCACTCAATTCACATCTCTTTCCCATCTTTCATTACATGGCACAAACAGCCTCATTTGTTAAATAGTTCTTGGCACTTTGGCTCATTTTACAATTCAAGTCTTTCCCTTTTTATTCGTTCAAGTAACATCATCATTCATGTCGATAAGTACCATCACATAAGGCATTTCACACATAAGGGAAGGAGCTTGAAAAATCATAGTTACATTCTCAAATAGCGTAATGACATGGTAAATATCTAAAATAATTAGGGAACATGAATCTTCCAACCCAACACACTAAGGCAAACAATTATAGTATGATCAAGTCGGAACTTACACCAAATATTCGGACACCAGGAGTTCGATTTTAGGAAGGAAAGAGTTAGCCATACATACCTCAATTGCGCTTCTTTAGACTCTACAATTATCCGGAACCCTTAGCAACCTCAATCTCTAGGATGGAGGCCTAGATTGCTTTCTTTGATAATCTTCAAAGTTTCAAGCAAGAATTGAAGAATAATTGATGAGGATTACTTTCTCACTCTAAGGCTCCCTCTCTCACTCTATAGTATCAGCAAATGAGCTCAAAATAGACTAAAGGGGGTGTTTTAACGGAATGGGGGTCAGATTTTAAATTAAGAAAATGGGTGCCCTGACACAGGTCTGTGGTCGAATATGCGACCGCATAACGGTTATACAGTTCACAAAGTGACCGCAGAAATGGCCCTCAGGGGCGTGAACTTACGGCTCAGGTATGCGACCAGTGTGCGGTCCGCATACTCATTCTGCGGTCGCATAATGCACCACAGAACTCCCTCCGCAAAAACCCAAGAGGGGTTATGCGATTGATATGCGGTCCGAATATCGATTATGCGGTCGCATAATCGACCGCAAAACTGACCTCAAGTTGGCCAAACTTACTGCTTCACTCTGCGGCCATTATGCGGTCCGCAGAGTGATTATGCGGCCGCATAATGGGCCGCAGAAATACGTTCTTCTGCGAAACATTTTCTCTAAGTCCGTAGGGTACTGTTCAATCCAAATAGTCCGAACCTATAATAATGCCGGAATCTAACTTGGCACCATGAAACCCCGAGTTTATGTTTTAAATTTTTGCGGGTCCTTACATCCTCCCCTACTTAAGATCATTCATCCTCAAATGAGGATCAAGGTTTTCTTAACACAGTTTCAGTTGTACCACATACCATCAGCCCCAAATTTGCCTAACTTCCTAATTTTCTGAAAATTTCGCCAGAGTTCCTTTGTATTTAGGCCTAACCACATGTCAGAGAGCCCCCAAAACACACCTTAGCAACATATATTGAATTAAATGACACAACAGAATTCAAAATAATATCAACCGAAGTCTCATAGGGAACATATAACTTGAAAGGAGTGTCTTTATATTAGCCGAACAAGTGATACAAAATTTAGGGGGGACAACTTTATAGAGCTATTACATGGCTATTAAAATAAATGAGGGTACTTCTTTTTTATTTCATTCTCGGCTTCCCAAGTAGCTTCTTCAACTTGTTGGTTTCGCCATAACATCTTCACGGATGCAATTTCTTTGTTTCTCAACTTCCGGACCTGCCTATCAAGAATAGCAACCAGAATTTCTTCATATGACAATTCTTCACTAACCTCGATGGTCTCAATCGGCATAGCGGACGGATCTCCAACTACCTTCTTCAACATGGACACATGGAATATCGGGTGTACTAATGACATCTCAGGTGGTAGTTCAAGCTTGTATGCCACCTGACCTATCATTTGAATGATTTTATATGGCCCGACATACCTCAGACTTAATTTCCCTTTCTTTCCAAACCGCATGATCTCCTTCATGGGAGATATCTTCAAGAACACCCAATCATCTTCCTTGAACTCTAAGTTTGTGCGACGAACATCCGAATAGGATTTTTGACGACTTTGAGCAGTTTTCAACCGCTCTTTCATGATCTTAACCTTTTCCATAGCCTGATGCACAAGGTCTGGTCCTATTAGTTCAGCTTCTCCAACCTCGAACCACCCAATCGGCGATCTACATCTTCTACCATACAAGGCCTCAAACGGCGCCATCTAAATACTGGCATGGAAGCTGTTGTTATAAGCAAATTCTATGAGCGGCAAATGATCATCCCAGCTACCCTTCAAGTCAAGCACACAAGCACGCAACATGTCCTCAAGCGTCTGAATAGTCCGCTCTGCTTGCCCGTCAGTCTGTGGATGGAAAGCCGTGCTAAGATTTACCTGCGTACCCAAACCTTGCTGAAATTTCTTCCAGAAATTAGCTGTGAACTGGGCCCCTCGATCGGAAATGATGGAAACTAGAGTGCCATGAAGCCTGACTATTTCTTTGATATACAATTGAGCATATTGTTCCGCAGTGTCAGTGGATTTAAGTGGTAAAAAGTGTGTTGATTTCGTGAGTCGGTCCACGATCACCCAAATTGAGTCAAACTTATGCGGAGTGCGCGGTAACCCTACCACAAAATCCATGTTGATCATTTCCCATTTCCACATTGGAATTTCTATACTCTGAGCTAACCCACCAGGCCTTTGATGTTCGGCCTTCACTTGTTGACAGTTTGAACATTTTGCCACAACGTACGCCACACCCCTCTTCATGTTATTCCACCAGTAAACTTCCTTGAGGTCATGATACATTTTTGTAGAACCTGGGTGCACGAAATATCTTAAAGTATGAGCTTCTGCCATGATTCTTTCCTGAAGACCATTTACGTATGGAACACATAGTCGCCCTTGGTACCGTAATGTACCGTCATCCACGCCAAGAGAAAAGGCCGTAGTCTTGTGTTTATGAATCCCATCCTTCAGCTGCACCAACACTGGATCATTGTATTGCTTCTCCTTGACCTCCGTCACAAGCGATGATTCCGCCCTATTCCGCACAATCACTCCCCCCTCCCCCATTAGAGTCTGCAAGACGAACTCCCAAACTGGCCAACTGGTGAACCTCCCGGGCCAAAGGCCTTTGACATGCCTCCAAGTAAGCCAAACTACCCATAGACTTCCGACTAAGAGCATCCGCCACCACATTAGCTTTCCTCGGATGATACAAAATGTCGATGTCATAATCTTTGAGCAACTCAAGCCACCTTCTCTGCCTTAAGTTCAATTCCTTTTGCTTAAAAATGTACTGAATACTCTTGTGGTCTGTGAATACATCTACATGGACTCCATACAAATAATGACGCCAAAGTTTTAATACAAAAACCACTGCCGCAAGCTCTAAGTCATGAGTTGGATAGTTCTTTTCATGATTCTTAGGTTGCCTTGAAGCATATGCTATAACCTTATCATGTTGCATTAATACACACCCAAGACCGATCCTTGAAGCATCGCAATACACCACAAACCCCTCCGTACCCTCTGGCAGGGACAATACCGGCGCCGAAGTCAATCTTGATTTCAATTCCTGGAAACTCCTTTCACAAGCATCGGACCATTGGAACTTAATCGTCTTCGGCGTCAATTTAGTCAATGGGGAGGCAAGAGTGGAGAACCCTTCCACGAACCTCTTATAATACCTGGCCAAACCCAAGAAATTGCGAATCTCTGTTGGAGTAGTAGGTCTAGGCCAATCCTTCACCACCGAAATCTTTTGAGGATCAACCTTAATTCCTTCTCTGGAGATGACATGACCCAGGAATGTAATAGATTCAAGCCAAAATTCACATTTTGAGAACTTTGCATACAAGTGGTGGTGATGAAGAGTCTGCAGAACTGCCCTGAGGTGGTCGGCGTGATCCTCTCGACTTCGTGAATATACAAGGATGTCGTCACTGAATACTATCACAAAAGAGTCAAGAAACAGCCCGAAGACTCGATTCAATAGATCCATGAAAGCTGCCGGGGCATTTGTTAGCCCGAAAGACATTACCAAAAATTCAAAGTGCCTATACCGAGTTCTGAAAGCTGTTTTCAGAATATCCTGCTCCCTAGATTCAAGGGTAGGCACCTCAGCAGTGGTGTCCGTAACTCAGACCAAATGGTAAATATACCCCTTCCTAATCATCTTTCTGGCCTTAAGGTGAGAAATAAACCTGCTTTTTGGCATAACTTTATTCCCCTCCCACTCAACAGCTAGCTCATTAGGAAATTCAAGCCTCATGATTCTAGCTCGGCAATCGAGTTTGGCAAAACATGAATAAAGCCAATTCATTCCCATTATTACGTCAAAATCAATCATCCCTAGTTCAATAAGATCGGCCATGGTATCTCGACCACGCATCATGACAACACAATCCCTATAAACTCGTGCGGCTATAATATACTCGCCAACCGGAGTAGATACAGAGCACGGCTCATGAAGCTGTTCCGGTTCTATCCTGAAGCTCGTAGAAACATAATGAGTAACATAGGACAAAGAAGATCCGGGATCCATAAGGGCATACACATCATGAGATTGAACAGTCAATATACCTGTGACGACATTTGGGGAAGCCTCTGCACTCTGTCAACCACTCATAGCATAGAATCGGCTGGGTCCTCCCGAACTCTGTGCACCACCCCTAGCTGCACCACGCCCCGTGGGTGCTGGAGAGCCTTGAGCTGGAGGGGGTGCTGAAGATGTAGCAGCTGTAGGACTGGATGACTGAGCTGTTCCCCTACCTATACTCTGACGGGATGCATGACACTCCCTCTGAATATGGCCTCTCATTCTGCATCCATAACATATTGGCATGTCCAGGTAGTAGACTCCCGAATGTATCCTCCCACACTTAGGGCATGAGACCCTCTGCTGCTGCTGGAATCTCCCTCCTGATCAGCCCTGATGGTGGGACCCCCTGCTACCCTGACAAGGCCTAAAGCGACTCCCCTGCTGCTGACCGTGCCCTGATGAAGGGGCACTAGCTGAAGACTGAGCATAAGACTGGGATGGCCTTGATGATCCTCCCTGAAAAGCTTATCTCCCACCTCCGAATGAATCCCCAAGGTTGCCCGTTGATCGGGCCTACTACTACTTTCTCGTTCCATCCTGAGCTTTAACTTTCGAGCCTCCGTAGCTTGGGCAAATGCCACCATCCTTCCATAGTTCATGTCAGAATTTAAAGCAGCTGTGGCAGCCTCATTAATAACCAAAGGGCTAAGGCCCTGCATAAATCGACGCACTCTTGCCTCCATAGTCGGCATCATATGAACAACATACTTTGACAGGCGCACGAACTCCATGTGATACTCCCACACATTCCTACTACCCTGTTTAAGGGTCTTAAACTCCACAGCACGGTCTGCCTTAGTCTTGGCAGGCAAGAAATGGTCTATGACGGCATCCACGAACTCACTCCATCTCGTCGAAGGACTCCCCTCCTCACAAAAATCTTCCCACATTTCAAACTAGGAATATACCACCCCTTTCAGACGATAAGAGGCCAACTCTACTCCCTCTGTCTCCGTAGCACACATAACTCGGAGAGTCTTATGCATCTCATCAATAAAATCTCGAGGGTCTGCCCCGGGATCAGTACTTGTGAACTCTGGAGGGTCTAACTGAAGGAACCTATTTACCCTGGAACTAGAAGAATCCTCTTGCGAGCTAAATAAGGTGGGTACGACATTTGACCTCTGGGCCTGGAAAGCTACTAATTGAGTCAGCATCTGAATAGCTCCTCTAGGATCCCCATCGGAAATACCGGGACCAGGAGTTGGGGCTGGAGGTGGAACAGGTATATCGGCAGGAGGGATTGTGGCATCTTCCGCGGGTGTAGGAACTGGGGTAGTCTGTTCCGAAGTAGATAAATCAGGCAGTGTGATAGTAGGGGGAGTATCCTTACCCGTATTATCAAGTAAGGGATCAACAGCCACTCCTGGTGTGGCATTGACTTCTTGGTCAATTCTCGCTCTCTTCTTAGGTGCCATTTACTGAAAGTTAGAACAATGCACGAGTTAGGAAAAAACAACCTCACGTTCCGCTCTATTGCGCGATATAGAACAAAATGAAGGGTATCATTCTTAAATGTCCAAGTAGCCCCCTAATTATAGATGTGGTCGACAACACACCGATAAGAGGGGTTCTACTAGACAAGGCTCCGAGACATCCTAGGACCCTTTAAAACCTTAAGCTCTGATACCAAGTTTGTCATGCCCCAACCTCGGAGAGCGCGACCAGCGCTCAACCGAGTGAACCCGGTCGAGCAAGCCTAGTAAACATTTCCTACCCGACTCATTCATGATCCAAAAATGGAATGCGTCACCATTTGTAAAACATGGGAGAGATCAGTTATATAAATATATAAACGTTACTAGTTCATTTTTCATTATATGCATTATGCCATAGTTAAGTTTCCAAAATACAACTTGGTCCAACGACCATCCCAACATACATACATACATGACCCACATAAACATCTACGGAGCCTCTAAGGGTACAAAAGAGCAACATGACAATGCCGGCAACAAGGCCCCGGCTATACCTCAAAATATAAAAACTTATACAGAAGAAGGACTACATGACCCCAGGAATAAATGGGGCTCACCAAGACTGCTGTGATGAGTGTGAGGGAGAGCACCACTATCTGCGATCAATGCTATCTGTGATGGAACCACCTACATCCATTCAAAGATATAGCGCCCCTGACAAAAGGGATGTTAGTACTGTCGAATAGTACTAGTATGTAAGGTAAATACTAATCTTAGTAGAATGAACAGTGAAACAAAGAGAAAGCACTCATAACAATCAATAAGTACTTCACAGAAATACAAAGAATCACCAAATAGGGATCACATAATTTCCAATTCAATCTTTCCATCTTTTTAGGTTAATAATCTTTAGTGCCAAATCCACAACTCACAATGCCACCGTGTTTTTACACGGAGTCCGATCTCGGCCTAACCGGCTAAGCCATCCCAAGTGAGACATATCCATATCCACAATGTAAATCAATAATTCCAACACAAATGCCACCATATGTACGGCATGGCGTCCGATCTCGGCCGGATCGGCTTAGCCATCTCACTTGAGACATAACCTCTTTCAAGTATTCACTCAATTCACATCTCTTTCCCATCTTTCATTACATGGCACAAACATCCTCATTTATTAAATAGTTCTTGGTACTTTGGCACATTTTATAATTTAAGTCTTTCCCTTTTTATTCGTTCAAGTAACATTAGCATTCATGTCGATAAGTACCATCACATAAGGCATTTCACACATAAGGGAAGGAGCTTGGAAAATTATAGTTACGTTCTCAAATAACATAATGACATGGTAAACATCTAAAATAATTAGGGAACATTAATCTTCAAACCCAACACACTAAGGCAAACAATTCTAGTTTGATCAAGTCGGAACTTACACCAAATATTCGGACACCAGGAGTTCGATTCTAGGAAGGAATGAGTTAGCCATACATGCCTCAATTGTGCTTCTTTAGACTCTACAATTATCCGGAACCCTTAGCAACCTCAATCTCTAGGATGGAGGCCTAGATTGCTTTCCTTGATAATCTTCAAAGTTTCAAGCAAGAATTGAAGAATAATTGATGAGGATTACTTTCTCACTCTAAGGCTCCCTCTCTCATTCTATAATATCAGAAAATGAGCTCAAAATAGACTAAAGGGGGTGTTTTAACGGAATGGGGGTCGGGTTTTAAATTAAGAAAATAGGTGCCCCGACACAGGTCTGCGGTTGAATATGCGATCGCATAACGGTTATGCGATCCGCAAAGTGACCGCAGAAATGGCCCTCAGGGGCCTGAACTTACGGCTCAGGTATGCGACCAGTATGCGTTCCGCATACTCGTTCTGCGGGCGCATAATGCACCACAGAACTCCCTCCGCAAAAACCCAAAAGGGGTTATGCGATCGATATGCGGGCGCATAATCGACCGCAAAACTGACCTCAAGTTGGCCAAACTTACTGCTTCACTCTGCGGCCATTATGCGGTCCGCAGAGTTATTATGCGGCCACATAATAGGCCGCAAAAATACGTTCTTCTGCGAAATATTTTCTCTAAGTCAGTAGGGTACTGTTCAATCCAAAAAGTCCGAACCGCGACGAGCAAGCTCGCCGCGAAGAATTTCTACTATAATAATGCAGCAATCTAACTTGGCACCATGAAACCCCAAATTTTTGTTTTAAATTTTTGCGGGTCCTTACAATATATCTAATTATACCGTTGGAAAATCATATCATTTCTCGTCATATCCTTCCCGAGAAACGAGGGGACTATTTGTATACGGTCGAAACCTATTAGTCAGTCGTACGGAATGGTCGAGATGATAATGCTTCGATCAAAGGGTATCTGCGTAATATCAGGTCGAGGTCTGAAGTAAGGACGTCATGTTTCGAGTTCTAAGACCGATCAAAGATCATCTCGATATCATTATCGAGCCCATAACCAGATCGAACTACGAGGCGACGCGAATGTTATCAAAGATGCATAGACCGACCAATGCTCACCCTGAATATCAAGACTCCGAAATCAGGATCAAGCTCGAGTCAAGGCCGATGGCTCGATCCAATATCGAGTTCGAGTTAGTATCGAGCTCACAGACAAGGGCCGTTGCAACCGCACTAAGGGAAAGAATCCTGGTAGGAATTAGAAAAAAGACAATTCATCATGGGTTCTACACTATATATGTTTTATTATATATAAAGTAGGATCCCTCTACTATAAAGAGGGGGATTGTTGTAAGCATGAGGACATTCACACATTGTAACAAAAGTCTACTTCTCATATTGAAAGATCAACCTCTTGAGCCTGTTTTACTTTATCTTATTCACTCTTCTCGCTCACTATTTTATCTCTCATTTCCATAGTCTAGAATATACGCATTTCTATTTTTCTGTACGATTTGTGTCAAGTTATATCACATATCCTTAGAACTACTTATAAATTTAACTCTATCCGATTTTTCGGATAAACAATTGATATTGTCTTTTTAGTATATTATCTTTTCATGCTTTCTTTAATGTCTTATCCTCTTTTATGCGAGGGAGTTGACGATACATACAATTACTTTCTATTGTGTACTATGTCCCTTTGTCGGGACGCTGCATCTCCTTTGCGGATGCAAATGTTGATACTTTAGACAGTGTGGACCCTCGTTAATTAGGTACCTCCCTCATCTCTCAGTTTTATGGCGAGTCTACTATCGTTTTAGTGGGTATTTTGAGTCTAGTTAATGTTATGTATTTAAGTAATCCATGTTATAGTCTTCGTGTATACTGCGAATCATGTATTTGTGTTTACAACATTGCATCGTAATCATGAATTCATGTATACAGTTTTGAGGATATTTTAGGCCTTTAAACCAAATGTTTATGATTTAAACTTTGAGAACTTTTTTTATATTGAATCATGCATTATTTTAGTGTAAGAATAAAGTAAATATTAATTCATGACTCGATCACAAATTTTAAGGTATCGGATATTGTATTCCCATTCAATCAGTTTTGGGGCATGACATAAATGATGCCGTAGAATTACAACCAAGGGCTGACTCTAATAAGGCATTAAGATATGAAAAATTTGTATATTGAATTCTTCAAATTTGTATATTCAACTTTTTCACCTGTCGATCTAAATCAAAACCAAGTTACATCACATAGATCAAAAAGAAAAAGGCTAACTCACAATTTTGACGACTTTGAAATAAAATTGTTGTTTCTTTTTTCAAAACGTTTAGTTAATTTACTTCTATATTATCTTTTTGGAATACACATATGTTTGAGTAGAATGAACATTATGGATATTTATAATCACATAACATTTTCAGCTATCAACCATCTGCAAAAGTTTTTATACGAATTTAGTTTATCTCATCTTTTTGAAAAACTAATGTTTGTCGTCTATTCTACTTACCCTTGCTAAAAGATACTAATTCTGACTATCAACATAAAGAAATTTCTAGTGCAAGTAGACATAATGGTTGATAATAAAACTGTCAGATTGTGATTTTATTATTATCCTTGTTGAAATTAATTTTATAATAGGATGTTTCCACTGCTATATTCTTTCTCAATTTTAACTTATAAAATGATAACAATTAGGTGGTGAAGTTGGTCTAACGTGTAAAATCTTTTCCATGCTCAATGGACATATGACCATATCATTAATGTTTCCTTAGGAGTCAACACATATGGCCGTTCTAGAACGGCTAATAACAAGAATTTCTATATCCTCCTTTCATTATCACTCAATTTCGGTTTCTTCTGAAAATGATGCTAACGTTTGAACTCTCAATTTCTTGCACTGAACAATTATCCTTAAGTCTCAAATTTACCTTGAGCCTATATATTATCGATTTTAGACATCTTGGGTTTTTAAGGTTGGTTTAGCTTAAAAGAGGGTGAATAGGAAATGGAGGAAAAAATAATATTTTAATTTTTTCTCATTTACAAAGGAACATTGTTCCATATTGGAGGAAATCACATTTGTTGAGTATATGTATAATTATACTTGTATACGGTCGAAATAGATTTCGACCTTCGTACGATTGGTCGAGGTCAAAACATGATAAATCAGAATAAGACTTCAAAATGGGTTTCGAAGATGGTATAAACAACCTTTGAGCCCGATGGACCGATCAATGCCGAGATCGATATCATTATCAAGCTCGAATCCAAGTCGAGCTATGTTGCAAAGTAAAGTTATCGAGCTTATGATTCAGAAGACCGACAAACCCTGACCCCGAACCAATGCAAGGATCCAAGTCAGAATCGAGCTCAAGTCAAGATCGAGAGCTCGAGTCGAGACCGAAAACTCAAGTCAATATCGAGCTTACAGACAAGAGCCGTTGCAATCCCACTAGAGGAGAGAATCCTGGCAGGAATTATGAAAAAACTGATTTATCATGGGTCTCCCACTAAGTATTTTTAATTATATCTATTCTACTATAAAGGGGATGGTTATTATTTATGTAAGGCAAGTTTTTTTGTTTACATTGTAATTCAAGCACCATATTCTCATAGAGAGAAGAGTTGTTCTTATAAGTTTCATAAATTGGTTCAACCCGTTCGTTCCTAAAGATCATCTTCTTTACAACCGTGTATATTTCGTACTCTTTGCAATCCATATTTGATATTTCTATTTATCCTTATGGTTTATATTAAGCTATACCACATATCCGTAGAACTACGTACAAATTTAACTCTATCCGTTTTTCGACTAAAACAATAATTCTTTTAGCTCTAAAAGAGTTGAGAAGAAGGTAAGTCTCGCATCGTCGCTCGGCTTCGGCTTCGGCTTTGGTCAAACGATTTGATTAATTAATTTTTTGGACCAAATTTATTTGTTAAATATTAATATTTAATCCAACTCGATCGTTTTTGTAATGGTAATTTAAAGTTTTTCTCCAATTTTATTTGTGTAAATAGTCATTTACGTAATAGCCGTTTACGTGAACAGTCATCTTGAAGAGTAGAACCTTTTCATTTAAACCCAACCTGTTGCCTATAAATAGCAGGTCATTCCCTCAGATTTTTCTTACAAAAATTCTGAAATCTCCTCCTTTCTTCTGCATTGTTTTAACTAAAACAAAGCAACAGTAAGAGTGATTTGCTGCCGCCATTGTCTTCGTTGAAATACTGGGTTTTGAAGTACCGCTACACCAGTATATCATCCGTTCTATTTTGGGAGGAAATAATCCACAAACTCGGATATTAGGAGGGGATTAAGTTTCTTAAGGAAATACTGTAAATTCAGTAGGCTTGGATTCATTTCTGTTTCTTCTACTTTTCTGGTTTTATATTGTTTTTCCTTCTCTTGACTTATTTTGCAAATATAGAATTTGAACAAGGTTAAGGAACTTAATTTATATTCTGTATTTGTATTGTTTATATTTTTCTAGAGACTAAAACCTATGTGGTTTTCTACTCCCAGATTTGAAGATTAAAGCCTTCGTGGGTTTTTACTCATTTTTTATATCTTAACGTATATTCTGTTTTAATTCATTATTTGTCATTTGGAGATTAAAATCCTAGCGATTTTCTACTATATTGGAGATTAAAATCTACGTGATTTTCTACTCCAGTTTTATTCGGTTTGAAGATATAAAAACTTTATCCGTATATTAAATATTTGTTTATGTTATTTTTTTTTACAGAAAATGACGGATGAGAAGGAAAATCAGCATGTTACTATGGTGACTGCCATGCATCGACAAGCCGAACAACACCGGCATTGGCACCAGCACTGGCAGAAAAGCCTGAAAATATTTTCGGGATTGATTTCAAGAGGTGGCAGCAAAAGATGTTCTTCTACTTGATGACTTTAAGTCTGCAAAAGATCATTAAGGAAAATGTTCCTGTTCTGCCTGACAAAACTCCAGAAAATGAACGCTTCCTCGTGACTGAGGCGTGGAAGCATTCTTGTGCAAGAATTATATTCTTAGCAGACTGGAGGATGATCTGTATAATGTCTATAGTAATATGAAGACGTCAAAAGAACTGTTGATTGCGCATGAAAAGAAATACAAAACTGAGGATGCCAGGTTGAAGAAATATGTTGCCGCAAAAATTTTGGACTACAAAATGGTAGATAGCAAGTTTGTTATTACCCAACTCCAGGAATTGCAAGTTATTACTTACGATCTCCTTGCTGAAGGTATAAGTCGAATTAATACTTTTGTTAAAAGTATTAATTATATTATTATTACTAATATACTTTTCATTGAAGATCTTGTCATCAATGAAGCATTCCAAGTTGCAGCAATGATTGAGAAGTTGCCTCCTTTATGGAATGACTTCAAATATTACTTGAACCACAAACGCAAGTAGATGTTGCTCGAAGATCTCATTATTCGGTTGAGGATAGAAGAGGACAACAAAGCTGCTGAAAAGAAGGGCCGTGAAAACTCAACAATAATGGGAGCAAACATTGTTGAGGATGCTCCACAAAATATTAAAAATAGGAAGAAGCCTTCTGGACCAAAAAGCAACCCAAGTAAGAAGCGGTTCAAAGGAAATTGCTACAACTGCGGGAAAGCTGGACAAAAATATGCAGATTGCCGTGCTCTATATAAAGACAAGAAGAAGAGTCAAGCAAACATGGTTGAAAAGCATGAGGATATTGATGACTTTTGTGCTATGCTTTCTGAATGCAACCTGATGGGAAATCCTAAGGAACGGTGGATTGATTCTGGAGCCACTCGCCATGTTTGTGTTGTTAGAGAAGCGTTTGTTACATATGCTCCCGTTGGACCCGAAGAGACTCTTTCTATGGGAAATTCTACAACGGCCAAGATTGACGGATGTGGCAAGATATTTTTGAAGATGACTTCTGGCAAGGTGGTGACTCTAAACAATGTCCTTCATGTTCCTGAAATTAGGAAGAACTTAGTCTTTACTGCACTTCTCGTCAAGAACGAGTTTAAGTGCGTTTTTGTATCTGATAAGGTTGTAATAAGTAATAATAAAATATTTTGTCACGACCCAAACCTATGGGCCGCGACGGGCACCCGATACCTTACTCAACCGAGTACCAACATAGCATATCATTCTTATCGTACTTTCATTAGCAAATGGGCCAAACAGGCCATCATGGGCTAACCAGAATGAACATGGGGAAGTACTCCATATAGGATGACCCAACCTGATATAAAAACTTACACATGTGACATACGGGCCTATAAGGCCAACATGATCATTTGTAACCTCAAAACATAGGGCGACAAGGCCATACAAGTATCCGTATACATGACATCTGTCTATAAGCCTCTAAGAGTACATAAGTATCATAAAGGTCGAGACTGAGCCCCGCCATACCAATTAATACATGTCCTAATCATACTGACCAAATAGCAACACCGGAGCAAATGGAGCACACCAACATCTTCTGCAGAGCTGATCGCCTACTTAGAGGACTTTCGACCTATCTATCGGGACCTGCGTTCATGAAATGCAGTATCCCCAGGCTAAATGGGCATCAGTACAAATAATGTACCGAGTATGTAAGGAATAAAAATCAGAAAACAATAGACATTAGAGAAACATGGAGTAAAAGACTCAACATGTATATCTGAATATCCCTGTGAATTATTTAATATTATAATATCATGCAGATGCGTATAAATGTCATACCACATATGGGTATATGCATTCATAACATCATCAAGCCTCTGAGGGCATCCTATCATATTATCTCAGCCACTGTGGGTAGATCATCAACGTATACCAGTTGATCAGGTGGTGGTGCGTATATAACGCCGTAACCTTTTCCAATATCCCATATATATATATATATAAACACACACATAACGCCATCTGGGCGTATATAACGCCATCTGGTCATGGGTCAATGTACATGTATAAATGAATGAAATGCATATGAAATACGTCAATAAAATCTCTCGGAACGTCATAGGACCATTATGCCTTTGATTAATGTCATAAAATAAACTTATCAACTTACGTATTTTTTGAGACCCATGAACAGATGATAGAATAATAAGACACATGGGGAATCAAGAATATAGACACCCCAAGTATTTCTATGAATAGAGTCATTTATGAAAGTTGCGTATTTTGCTCGTTTCATTTGTATCATTTGGATTATGCCAAAAAAAAAAGAAGGGATAGCCTTAATAGAATTAGCATTTCACGTTGGACCTTGTAGGGGTTCATAAGATTCCCTTAAGAGAATTCCATCATCTATTACTAAGTAAACATTGTTATTTCTCTTTATTTTGATGTAGGAAGATGGCTTCTTTTATCAAATAGAGTGGGCCCCACTTGTAATGACTAAGCCACAAAAGAATCCTCCAAAACGTGCCACCTTACCATATACTTAAGAGTCACTAATTTGAGCTTTAATTTACACATAATTTTCTTCCACGTTTGGGACACCTTAAGATCATCCAAAGACCTTAGTTAATAATCCACATTTCCTTAATTAACTTGTTAATCTCCCATTAAATAATAATTAATCAATTATTCTCATAATTAAAAATTATCTCAAATTACTTAAAATACTACCCGCTTTTAACATACCTTATACACCTTACTATAATGGTTATGTGGTACCTTGTATGGTACTAGTCCATAAATACCAGGTATTTTAGCTTGGGTCGTATTTTATCCCAACATGTCAAACTTTGACGTAAATTCATTTTATTTGATTTTCTTACCCTCTCATCTTCAAGAATTTTCTCATCACTTGTTTGAAATAACGTAATACTTATAATTTTAAATTAATTTCATTCCCGAGCTTACGTCGATTAACTTACGATGAAACTTTTAACGTACAAAAATGCAGGATGTGACATCTCATTTTCGAGCTTTCATTAATTTATTTATGGCGTATTCTCACGTACGAAACTATGGGGTGTAACATCATTCCCCTCTTTGGAACATTCGTCCTCGAATGTTAACTGATGCACTTATCATTCTCATAACCCATAGCTCCTGCAAATACTTTAATACTCTTCTTGCCATTTAGGAAACTGTTCTTTGAATAAATTTAAAGGTCAGGGCATTCCCCCCTTTAGGCCTATTTCTCACACCACGACTCGTGGTCGGAATCCTTCCAATCTTGTAACTGTTGCTATCTTTTATCATGCAGTCTGTACGACTCTGACTTTGTATGTGCGCCTATGCGACTCTTCTTTCCCTTTTCCTCCAGTTTTTAGCCCATCTCTAGGCCTCACTTTGTAGACATATATAGAGCCTGACAAGATGTCCCTCTGGGCATCTATAGGTAAACTGAAGTTCTTCGCTCGGTACTTTGTCGAACTTATGAATATTTCTATATCTTATTTCATAGGCCTGGCTATCTATCTGCATGACTTTACTACATCTAGGTAGGTCATACTATACCATAACTCTTACTTCGCTTTATCGTTGTTGAGGTCTGCTACCAAATTCCAGCTTACTCTTGTTGCTTATCCCATATGTATAAATCTAGGTCTTTTAATGCTTCCTCATTACTGTTCATCTTAAGAATGACGACCTAATTCTAATCTTATACTTTGTGACTTTTGTCCATCCATTATTGATTCACCTCAATATTGATTTACAATATACCACTAATAACTTGAAACAAATCACTAGTGCTCACATTGCATTGAGGATCATTTGAAGTGATTTTCCTGACCCACCTGGGGGCGATACCGTACTTCTATAACCGTATTTCATAGCATCCCAACGTGATTCATCTTATGGGTGAGGGCATTCTAATCCCGTGCCGTCCATGAAATCAAATCATTACTCAATCGAAGGCCCAAACGTCATCATTTATCTTTCACAATTACACCCTCATTCTACTACTAGGGCAGCATTTCATCTCTTCTAAATGCTATTAGTCTTACACTCCTTTGAGTTCATTCAGGCTATACGGAAATTTCTATAACTTAGACAAACCATCAGCTCTCTTATTTTCATGGGCTTAATCTCGAGGACTTATCCATTCTCATCACCTTCTCACTCGCCCTTTCTTATCCTTACTCCTGTCTTCCTAAAACCTTTTCGCTTTACCATACTTTAGCTTACGACCTACACATATTCATTTATACTACTCGCAACCTTCCTTCAACTTGCTTGCACCACAAATTTCCTTATGTGATTTTGGAACATCAAGCAAGACATCACATCGTCTTTAACTCTTCTTTACTCTCTTAACTGGACCTCTCGATACCTAGAAATCATTGATTGGAAGATATGTCACTGACGCCGCCGCTATCATTCCTGGATACTGAATCTCAGCGTTTCTAGCCTTCTGCCTGAAGTATGGACTATTCACAATCTTCTGTACTTGAGTATCTCGTACGTTGTTCACCTTTACCTTACTTCCCTTAAAATCTCGCATCACATCTTTTATTTCTTTCATAACCTACCTTCCACATAGGTATTATTCACATCCACTTGAAACTCAATTATAATACTTGCATCTCTGGTGCATACACAATCCGGTGGGAGTTTCATATTGACTTCTTATGAGGCTGGTACTTTTCTGACTGGCTTTATTGTAGAGCCGTTATAGAATATGGCTACTGTACTATCTCTCTTGTACCTCTAATGTCAAGAGTGATTTTGTAATGTTCTCAATCATGAGGTCTATAATTATCTGGGTCCAATAATCAGACTCTTGATTTACTTAGTTAGTGTAACTCTTTAGTTTCCTCTTCCCTCTGATCAACTTTATGTAGGCTTAAGCTACCTTCCGATCTGCAGCTCATGGCATTAGTTATTACTTTAACCTTTCATGGGCATTATGGAATATCCATGATACAATCTTCTAACAATTCAATCCTTTGTCTATGCCCTGGGCTCAATTCTTTCTTTTAACTTATACCGGAGTCTTCTACTTCTGTATGATTATCAACATATATGCTGCATGTATAAAACTCCAAACTATTAAGTGCGTAATCCCTTTTGTTCCTTCTGAGCTTTCTTTAAACGTAGGCTATTACTTTTCCTAGTCTTTCTGCCCCTCTGTTGCGTGTATACTTATCTTATCTTAGTTCCCACGCATGCCGGAATTTTTGTGCAACTCACATGGTCTCAAATATTACTTTTGGTTTCATTTCCCGCTAATTAGCTCCAATAGTGAGACTGATTTTACATGACCATTTCCTCTTTAGGTCACTGTGCTTAGGTTGAAGCCTTCTTCCTTATTTTCTCAGCTAGTCTTTCATTGTAGTATTTAAGGAGGACCGTATGACTCTTGTAAAGTTGCGAGCTTGTTATATTGTATACCCGAAGAAGTTTTCGATGTTCTTACTCGCCTATAAATATCCATAATTACATACCTCTGTGCACTTGTGCTCGTGCGATTGCTTCTGAACTTAAGTTTTGACTGTCTTCCCAGTGGCATTCCCTTTTATTTCCGTAATACTCATACGATACCTTTAAGTACCCCAACTCCTATCTGAATATTTCTCAAGGGTCACGATATCACATCTGCGAGACTGAATTCCTCATGTTGGGGTTTTACCGTGTCTATCATGCATGATCTGTTGATTTGTCTGTAACCTCTTGTCTAGCCATGACTAGGCTCTTTCTGAATCAACTGCTAACTATTCGTTGGCACATTCTCAAATTAACATTTCACGTAATCTTTCTTGGGTTATTTCCTTTGTCTTAACTAACGTCACGCACTGGCTCCTTATTTATCAATAATATCTCGGGCATAAACCCTTACTTTCTCTCCTTGACGCCGCATTTGCATAATGTTCTGGAAACGTAGCATATATGTAGGATTGTAATAAGTATAATCTCATCCCTTTCTCATTTTTATCGCATTCTTCCTTTATCATTCCATAGTTACTAGTGCCACTTAATTCTGACTTAATGCCACATCACTCTATATTCCCCCCCTTTAGGGGAGTATTAAGATTTAGTGCTACGATGATCTACGTATAGATGTTTTACCTCTTCATCTTTGGCATCTTTCCACATCATCGATGATCCTTACTCGCCTCGCGGTAACCCTTCTGTACCAAGGATAACGCAATTCCTTACTCGCGAGGGTGACACTTAGTGTAACTAGAACATACAGTCCCTTAAGCTTAACTTTGCTCATCTTGCTTGCTTTAGGGAAGCGTCTTCCTAAATTACCTTCAAAGGTTATTCTTCTGTTGTCCATTCTATTATCGCCGAAACGCAAATTTGAAATTCTGATAATGCCGACTATTATCACATCACTCAGTCCCTAATTCATGTTTAGTTTATCTTGTTCACCAGTCCATACTGATTTCTATTACTCTGGGGTCTAACTTTTCCTTCTGGTAGTCCCATTGGAGTCATACACTTATTTCTCGAAATGATGATATGACTTTATGGCCTATACTCTTTTATTGTCTCAATGCCTGTCACCTCTCGTCTTTTCCTTCACTTGACTATAGACTCTGTAATAGTGTCATCTTTTTAATCTACCGTTGTCATCCATGTATTACATCTTACTCATAATGCTCCATTATCTCTCTTCTTATTTCCCTGCTAATATTTCTGTGTATCACTTTATTCTAAAAATTCGAACAAGACATTCTTTTGCTTTTAGCTCCCATTTGCTCAATCCAGTGGCTCTTCGGGTGGCTTAACGTTCTCACTCTACTAGGGAGACGAGTCAAACTAAGGTAATATTTATCCCTTCCAGGCTTTCAGTGCCTATCTTCTGAATTTTGTTTTTTGATCATGCTAGTATTCACATTTAATTGTAATATTCTAGAGTGCACCATCCGGGTGTCTCACAAGGAGATCTATTACCACATTTGCAATATCCTTCGGAAATGTCAACTAACACAAACTATCCATTTACCATTTTGGGTTACTTTAATCCCAGCCGGATCCTGATATCCCGTCCTTCTCTTAAACTACACCTGTCAGCCCCCATAAAGCATAACTGAAATAGGTGTGGCCGATTGTACATACCTCTATTACTGTTGAAGGTAACTCAGAATGCTTATTTTCTTGACTTGAATTGTAAATACTGATAATTTTCATTAACTGGGCGCCTTGTACCCTTCTTCACCTTGCTTCTTTTACTTGTTGAAGCTTGTGTCTATCTTCTGAATCTCTCATTGCTTTTCACCATATTATGGGTAGATATTCTTGCCTTAAGGTTCCTTATCAAGAAGCTTACACATTTTAGTACACACATGATCTGCTGAAAACCTCACATTTACTCATCATAAGCATGATGCAAAATCGAGTTCCTCTGACTCAACTCTTCCACAGCTATATCTCTTACCAATCGTCTTTCTGGGTGTATGCATTGTCGTATTATGAATAAGATAGAGTTTAGCAAATTGAGTTCTTACAACTGAGCTCTACCACATGATCTAGAATAAGAAGAAAGAGTGACAGTCCTAAATGTCCTGTAGCCTCCTACTTATAAGTGTGGTGCATAACACACCCATAAACAAGACTCTACTAGACACGGCTTGTAGACTCCCTAGGATAGAACTTCTCTGATACCACTTTTGTCACGACCCAAACCTATGGGCTGCGACGGGAACCCGATACCTTACTCAACCGAGTACCAACATAGCATATCATTCTTATCATACATTAGAAAATGGGCCAAACGGGCCATCATGGGTTAACTAGGATGAACATGGGGGAGTACTCCATATAGGACGACCTAACCTGATATAAAAACTTATACATGTGACATACGGGCCTATAAGACCAACATGATCATTTTTAAACTCAAAATATAGGGCGACAAGGCCATACAAGTATACGTATACACGACATCTGTCTACAAGCCTCTAAAAGTACAAAAGTATCATAAAGGTCGGGACTAAGCCGCGCCATACCAATCAATACATGTCCTAATCATACTGACAAAATAGAAACTCCGGTGCAAATGGAGCGCATCAACATCTTCCGCTGAACTGATAGCCTACTTGGAAGACTCTAGACCTGCGGGCATGAAACGTAGTGTCCCCAGGCAAAAGGAGCATTAGTACAAATAATGTACCGAGTATGTAAGAAATGAAAATCAGTAAACAATAGACATTAGAGAAACATGGAGTAAAAGACTCAACATGTATCTGAATATCCTTGTGAATCATTTAATATTATAATGTCATGCATATGCATATAAATATAATACCATGCATGGGTATATGCGTTCATAGCATCATCACGCCTCTGAGGGCATCCCATCATATCATCTCGGCCACTGTGGGCAGATCATCAATGTATGCCAGCTGATCAGGTGGTGGTGCATATATAACACCGTAACATTTTTCCATTTCCCATATCACATATACATATAATATACGCGTATATAACGCCATCTGGTCATGGGTCAATGTACATGTATAAATGAATGAAATGCATATGAAATACGTCAATAAAATCTCTCGGAACGTCAAAGGACCATTATGCCTTTGATTAATGTCATAAAGTAAATTTATCAACTTACGTATTTTCTGAGACCCATGAACAGATGATAGAATAATAAGACACATGGGGAATCAAGAATATAGACACCCCTAGTATTTCTATGAATAAAGTCAATTATGAAAGTTGCGTATTTTGCTCGTTTCATTTGTATCATGCTAAAATGAAAGAAGGGATAGCCTTAACATACCTGAACTGATTCTCTTTTGCGAAAACACGTGACGACAGATCAAAGTAGGAAAAAATCCGTATGATATTCTTGAGAAAGATTGTACTGGGCTTTCTTTGAATTAGCATTTCACATTGGACCTTGTAAGGGTTCATAAGAACCCCTTCAGAGAATTCCATCATCCATTACTAAGTAAACATTGTTATTTCTCTTTATTTTGATGTAGGAAGATAGCTTCTTTTATCAAATAGAGTGGGCCCAGTTGTAATGACTAAGCCATAAAAGAATCCTCCAAAATGTGCCACCTTACCATATACTTAAGAGTCACTAATTTGAGCTTTAATTTACACATAATTTTCTTCCACGTTGGGGACACCTTAAGATCATCCAAAGACCTTAGTTAATTATCCACATTTCCTTAATCAACTTGTTAATATCCCATTAACTAATAGTTAACCAATTACCACATAATTAAAAATTATCTCAAATTACTTAAAATACTACCCGCTTTAAACATAAATTATACACCTTACTATCATGGTCATGTGGTACCTTATATGGTACTAGTTCATAAATATCGGGTATTTTAGCTTGGGCCGCATTTTATCCCAACATGTCAAACTTTGACGTAAATTCATTTTCTTTAATTTTCTTACCCTCTCATCTTCACGAATTTACTCATCACTTGTTTGAAATAATGTAATACTTATAATTCCAAAATAATTTCATTCCCGAGCTTACGTCGAATAACTTACGACGAAACTTTTAACGTACAAAAATGCGGGATGTGACATCTCATTTTCGAGCTTTTATCAATTTATTTATGGCATACTCTCACGTACGAAAATATGGGGTGTAACATATTTGTAGGAAAAGGTTACCTCACTGAGGGCCTTTTCAAACTGAATGTAATGGTCATTGAGAATAATAAAATTTCAGCTTCTTCTTACTTACTTGAGTAAAATGATGTATGGCATATACGTTTGGGACTTGTCAATTATAAAACCTTGCAAAAAATGATTAATTTGGAAGTATTACCTAAATTTGAATGCGACAAAATCAAAATGTCAATTATATGTGGAATCTAAGTATGTTAAACATCCTTATAAGTCAGTTGAAAGGAATTCAAATCATTTAGACTTAATTCACACAAATATTTACGATATGAAGTCAATACCATCTCATGGTAGAAAAAAGTATTTGATAACTTTTATTAACAACAGCACTCGATATTGCTATGTTTACTTACATAATAGTAAAGATGAAGCAATAGATGCATTCAAGCAATACAAAAATGAAGTTGAAACGCAACTTAACAAGAAAATTAAAATGATAAAAAATGAAAGGGGTGGTGAATACGAATCTCCTTTGGAAGAAATATGTTTAGAATATGAAATTATTCATCAAACAACAGCCCCTTACACGCCCCAATCCAATGGGATTGCAGAAAGAAAGAATCGTTCATTAAAGTAGATGATGAACGCTTTGTTGATAAGTTCTAGTTTGCCACAGAACTTATGGGGGGAAGCCATTCTTACGGCTAACCGGATACTAAATCGAATACCCCGTAGCAAAACGCAATCCATTCCATATGAAAAATTGAAAGGAAGGAAGCCCAACTTGAATTATTTTAAAGTGTGGGGGTGTTTAGCAAAAGTACATATTTCTAAACCCAAAAGGGTAAAGATAGGACCGAAAACCGTTGATTGCGTTTTCATAGGATATGCGACTAATAGTAAAGCATATCGATTTCTGGTTCATAAATCAGAAAATCCCAAGATTCATAATAATATGGTTATAGAATCAGATAATGCTGAATTCTTAGAATATTTATATCCGTATAAAAAGCAATGTGAGTCGATTGGTGAAGGATCTAAACGGCATCGGGAAGAAACAAAACAAAGTACGTCTAATCAGGAGGATCCAAGATGTAGTGCATGTCAAAGAACGTCTACTTCATTTGGACAAGATTTTGTGACTTTCTTATTGGAAAATGAGCCTCGAACTTTTAAAGAAGCTATGTCTTCTTCGGAATTATTATTTTGGAAAGAGGCAGTCAATAGTGAAATAGAATCCATATTGAAAAACCATACATGGGAATTGGTTGATCTTACTACTGGAAATAAATCATTAGGTTCTAAATGGATTTTGAAGAGGAAAATCAAAGATGATGACACTATTTATAAATATAAGGCAAGACTTGTGGTCAAAGGGTATAGACAATGAGAAGGTCTTGACTATTTTGATACATACTCTCCAGTTACAAGAATTATGTCCATACACACGTTAGTAGTATTAGTTGCAGTATATGGTCTTGAAATTTATCAAATAGACGTTAAGACAACCTTCTTAAATGGAAATTTGGAGGAAAAAATTTACATGGAACCTGAAGGGTTTGTGGTTCCAGGTAAAGAAAAGAAGGTATGTAGACTTGTTAAGTCCCTTTACGGACTAAAACAAGCACCCAAATAATGGCATGCGAAATTGGACCAAACAATGTGGTCAAATGGTTTTAAGATAAATGAATGTGATAAATGTATGTACATTAAAAATGTTTAAAATCACGGTCATTGTTTGCTTATATGTGGATGATATGCTGATAATGAGTAATGACATTGCCAACATAAATGCGACTAAGTATATGCTAACTAGCAAGTTTGATATGAAAGACTTGGGAGTTGCCGATTTAATTCTGGGTATTAAGATCCATAAGACTCTTCAAGGTCTGGAATTGTCACAATCTCATTACCTTAAAACAATACTTGAAAAATTCAAGCACTTAGATTTTAAAGTTGCAAAGACTCCAATTGACGTGAATCTTTCACTAGCAAAGAACAAAGGCCAAAGCATATCACAATTGGATTATGCTTGTGTGTTGGGATGTTTAATGTATATCATGAATTGTACACGACCAGATATAGCTTGTGCTATATGTAAATTGAGTCGATACACGAGTAATCCTGGTCAATCTCACTGGATGGCAATGAAACGAGTTTTGGGATATTTAAAATATACCCAGGACTTTGCATTGTACTACATTAAATATCCTATGGTAATTGAAGGACACTGTGATGCAAATTGGATCACCAGTTCAACTGATTCTAAGTCCACAAGCGGATATGTATTCACTATTGGTGGAGGAGCGGTATCTTGAAAGTCGTACAAATAAACTTGTATTGCCCGCTCTACAATGGAGACTGAGTTCATAGCCTTAGAAAAAGCCAGTGAAGAAGCTGAATGGCTCCAAAATTTCATAGAAGATATTCCATTTTGGCTCAAAACGTTGGCCCCAATATGTATACTGCGATAGTCCAGCAACAAGCGGCAATTGGAAGGGCTGTGAGCGTTATGTGTAATAGTAAATCTTGTCATATATGACCAAGACATAAAATCGTTAGCTAATTACTCTCTAGAGGAATTATCACGATTGATTACATAATGTCAAGAGATAATATGTCGGATCCACTTACGAAAGACCTAACTAGAGAGGTAGTTGAGAAATCATCAAGGAGAATGGGACTATGGCCGAGAAAAAGTCATTGTGGCGGTAACTCTACCTAGAAGACTGAAGATTCCAAAATCTAGGTTCAAGGAGATCAAACAAAGTCATTAATGATGGTTCAACATTGTCAACTAAAATATTTGGTCCATTCTCGTGATGAGACAATGTTCAGTACCAAGGATAAAGCATTAAGACTTTTTAATAGTTTCTAAATTTGATACGAGATATATCAAATAGTGTATCTACTGGATGACACATTTA
The DNA here is from genome assembly GCF_000715075.1 of Nicotiana tabacum. Classification (NCBI taxonomy): domain Eukaryota; kingdom Viridiplantae; phylum Streptophyta; class Magnoliopsida; order Solanales; family Solanaceae; genus Nicotiana; species Nicotiana tabacum. The sequence goes on along the minus strand of NC_134093.1, from coordinate 42,720,399 downwards.
GGAATAACCTATGTAAGTGTGAACTATTAGCCTCTTCAAGTAGAATTTTGTAAGGCCAGTTCTCTACACACTTATGAAACCATAGGGGAGCTATTCAGATGCTGACTTAGATAGTGGCTTCTCAAGCCCAAAGGTTGAATGTTGCACCCACATCTTCTAGCGAACAAGGGGATTCTAGTGGTTCCAGGGTGAACAGGTTTCTGCAATTGGATCCTCCAGTGTTCACGGGTGCTAATGCCGAGGAGGACCCACAGAACTTCATTGATAAGATGCATAAGACTCTCCAGGTTATGCGCGCTACTGAGACGGAGGGAGTGGATTTGGCCGCCTATCGTCTGAAGGGGGTGGAATATTTTTGTTTTGAGCTGTGGGAGGACTCTTGGGAGGAGGGGAGCCCTCCAGCGAGATGGAGGTAGTTTATTGATGCCTATATACACCATTTCTTACCTGCCGAGACTAGGGCAACCCATGCCGCATAGTTTGAGAATCTTAAGCAAGGGAGTGGGAGTGTGTGGGAGTGCCACATGAAGTTCGTGCGCCTGTTTTGCTATTCACATGTTGCCTACTATGGAGGCTAGAGTGCGCCGGTTTTTGCAGGGCCTTAGCCCCTTGGTTATCAATGAGGCCGCTACAGCTGCCTTGAATTCAGACATAAACTATGGAAATATTGTAGCATTTTCTCAAGCTACAGAGGACCGCAAGTTGAAGAACAGGAGGGAACGAGAGGGTACCAGCAAGGCCCGGTCCGCGGAAAACTTTGGGGAGTCATTTGGTGGGGGGAGATCTGCTTTCACGGGAGGGTCATCAGGGCGAACCCAGTCTCATGCTCAGTCTTCAGCCAGTGTACCGCCAACGGGGCACAGTCAGCAGCAGGGGAGTCACTTCAGGCCCAATCAGGACAGCAGGGCACTCCACCATCAGGGCCGATCAGGAGGGAGATTCCCACAGCAGCGGAGGCCCACATGCCCCAGGTGTAGGAAAATACACTGGGGGATTTTCTACATGGAATTACCTATATGTTACGGGTGTGGATTGAGGGGTCATATTCAGAGGGAGTGCCATTCATCCCGCCAGGGTCCTGGCAGGGGCACAACACAGCCATCCAGTCTGGCAGCTGCTACATCTTCAGCACCCCTCCAGGTCGAGGCCCTCCAGCACCAGCAGGGCGTGGTGTAGTTAGGGGTGGTGTACAAAGTTCAGGAGGACCTAGCCGATTCTATGTTATGAGTGGTCACCATAAGCAGAGGCTTCTGCAGATATTGTCATAGGTATATTGACTGTCCAAACTCATGATGTATATACTCTTATTGATCCCGGTTTCACTTTGTACTATGTTACCCCTTATGTTGCTAGGAAATTTGGGATAGAACCGGAACAGCTTCCTGAGCCGTTCTCTGTGTCTACTCCGATTGACGAGTCTATTGTGGCCGCCCGAGTTTATAAGGGTTGTGTTGTCACGTTGTGTGGTCGGGACATAGTTGCTGATCTTATTGAATTGGGGATGGTCGATTTTGATGTAATTATGGGAATGGATTGGCTTTATTCATGTTTTCTAAGCTCGACTGCCAAACTAGAACTGTAAGGTTTGAATTTCCTAATTAGCCAGTTGTTGAATGGAAGGGAGGTAATGTGATGCCAAAAGGTAGGTTTATTTCTTACCTTAATGCCACAAAGATGATCAACAAGGGGTGTATTTACCATTTGGTCCGAGTTACGTACACCACTGCTGAAGCACCTACACTCGAATTTGTGCTAGTTATGAATGAATTTCCAGAGGTCTCTTCTGATGAGCTCCCTGGGATTCCTCCAGATAGGGAGATTGATTTTGGGATTGATATAATGCCAGGCATGCAACCTATATCTATTCCGCCCTACAGAATGGCACCAGCAGAATTGAAGGAACTAAAAGAGCAATTGAAGGATTTGTTAGAGAATGATTTCATCCGACTGAGTGTGTCGCCATGGGGCACACCTGTTCTCTTTGTGAGGAAGAAAGATGGATCACTAAGGATGTGTATTGACTACCGGCAGCTCAACAAAGTCACAATCAAAAACAAATACCCACTACCAAGAATAAATGATTTCTTTGATCAGTTCTATGGTGCTAGATACTTCTCCAAAATTGACTTACGATCCGGGTATCACCAATTGAATATCAGGGAGCAGGATATTCCGAAAACAGCTTTCAGAACTTGGTATGGGCATTTTGAATTTCTAGTAATGTCTTTTGGGCTAACAAATGCCCATGCAACTTTCATAGATCTTATGAATCGGGTTTTCAAGCCTTTCCTTGACTCATTTGTGACAGCGTTCATTGACGATATTCTTGTGTATTCATGAGGTCGGGAGCACCATGCCGATCATCTCAGGGATGTTTTGCAGACTATTCATCAGCACCAATTGTATGCGAAGTTTTCAAAGTGCGAATTTTGGCTAGAATCTGTCACATTCTTGGGTCATGTTGTCTATAGAGAAGGAATCAAGGTTGATCCTCAAAAGATTTTAGCAGTAAAGAATTGGCCTAGACCTACAACGCCTACCGAGATTCGCAATTTCTTGGGCTTAGTAGGGTATTACATGAAGTTTGTGGAGGGGTTCTGCTACTCTTGCCTCTTTGTTGACTAAATTGACTCAGAAAGCGTTTAAGTTCCAATGGTCCGATGCTTGTGAAAGGAGCTTCCAGGAGTTGAAATCAAGATTGACTACGGTACCGGCGTTGACCCTACCAGAGGGTACAGAAGGGTTTGTGGTATAATGCGATGCTTCAAGAATTGGGCTTGGGTGTGTATTAATTCAACACGACAAGGTTATAGCCTATGCTTCTAGGCAACTCAAGAATCATGAAAAGAACTATCCAAGACATGACTTAGAACTGGTGGCGGTGGTTTTTGCATTGAAAATTTGGCATCACTATTTGTATGGGGTCCATGTGGAGGTATTCACGGACCACATGAGTCTTCAATATATTTTCAAACAAAAGGAGTTGAATCTTAGGCAAAGAAGATGGCTTGAGTTACTCAAGGATTATGACATCGATATTCTATATCACCCTAGGAAACTCAAGGATTATGACATCGATATTCTATATCACTCGGGGAAAGCCAATGTTGTGGCGGATGCACTTAGCCGGAAATCTATGGGTAGTTTGGCTCACTTTGAGGTATATCAAAGGCCATTGGCCAAGGAAGTCCATCAATTGGCTAGTTTGGTAATTCGTCTTATGGACTCTGGTAAAAGAGGAGTAATTGTGCAAAATAAGGCTGAATCATCACTTGTTGTGGAAGTCAAAGAGAAGCAATACAAAGATCCATTCTTGGTGCAATTAAAGGAGGGGATTAAAAAACATAAGACTACGACTTTTGCTCTTGGCATGGATGATGGTATACTAAGGTACCAAGGGAGACTATGTGTTCTGAATGTAGATGGTCTTCGGGAAAGAATCATGGCAGAAGCTCACGCTTCTAGGTATTCCGTACATCCATGTTCTACAAAGATGTATCACGACCTAAAGGAAGTCTATTGGTGGAATGACATGAAAAGGAATATAGCGGACTTTGTAGCAAGGTGTCCGAATTATCAGCAAGTGAAGGCCGAACATCAACGGCCTGGTGGGTTGGCACAAAACATAGAAATTCCAATGTGAAAGTGGGAAATGATTAATATGGACTTTGTGATAGGATTACCTCGCACTCCGTGCAAGTTTGACTCAATTTGGTGATTGTGGACCGACTCACAATATTAGCACACTTCTTGCCAATTAAATCTACCGACACAGCTGAATAGTATGCTCAGTCGTATATCAAGGAAATAGTGAGGCTGCATGGCACTCCAGTTTCTATCATTTTTGATCGAGGGGCTCAGTTCACAGCCAATTTTTGGAAGAAATTCAGCAAGGTTTGGGTACTCAGGTGAATCTTAGTACAACTTTCCATCCACAGACCGACATGCAAGCAGAGTGGACTATTCAGATGCTTGAGGACATGTTGCGTGCTTGTGTTCTTGACTTTAAGGGTAGTTGGGATGATCATTTGCCACTCATAGAGTTTTCTTATAACAACAGCTTTCATGCTAGTGTTCAGATGGCACCATTTAAGGCATTATATGGTAGGAGATGTAGATCTCTCATTGGGTGGTTCGAGATTGGGGAAGCAGAGTTGATAGGTCCAGGGGTACATCAGGCTATGGAAAAAGTTAAGATCATAAAGGAGCGGTTGAAAACTGCTCAGAGTCGTCAAAACTCCTATTCGGATGTTCGTCGCAGAGACTTAGAGTTCAAAGAAGATGATTGGGTATTCTTGAAGGTTTCCCCCATGAAGGGTATTATACGATTTGGGAAAAAGGAGAAATTGAGTTCGAGGTATGTCGAGCCATACAAAATCATCAAGAGGATTGGTCAGGTGGCGTACAAACTTGAGCTACCACCCGATATGTCATTAGTGTACCCGGTATTCCATGTGTCTATGTTGAAGAAGGTAGTTGGGATCCGTCAGCTATTGTGCCGGTTGAGACCATTGAGGTTAATGAAGAATTATCATATGAAGAGATTCTAGTTGCCATTCTTGATAGACAAGTCCAAAATTTAAGGAATAAAGAAATTCCCTCAGTGAAAGTGTTATAGCGAAACCAAAATGTTGAAGAGGCCACGTGGGAGGCCGAGGAAGAGATGAAGAAGAAGTATCTTTACTTATTTGAATAGCTGTGTAAACCTTTTACGAACTTGTCGCCTATGAATTTTGTATCATTTGTTCAGTTAATGTAAAGGTGTTCCTTTTGATTACATGTTGTTTACATGAGGCCACGGGTGGTGTTGTTATGAGTTATGTTACATCGTTGGATTCTGTATATTTTTGTAAGATGTGTTTCTGGGGCTCTCTGATAGGTGGATAGGCCTAGTTACAAAGGAAACTCTAGAGAAAGTTTTGGAAATTTAGAGAGTTAGTTAAATTTGGGGTTGCTGGTGGTAGGGTATGAAAACTGAGTTGCATAAGGTGCTAATAGCACACCCTGATCCTCATTCGAGGACGAATGATCTTAAGTGGGGGAGGATGTAAGGCCCCGTACAATTTTTCCTAAAAACCCGGATTTTCATAATGCCAAAGTAGGCGTAGAGATTAATAATAGTAGAAATTGCCGCGGTTCAGACTTTTTGGATTGAATAGTGCGCTGGGAGTTGAAAGAAAATATTGGGAAGAAGTACACATTTTTGCGGTCCATTCTGCGGCCGCAGAACCACTCTGCGGACCGCAGAGTGGGGCATATTTCTGGGGCATTTCTGATGTCCAATTTCGCGGCCATTATGCGACCGAATGACCATTTCGCGGGCCGCATTCTTGTCGCATATCCCGCCTTGGGATTTTTCGGAGGGAGGTTCTACGGTACACTATGCGACCGCAGAACCGTTTTGCGGTGCATTATGCGACAACAAAATAGGTCTGTGGGCCGCATAGTGACCGCAGACCAGGCAAGTTTCTTTCCAGCTCTGGCACCCATTTTTGCGGTCATTTCGCAGACCACATAACCATTATGCGTTCTCACATGCGACCGCAAAACCTGTTCCGGAACATCAATTTTGGGATTTTTAAACCCAGCCCTATTTCGTTAAAACACATCCCATGGACCATTTTGATCATATTTTCTGATATTTTTAGAGTGAGAGAGAGGGTCCTAGAGAGAGAAGTTATCTTCATCAAATTGTTCTTCAATTCTCACCTAAAACCTTGAAGGTTATCAAGAGAGGCACCTAGGTCTTCTTCCTAAGAGGTAAGATTCTATCACCCAAACTCTTAATTTCAAAATGTGACTAGAATGGGCCATTAGGAAGGTAATTCATGGTAATGGGGGTGCTTAGTTTGCATGCATGTGTTCCTAAGGTATGTGGGAAGATTGTGAGCTAAACATGATAGACAATGGATTGGGGAAAGATGGAATATTCCACAAAAATGGGCTTAAAACATTATTGCACACCTAGTGTTTGATAATATGCTCAAACGAGCTAAAACCATTTTCATCTTCTTAATTTTGGTCCAACTTGTTATATTTCTAAAATAGATTGAAGTTGCTAAGACTTCCGGATCATCTTAGAATTTTAAGAGGCTCAATTGAGGTATATTGGCTAAACCCCCTTCTTCTTAGAATCAAACCAGACGGTGTTCATGTAATTGGAGTAAGCCCTTGATCATTATAGTATTGGCGATTTCTAATATGGTTGTGTTGAAGGATGTAAGTTCAATCTTTTTTCTAAATTCTTCATCATGATATCTTGTCATTTGAGAATGCATTCAAAATGTGGAATATGTGCTAGCAATGTTAAGACTTCATGTCAAGATCAAAATAAAGGTTGTTATGTCGCACACATGGTGGCACTGTGCTGGAAATTATAATAAAACTGTGGTAATATCTCAAATGAGATGGCCTAGCTGATCGAGCTGAGATCGGACTCCGTGTAAGGATACGGAGGTATTGTGAATTGTGAAATATCGGTACTAAACACTACCCAACCTAATAATATGGAAATTGACTTGAAAACGTATATGATCCTTAATTTGTTGTTTTAATATTATTTGAAGCCCTTATTGAATTCTTCACCGTTCCTCTTGTATTATTATTCATTCTATTGAGTTGGTGTTTAGCTCTACATACTAGTCTATTCGACGGTACTAAGGTCTCTTTTGTCGGGGGCGCTGCATCTTTAAATTTATGCAGGTGGTTACATAGAAGACATTGTTGATCATAGATAGTGTTGCATCCTCTTCTCAGCAGACTCGGTGCACCCCGTTTCATTCTGGGGCCATGTATTGTACCTTTTGTTCATATTATGGTCACTTTTTGAGGTATAGACGGGGCCTTGTTGCCGACAAAATCTTTACTTTCTTTTGTATCTTTAGAGGCTCCGTAGACACTATCTGGGTTGTACATAGGTGTTAGGAATGTTAAACAAGTTATGTTGTGGTTGATCACTTGTTCCCTTTGAATTCTAAGAAATGTGTATTTTGAGACTTAAAGGCGCAATGACTAATGAAATGATTTAGGATTGTACGAATGAGATTCCTACTGTATAATTAATGAAATCACGTCTTTTCTTGATCATGGGTTAATTGGGTAGAAAGTATCTAACATGCTTGCTCGACCGGGTTCACTCGGTTGAGTGCCGGTCGCGCTTCCCGAGGTTGGGTGTGACAAAATATGTCCACACTTAATTATGGTAGGGTCCCTTTTCATCTTTAGCTAATTCCATTTTTGTTCTTTCTTTCACTATACTCAAAAATTTAACTAATGCACATAATAAACTCTTTGACCTCAATTTGATTATATTCCAAGTTATTTAACACATTTATTAAACTCTTTACCAAGGTAATCAACACTAGTCCGTAGCCTATTTTGCAAACACCAACTATTGTTCCTAATCATCATCGTCACACTTATAAGTCCTACATCATTTCGGGACTTCATCTTTTTATACACCGCGCTCTTTATTTTCTGTAACACCCCAAAAATTTTTGAAGAACTTAAGTGTAAAGCCCGGTAAAATTTGCAAAGAAAATAATGTTTCATGTTGCCGGACTAGGCTTATGGGTTGAACAACTATAGTAAACCCTAGTTTACTTAAAACTAGAGATGATGTTTCTGTAGGAGTTAACAATCAGCAGGGCAATCTACCAACGGAGGGTACTAAAAGAACTCATAAGCAAGCTGAGACCACTGGAGGATCAATAGTTGGAGTTTCAGCCAGGAAGAAATCCAATGGAACAGTAAACCCTAGGGTTCTGTTCAGGTTTGCGAGGATGTTGAAGCTGCTCCAGTGGATGTTTCAAGTGCCAATCAAGTTGATAAGGTTAGTACAAAGGTAGTAGAGGATACAGTGAAGTCTGCTCGTCAAACAGTTGAAGGCAAGGTGACGAAAACCAATGGAACAGTAATTCATGTTGCTCCTGCTACAGTAAACCCTAGCTTGGGTGATGTTTGTAATCTTCGATTCAAGGCAAGTCAGATAGAATTGGGAGTTATGGATCAGTGTCCTTTGGTGTTGAAGGAGGCTACAAGCAGGCAGATGATCAAATTGACCTCACCATAAAGGCAGGTGCTTCTGACACTGGGCAAAGCAACAATGCAATTGAAATATATGGCTACTATAGTTGATGATCGTGGGATCTTTGCTGGAAAAACCTTTAGTGTTACCAGTGGCTCACTGACAAAGGGCATGCTCATTAATCATAGGGGCCAAAAGGAACTGGGGATGATAGCTAAGAATCATGAACCAAATCCTTTGGCACTTCAGGTGGTAGGCAATTGTCACGGCCCTAGTTTCCCTTCGTAGGATGTCGTGACATCACCTAGTATCTACGACTATGTAATCCTAACACTTACTGAATAAAATGATAGAAATTAACCAACAAAACTATTAAGCAGAAACCAGATTTTTCTAAATGAACTCAACATTTACAACATGAAATAACATCCCAAGACTGGTAGTACAAGTCATAAGCTATACTAGGTTTGCTAGGAAATCCCTAAATACAACTGCTTCGGAATAGAATTTAAACAGTACAAGTACAGTATCTGAAGGTGACTCCGAGTCCTACGAACGCGACGGAATGTTTACCTTGAATCTCCATAGCAAAACTCGAGCAGCTAGCTAGTGATCAACCAACTCCGAAATACCCAGATCTGCACAAAAATGTGCAGAAGCATAGCATGAGTTCACCACGAAGGTACCCAGTAAGTATCAAGACTAACCTCGGTGGAGTAGTGACGAGGAACAATCAAGACACCCACTGGACTAAACAACTTGAACAAGTATGAATGTAGAACTAGCATGGAACAATATTAATATAAACCTAGGCATGATGACAATAATAATACAATGCTTGTAATAGGAACTAAAATCAACAGTTAGCAATGAGACACAACAAGTAACAACATTGTAGAGTAAGCTGAACACAGTTTAAATCCAGTGAAAGCAAATAAAGGAAAACAATTAACAAATCAATAAGAACAACCACTTTTGCACCAGATTTATCCAAGAATTTCCACGAGGTACCAAACCTCAAAATCAAAAATCACGGGCCCCCAATTAGTGAACCCTAATCACTTGGCATCTTGTTCCCACATTACAACTTATAACTGCACGGACGACTCACGTGCCAAGATGGCGACAATATCTAATATCCGCACGGACCACTCACGTGCCAACAATAAGAATGACTCATGACTTCACAAAAAACTCACATGCTAATAGAACAACACTCACATAGCAGGCAAGTAGACCAGAGTTCATGTAATTGGTCAATAACATCGGGGTTCATCTTCTTAAACCGATACGGGTGATTAATTACGTGTATGCTTGCGCAAGTGTTCTATCACAGTTGAAGCCAACAAGTAAGAGTAGAGACAATGAATGACACATAATAAATGATCACCACAAATTGTATAAGGCAAAACTCACAATAGGTAGGCATGAAACTACACAAATAACAACAACAACAATGCTCCCAGGCCATCACAAATCATTCTTTGACATAGCCCACCTTGTCTCGCCACGTGCGCAATAATAAATTAAAGGCCCGCCTTGTCTCGCTGCACGCGCATAATAATATTCCCACCTTGTCTCGTCACATGCACAAACCCATGTATATAGCCCGCCTTGTCACGCCATATGTGCAAATATCAATAGTAAGAACAGCACGACAGAAACCTTATGCAAACACCCGAATAATTCTCCCAGCAATACCATGTGTGCCAAAAAGATAACAACATAATAGAATGACTTTTACAACATATGCCCATATTCCACAACATTTCCTCAAAAAAAGTTTCAATACCACAACCACGTATAGCCCTTGGCTCAACAACACTGAGTACAACAGCAACAACAACAATAACACGTGAATATGTCAAGTAAATCAGCTCAGGAGCTTCAGAACACAAAGAAATGGTAGAACGAGCTCACAGAGAAAGACACAATAGGAAATAATGGTCTCAACAAGAATAGCTCAACAAGGGAGAGATAATGTGTAGCAATGCTTCCACAAAAGTACAATTCGACAATAAAAGAGATAGCATGAATCAATGACCCCAAATAAGAATATGTTAACTATGAAAGGGATAACAAACTTCAATTAAGGCTAAGCAATAATGGAAGAGATAATAGTAATTTCAATTAAGGTTAAGCAATTACGGAAGAAATACTAATAACTTCAATTAAGGTTAAGTAATTATAGAAGAGATAACAACAAATTCAATTAAGGATAAGCAATTACGATAAAGATAATAATAACTTCAACTAAGGACAACCAATTACGAAAAATATAGCATGTCAATAATGGTTCGATTGGCAACGAGGGTAAAACATGAATCAAATTAATTCCAAATACGACACATAAGGGTAAATTTAGTAAGTGCGGGATTTGACATGATAAAACAACTTGATATCTAATGAACATAAGAACCTAACGGCCCTAAACGGTCAAATTTCCACAATTAAGCCCAAGTACGTACGTACATAACCTTCACATGACACATTTAGCACAAATGACTCAAATCCTAAGGGGTAGTCCCCCCCCCCCCCCACAAACTTAGGCAAGATGGTTACCTCAAAAAAGCTATACCGATACTCTTAAATGACCTTCTCGAGTGAAACAACCTCCAGACGGCTCAAATCTAGCCAAAATAACTTCAAATCGTAAATAAAACTAATAGGAAACAATTCCAGATAATAAAGCTTCGATCTTTATTTAAAACTAAAAAGTCAACCAAAAAGTCATCCCTCGGGCCCGCATCTCAGAACTTTATAATATTCAAAACACTCGAGCACCCATTCCGATACGAGTTCAACCATAGAAAAATTATCAATTTCCGACATCAATTCATCCTTCAAATCATCATTTTACCTTTTTGAAAGTTTTTCTCAAAATCCTCTTTTTCCCCAACTCAAACCACTAAAAAAGGTGGAATCATGAAATACAATAAATTTCGGATAAAGAACACTTACCCCTATCGAACACGTGAAGAACCCCTAAAAAATCGCCCAAATCCAAAGTCTATAACTCAATATATGAAGAAAATGGCCAAACCCTCGACTTATATGATTTTGCCTAGGTCTTCCGCATTTGCGGACAATAATGCGTGCCTGGGAGCTCGCTTTTGCTCATAAACATGCCGCTCATGTGCTGCCTACGCTTCTGCGTTTCCAGGCACCACACCTGCGATGATGTAGGTGCACAAGAATTCTCGCATCTGCGAGCACACACACAACTGCCAACTTCCACTTATGCGTCCTCATCTCAGCGTGCACGATCACGCAGGTGCGAAAAATACATCGCATATGTGACCACTGTCCAGCCCTTCCTATTTCGCTTCTTGCGATCACTGCCTCACCTATGCGGTATTGCACCTGCGGCCAAATCCATCGCAGGTGCGATGGCACCAGTCAAGAACTCCTCAGCATTTCCTTAAGTCCAAAATCCGATCTGTTAACCATCTGGAATCCATCCGAAGCCCCCGAGACCTCAACTAAATATACAAATATGTCCTAAAACATGAATCGAACATAGTCGAGCCCTCAAATCACATCAAACAACATCGAAATTACAAATCGCACGTCGAATCAAATTTCTGAATTTTTAATTTTTCCAACTTCCAAAACTCGTGCCGAAACATACTAAATCAACCCGAAATGATGTCAAATTTTGCATGAAAATCTCAAATGACATAAAGGAGCTAATCCAACTATCGGAATCGCAATCCGAGCCCAATATCAACAAAGTCAAATCCCGGTTAAACCTCTCAATCTTCCAAAACTTCAACTTTCCAATTTTCGCAGAATTCTTCAATTTACTCTACGGACCTCCAAATCCAAATCCGAATGCACGCCTAAGACCAAAATCACTATACGAAGCTATTGGAATCATCAAAATGCCATTTTAGAGTCGTCTACACCCAAGTGAAAACTCCGGTCAGCTCTTACCGCTTAAGCTTCTAAAAAAAGAATCTTTCTTCTAAATTGACCCCAAATTATCTGAAAACCAAACTTGACCACACACGCAAGTCATAAAATGCAAATTCTGAAAACAACCGGTCGGGTCGTTGCATTCTCCCCCTCTTAAACATACCTTCGTCCTCGAACGTGCCAAGAATCATTTCGAAGTCATCAATCACTGAGTGAACTTACCTTACATACACCCGCGAGTGATCTCACATCACCCGAATCCACATAGGCCCGACGACACCATCCCAATTGAAAATTATTCCTTCCACCCACACTGATAACCGTAGAAACAAATTCCTCACCTTCCGATCATTCCCAAAATACCCGATTCCCACACCGACACACGATATTAGCCTCAACCAACTGCAACAACTCATGCCTACACCCACCAAGTACAACAACACGATGTAACACATCACACATATGCCCATAACAACATCTCTGATCACAATAGATGATCATAATCAAATCCAGCACCGGCAATTAACCTCATATCCGCTAGAACCCCATGCCAAACCTTCAAAACAATGACAATGATGAAAGAAACATGAAGACCTCATGACTATTCACCCGAATCAACAAGTCACATCTTACGCCACCTATGAATACACCTCGCAAGCTAAAACCCAATAAGTACAACATGAATATGACTGAATATACAAGGAAACACATAAAAGAACTATCAAACAAGCCCGACAGGCACAACTCCCTATCAGTAGCATACTACAAATTAATTCCACAAGGGAGAATCAAAGTATATGAACAAATAACAAGGATCGCAACCTAATATAACTTCATCACGACACACAACTCTGTCCAAACATAACAAACCTCGTGGAAATGTGAGGATCCATCCTCAGCTCTGAATCACAAGTAGAATACACATCATACCAACCGAATTCTTCCACTTATTAAATTTCTGCTAGCAAGGTAACCACACATGCTGAACTCCCACACCGGTAGAGCATCTAATTTACAAATCATAACCAACCACCTCGAAATCACATCAAGACCTACCGTAATGGGTAACAGAAAGTCATTTCTAGTCTTATAGCTCTCAAATGTGAACAAAATAAAATGACAGATACAGGCTACCACTATAGAATCTTCCAACGGGGGTAAACACATAAGCAGAGTACAAAATCACAAAACTCACCCATATGTGAAGCAAGATAAGAGGAATCACCTTGATAAGTATAACCAAATCAAAATAAGAATGATGCCAATCTATAACAATCGAAACTATACCTGTAACGACACCATCTGGTGCAATGGCCTTAGCCTACTGTGGAAAACACATCAACGGGCCGAGCCTCCCCCTCTTGGGCACCCTCTACTCGTCTGACCTGCACCCCAAGCTGGCGGTGCAAGGATATCAGCAATTGGAGAAGAACTCATAGCCTGAATATCCCTCTTTGACACCTCTGTCCGAAGTCTGGGATAATATCTCACCATGTGACTAGTATCTCTACACTCAAAGCAACCCCCCCCCCCCCTCCGGGCTGGCGTGGTTGTGGAAGCTGTCCAGTACGGGGACTCTGAGACCTATAGATATCTGAATAACCGCGTAAAGCCTGAAGTGCAAACTGAAATGGTTGACCCACAAAACCTCTACCATGGCGTACCCTGCCTCCAAAATAAGGACTAGTAGATCCTCCCGGTCGACAAGGCTTCTTAGCCTCCTTGTCCTCTCTCTCCTGACATTGCATGTTCCCTCTCTCCTGGTCCCACATGCCCTCTAATCGGTGAGCGATCTCTACCACTTGCTGAAATGGAACATCCGTCTCCAACTCCCGAGCCATGCTAAACCGAATATCATGACTGAGCCCCTCAATGAACCTGCGAACTCGCTCTCTAATTGTAGAAACCATAACAGGTGCATGTCTGGACAAATCACTCAATCTAAAGGCATACTCTGACACTAACATACTGCTCTTGTGCATCTGCTCAAACTCTGCGCGCCAGGCATCCCGAAGAGTCTGGGGAACAAGCTCTCTCAAGAATATCTCTGAGAACTGACTTTATGAAAGTGAAGCTGCATCATTCGGGCTACCCAAATCGTACGTTCGCCACCACTGATATGCCGCTCCCGTAAGCTGGAACATAGTAAAAGCAACCCCACTCATCTCCACAATGCCCATAGTGCGGAGAATACAGTGGCACTCCTCTAGAAAACCATGTGCATCCTCTGAAGCCAAACCACTGAAGGTAGTAGGGTAATACTTCTCGAACCTCGCAAGTTTAGGTTGTTCCTCCTCAGATGTTGCTGCCCTAACCAGGGGTTGAAGTGGAACAACAAGCTATGTCGGCATGACACCTAGAACTTGACTAACATGGACTCGCTGCTCTGGAGTACGAGCGGCAGAAGTCTAAGCTCCTCCCCTAGTCTGTGAAGTAGCTGGTGCAAACGGAATCAACCCCGCCTGAGCCAATGTACCAAACATGCTCAGGAACTATGCTAAGGTCTCCTGATGTCCGGGGGCAACAACAGTGACAAGTGCAAAACACACACTTGAATATGCTCGCTAGTCGAATATAGTATAATATAATATCGTATCAACAGGGATTTGAGCTAAACAATATTATCGTAGTTTGTAGCTAGATTGCTATCCAGGATGATCAACAGTTGAGAATTATGTGATTAAAAACTAAAATTAACTAAGAATCTAGAGCTAATTGACTATGACAATGCAACAAAAGTAAGAAAGGAAGATATCAATGGGAGAAATAGGGGTTGATTGGATAGGTGCAAGATACTTGTCTGGGATTTAACTCTAGTCGATTCACTTATAAGGTTCAAGTGAGTGTCTCTAATTCACTCAATTATTAGTTCAACCATTTAGTGGAAACTCCTCTCTCGATTAAGTCTCAACCTCACAAGATGAACTAAGTTAAGCTCAGTGAAGATATATATGAATTCATAGTGGATTAGTATTTAAGAGAACCTCTTTCGATTATCCTCCTATCTATGTCTAAATAATAATTCAAATAGCCTCTTTCGGTTACTAATAAGAATCAATGAATTCAACCAACAAGATAATAATGCACAAACATCACAAGCTATGCCTCTTTCAATTACATGAACGTATGAAAATAGATGCAACAATTAAACCACCCAAAACGATCCAAAACATAAAAACTAGAGTTAATATCCACAAAAAATTCTCAATACACCAAATCCATCAATCCCTAAAGAGAACTACTCCATAGATATGTAGTAATTCATCACAAATATAAAGAAAAACATAAAATGATCCAAACTCTTGTCTTGAGTGAGGATTGAATGATGAATCCCTTGTGCTTTCACTTCTCCACCTTCCCTCTAGCCTCATTAGGTCTTAGATGTGTCAAAAGTCCTCAAAATAACATTTTTTCATGTATATATACCAAGTAGGGTCGGGCTCAGACGAAGATACCTTCTCCCGCGCGAAATAGGAAAATACTCTGTAAAAATTGCTCAGGCATGCCGCATGGGGCGACGTGCCACGCAGGGTGTTAGTGGTAAAGTTCAGAGAGTAAAAATCTATCAGGCAGCCGATTAATGTACAGGCGCAGCATGCCACGCGCCGCTGGTGTACACTTTTACACATCCATACGTGGTATTCGACCCCCGAATGCGATCCCGGCTTAATCCCTTGGGCTTTTACTCAGACTTCAAAGCTCAAAATGGCTCAAAATAGCTCCATAACATTTACATATCTCTGAATACTCCTACAAGGCATATATTCACAAAACCCAAATACCCATTCCGGTACGATTTCAACCATACCAAAATTATTAATTTCCAACATCAATTCGTCCATCAAATCACCATTTTACCTTTTTGAAAGTTTTTCTCAAAATCCTGTTTTTCCCCAACTCAAACCACTAATTAAATGATAAAAATAAAGATGGAATCATGAAATACAATAAATTTAGTATAAAGAACACTTAGCCCAATCGAACAAGTGAAGAACCCCTCAAAAATCGCCCAAATCCGAAGTATATAACTTATATGATTCTGCCCAAGTCCTCCGCATTTGCAGACAATAACATGCGCCTGCGAGCTCGCCTATGAACCGCACCTGCGATGGCGCACGTGCGCAAGAATTCTCGCTTCTGCGAGCCCACACACAGCTGCCAGCTTCCGCTTTTGCGTCTTTATCTCCACGTCCACGATCACGCAGGTGCGGAAAATACTTCGCACTTGTGACCATTGTCTAGCCCTTCCTATTTCGCTTCTTGCGATCACTGCCTCGCCTATGCGGAATCGCACCTGCGGCCAAATCCATCGCAGGTGCGATGGCATCAGTGCAGAATTCCTCAGCATTTCTTTAAGTCCAAAGTCCGATCCGTTAACCATCTGAAATCCACCCGAGGCCCCCGGGACCTCAACCAAATATACCAATATGTACTAAAACATAATACAAACTTAGTTAAGGCCTCAAATCACATCAAACAATGTCAAAATTATGAATCGCACCTCGAATCAAACTTATGAATTTCCAAATCTTCCAACTTCAAAAACTCGTGCCGAAACATACAAAATCAACCCGTAATGACGTCAAATTTTACATGAAAGTCTCAAATGATATAACGGAGCTAATCAAACTCTCAGAATCACAATCCAAGCCCAATATCAATACAGTCAACTCCCGGTCAAATGTCTCAACCTTCCAAAACTTCAACTTTTCATTTTTTGTCGAAATACTTCAATTTACTCTACGGACCCCCAAATCTAAATCAGGGCGCACGCCTAAGTCCAAAATCACCATACAAATCTATTGAAATCATCAAAACGTCATTTCAGAGTCGTCTACACAAAAGTCAAAAACTTCGGTCATCTCTTACCGTTTAAGCTTCTAAAATAAGAATCCTTCTTCCAAATTGACCCCAAATCATCCGAAAACTGAACTCGATCACACACGCAAGCCATAACACATAATATTAATCTACTCGAGACCTTAATTCGCCGAACGGGATACTAATTCTCAAAATGACTGGCCGAGTCATTACAACAATGATAAGGGTGAGCAGAATGAACTAGGAGAGGATATTGAGGAGGAATCAACAATTGCTAACTTTCAACAAGCCGCTAGGGAAGGAGACATCTCACCTTGAAGTGTTGATAAGAAGAAATCAGCTAGGAGGTATGCAAAGAAGAACAAAGAGAAGTCTGTAACATTCTCGGTGAAAAATGAAACATTTCTGGAGGTTGTCAAGGCAAATATAGTGAAAATCCTTTTATCTCATTCCAGCAAAAATTGAAGAATGTTAAGAAGGCTTTGGCAGTGTGGAGTAAGATGACATTTGGTGATAATTTCAAGCAGATTGTAGCATTAGAGGATGTCATTATGGTGCATGAGGTGGAGTTTGAGCTTAAACTGCTCAAAATGAGGCAAAGCTACATAGAGTACATGCTGGTCTCACTAGATACTTACACCTAGAGGAGGAGTTCTGGAGGCAAAGATTTGGGCAATGGTTTAAAGATGGGGACATGAATACAAAGTTTTTTCATGTTCATGTTAAGGGTAAGAGAAAGAGGCTTCAAGTGTCCATAATTCTTGACAACAATGGGAATTGGCTAGAATCACAAGAGGAGATGGATAAGGAGGCAGTTGAGTTTTTTCAAAAACAGTTCACTGAGGATAGTTTACTAGCAAACTTTGTTATGGTTTCTCAAGAGCAAAATGGTAGGCTATGGGCAGAACCTAGTATGAAGGAGATCGAATAGGCTGTGTTTGGGCTGAATGGAGACAGAGCTAGTGGCCCTGATGGCTTCACTGGCTAGCTTTATTACTCTTGTTGGGACATAATATGTGAAGATGTGCTAGACATGGTTAGGGCTTTCTTTTATGGATCAGAACTGCCAAGGTTCATCACACACACTAACCTAGTGCTATTGTCAAAGAAGAAGAATGTGGCCATATTTTCCGATATGAGACCTATTAGTTTGAGCAATTTCTCAAACAAGGTCATCTCTAGAGAGCTTCATGAGAGGTTGGTGGATTTTCTACATGCAGTCATCTCTCCTAATCAGGTAGGGTTTGTGAAAGGAAGGAATATTGTGGAAAACATCTTGCTAACATAAGAAATAGTGGCAGATATTAGAATGAGAGGCATACCATCCAATGTGGTAGATATGGCTAAGACATATGATAGGGTGTCTTGGTGTTTTTGACTAAAGTGTTGAGGCAGATGGTTTTAGAGTGATTTTTATTGACATGATATTCAGGTTGGTCTCAAACAATTGGTATTCAGTTTTACTGAATGCGCAGGCAAATGGTTTATTTAAATCAACAAGAGGAGTCAAGCTAGGAGATCTTCTATCTCCCACATTGTTCATATTGTCAGCGGAGGTGTTAGGGAGATCTTTAGATGCCTTGTTTGATAATCCAGATTTTATTTGATTTGGGATGCCTAAGTGGAGCCAAAATATCAATTACCTCTCATATGCTGATGATACAATTATTTTTAGCTCCTCTCATTATGGTGAAATACAGTTGATCATGAATGTACTTAAAGATTATGCCAAAAGGTGAATAAGGAGAAGTATTCTTTCTATATGCATGAGAAGACACCATATCATGAAGCCAATACAGTTCACCTTATCACTCAATTTTAGAGGCATTCCTTCCCCTTTACTTATCTTGGTTGTCCAATCTTTTATATTAGAAGGCATACGGCTTTTTACAAAGACATCATACATGAAGTGCAGGAGAGAGTTCGATCTTGGAAAGGTAAGCTGATGTCTATATGAGAAAGAGAAGTCTTGATAGCACATGTTCTTGAAAGCATGCCTATTCACCTCCTATTAGCAGTGAACCCTCCACAGTATGTTATTACTGAGTTGTATAGGATGTTTGAAAGGTTCTTTTGGAGTAATTCTGGGAATGGCAAGGCTAGGCATTGGGCTTCATGGGATACTTTATGCTTGCCTAAGGATGAGGGTGGTGCTGAGTTTAGGTCTTTACATGATGTCTCTAAGGCATTATTTGCAAAACTATGATGGAAATTTAGGACCAAGGAGACACTATGGTCTATCTTCATGAGAAACAAATACTACAAGAAGATCAATGAAGTGTTGGTACCTTGGAAAGCAGGCTCACATATATGGAGGAAAATGTTACAAATGAGAGATCTGATAGAGCACCAAATATGGTGGCAAGTAAGGAGTGGGAATGCACATTTTTGGCATGACAACTGGACTGGATTAGGAGAATTATATCATGTTACAGGACATGATCATTGGTGTTATGAATCTATCACACAAATCTTTGAAGTGGTAGAGACTGACAACTGGAATGAAGAGCTACTCGGAGATATACTACTAGGGGAAATAGCTGACCACTTACTAGATTGTATTGAACCTTCAAATGCCGATGATCTTAATGATAAACCATGGTGGCAACTTAAATCTAAAGGCCAGTTCTCAGTTATGTGTGCCTGACAGTACATAAGAAGAAGAAGAAGAAGAAGAAGAAGAAGAAGAAGAAGAAGAAGAAGAAGAAGAAGAAGAAGAAGAAGAAGAAGGCAAGAAAACAAGTTATACAAGTTTGGTTGGGCCAAGGGCTTACCATTCAAGGTGTCTTTTTTATGTGGAGGCTATGGAAGGAAAAAATACCACTGGATGATACTTATAGAAAGTGGGGACACCTATTTTCATCAAGGTGTTGGTATTGTAGAAGCCCCCAGGAGGTAACACTTGCACATGTATTCTTTAGGTCTCCTGTTGCAAAGTTTATCTAGAATTACTTTAGTGCAGCTGTAGGATTAGTATTGAAGGAAAGTTGTTGATTCGGGTAATTAATGAGTGGTGGAGAAAACCAGTAAACACTAGCCTCAAACCTATCTACCAAGCCATTACATCAATAATTGTATGGCACTTGTGGAAGAGGAGGAATACAGACAGACATGGGAGAGTAGTGTCCATTAATAGATTGATCTATGAAGTTTATATATCACTACACATCCTACTGAAGGTGAGAAGCCCTACCTTTTCAGGTGTCACAACCAGTTGGCGGAATTACATAATAAAGTGTTGGCTCATAAGCCTAAATTGAAGTACATTAGGGTCATGTGGCAACTGCCTCCTACATGATGGATTAAGTGTAACACTGATGGAGCATGTATAGACAATGGTAGAGCTTCTTATGCTTATTGTATTAGAGATGGAGTGGGCGACCTATCGTATGCACAAACATATGATATTGAAAATGCAACCAACAACATTGCAGAAGACAAAGCCATTCTGGAAGCACTGAGGTACATTGTGCAATCTCAGCTACCTCCTTGTGTTTTTGAAACTAATTCTCTGATGATGAAACAAATTCTGAATGATGCGTGGAAGCCTCCATGGAATATTGTTGTACATGTAGAGGAGATTAAACATCTCATGTCCATGTGTACAATTGCAGTGACTCATATTCTTAGGGATGGAAACAAATTGGCTGATCACTTGGCTAACTTAACTTTGGAGCAACAACCTATAGTTCAGGTGAATTCATTTATAGAACTGGATATTCAAGGAAAGAATATTTTGAATAGTGACAAGTCATAAATACCCTATATTAGGGTAAGAACTACCAAACTTAATTCTAGATGATGATTAATGATGAGGATGAGAGGATTATGTGGTGGAGCATTTTAGTAATGAGAAGGGTGTTGAGGTGGGCTGTCGGAAAGGCCAAGATCGCAGGAGAAGGAGTTTAAATAACACTTTCTGCTCAAATCATTAGGGAGACAATTTTTACTAACATTGTTTCTTGTTTTGCAGGTACTGTTAGGGTAGCTAGCTCTTATGTGGTGGCCAAGCTTATTAGGGTGGTATTAACATCCCTGATGTTCATTACCTGTAGGTGCAACTATTACATAGACCAGCTACAAAGCTCATCAAATAAGATGTGGAAGAAGCCTCAGAAAGTGCAACCAAACTGGCCACTAACACTGGATACCAGTTTGATGTAGATGGGAAGCAATGCACAGTAGGGTGCAATTTCTTTAGCATTGCCGGCTTCCTTGAGGCTATACAAGCAAGTAATATCAACAGCTTTGAAAGCATCATGCCCAAACTAACACGTAGGAAGCATTCACTGCCCAGAATTGACAAAGCTGGGCACGAGAGTTGGAAGCAATTTGTGGGATGTTTGACGATCATTTGGAGGAAGTGTCAGGCACATGTCAAATGTATCAGACATAAGGATGGTACTTTCATTTGGTTTTTATACATACAGGGCAGGTACATGCATGAAACAATGGATCAAAGTCATAGGATCGATAGGGATGCATTGAACTGGACAGTGAGGTTGCGTATAATCGCGCTTGGTTTAGCTAATTTCTGGCCTATACTATGTTTGAATGTAAGATCCAGGTGCCTACTGGAGTGCAGTACTCGTGGGGAACAGAAGTGTTCGAGTGCAGATTCTCTTGTGCAATCATTCAACATGTGGTGCACACATTGGACAAACAATAGGTATACAAGCTGTTGGCTAGATATTGCTCTATATATGCATGGCTCATTAGCTCTCTATGTGATACCAAAGTTGAACATACCACTTAACTTTGGTAATAGGATTGATGTATTATCATGTTTTAATTTTCTTCATTTTTATAAGACCTCCTGACATTATTTGTATATTGTATTTTATTTTTATTATTAATAAAAAACAACACTAAGCACACAGCTTAGTGATATATTTTCTATAAAACAAAAAACCTTTGTTGAAGCCTAGACATAAAAATGAAGGCGCACCCTGGTCTTAAAATATTCAAAAGGGGCATGTTTTGCCTTTTTCAAAAAGGGGAGCATTTTGATCATAAAATTTTAAAAGGGACGCTAAGTGTCCTTTTCTCGATAGAATTCAAACTTGCAATATTCATGTCACTAAACACCCCCCTCCCCACCCCCCCCTCCCCCCCCAAAACCCAAACCGATAAAACACATAATGGCTAAGAGGTTAGAATTATTTTTGCAAGTTTGCAAGTTCGAATCTCTAGCATTATTGTCTAGTTAGATTTTTCATACTAGTAACGGATCTAGAATTTATAGGAAGGGATTTCAACATTCGAAGAATGAATTGTAATTTTTTTTGATAAAGGAGTTCATAAAAAATATAAACGAACAGAAAATAAAACTAAATCATTTTTACAATATGTTATATCAAAACGACATTCCTTTGAATATTGTTTTGTAAATTGAAAACGTATTTTGAAAAGGAAAAACAAATATATCATACAATAATTAAATGAAATACTAACTAATTAATAATGACTACAAATTAACTAATAGAATAATTTCTTTTAAATATAAGCATAAAAAATACCGTTGCTGGGAGATGTTTGGACAAAGATGTTTAATAGTATAACAAAACACTAATTAAATTTACACATTATTAATATACATAAATATATATGATAAGTCAATTTTAGTATTATTTTATAAAATATACAGATACAAAATCAGTAAATTTTCGACGGAGGGATTCAAATGAATCCCCTATCGACCACGCGGCTAGCCAATATTTCATACTACCATGTTAAAAGAAAAAAGACATAATTCTTCTTAAAGGCAAAAGGAATTTTTACCTATATGTACTACATTAGAAATTTATGTACCATCACTGTTGTCACGACCCAAACCCACTAGTCATGATGGCACCGAACATCAACCCGCTAGGTAAGCCAACAGTCACAATAACAATGAAATCGAATAAATATGGTCCAATAACTCAACATCGGAAAAATAACATGAAATATCTGAGAATATAACCATAACTGCTACAACCATCCCCAAAGTCTAGTGTCAACGAGTACACGAGCACTGCCGAATAACAAGATACAAGCATAAATCTTCTAATACAACTGTCTGAACAATAGAACAGTAAAGATGGAAATAACTGAAAGAGAACTTCAAGGACTGCGAACGACGTATCAGCTACCTCGTAGTCGCCCAAAATCTGGCAACAACTCAAGTCTGAAAATCACCTCGACCAGATGTACCTGGATCTGCACACGAAGTGCAGAGTGTAGTATGAGTATAACCGACCCCATGTACTCAATAAGTAACAATACTTACCTTAGGCTAAAAGTAGTGACGAACTCAAAACAATAGGCAAATGCCAATATCAACAACCAGTAACAGTTCAGAATATAAAGCAAAAACCGTAGAAAACAAGTAGCTCAATGATATCATGTTCAGCTTATTCACATTTCAGAAATTTAGATATGCTTTCAAGTATAACTATTAAAGCCCAACACTGATAAAGCATTTCATTTAACAGCTTGTATATAGAGGGTACACCTCTATGCCTACATGTGAAATATACATGTTAATCAACAATGTCACAGTGGATCCATCAATATTCACACTTAGCCCTATACGAGTGCCTGGCATCATCAAAGCACGTATATAAAATACTGTGCCTACGCCCACTGCTGGCATGTCAGACTCCGGAGGGGCGGATCCTACCCAAGCGCTAATCATAATCATTTAGTCCAATAGTGAGGCCTAGTGAACGCGTCGCCCCAAAACAATAACACTTAGCCTAATATGAGTATGGCGAATACGTCACTTCAAAATCAATACCAAATCGGCTCCATGGCACAAATTCAGTCTTTTACCATTCATGTTAAACACATCTCAAAATTCTTAGTTTAGCAGTTTTACACATAAGAGGCATCAACTACATGTGAGGAATCAAATAACAAATACTGAGACAGAGATATAATACACGGATAAATCATCATGACTGAGAACATGTGTAAAAATAAGGCATATAGCTTTGAAACAACAAGAATAGCCCTATCAAGTCTCGAACAAATAACACTTAGCCTAGACATGATGTCTAACATGAACCACAGTTCAAATGATCAAAAAGTAGGGAACACACGGGAATAACAAGATAAGATGGAAAAACAAGCCCGGTAATAGCCTAAAGGCCTCCCCAAACCATGAACACACCGGTGCACGCACACATGCGCGTCACCTAGCGTACGCCAACCCAATAGCTTTCATATAATGCAGTTCTTAGGGTTAAATACCTTCAAATCCATGTTTAGATATGTTACTTACATCAGAACGCGTAAATCAATACTCCAACAAGCCCTTCCCACGCGTATCGGCCTCCAAACGAATAAAATGTAGTCACAAACAACTCAATATCAATAAA
Organism: Nicotiana tabacum; assembly: GCF_000715075.1. Taxonomy (NCBI): domain Eukaryota; kingdom Viridiplantae; phylum Streptophyta; class Magnoliopsida; order Solanales; family Solanaceae; genus Nicotiana; species Nicotiana tabacum. The sequence goes on along the minus strand of NC_134093.1, from coordinate 42,696,270 downwards.
TAATGCCGTAGGATACAACTTCAAACAATAAAGTTTCGATCTTTATCAAAATCAAAAAGTCAACCCAAAAGGTCAACCCCGGGCTCGCACGCTGAAACCCGGTCAAACATGCATATTCCGAACAGCCATTCAATAACGTGTTCAACTATTGCAATTTCATCCAATTCTGACCTCGATTCAACCATCAAATCGTCAATTTTCACTTCAAGAAGTGTTTACAAAAATTTCCCATTTTTTCACTTTAATTCACTAATTAAATGCTCAAAGCAAAGATGAAATCATGAAATAAAAACAAATCTGAGTTAAAAACACTTACCCCAATCAAAATATTGCAAATCCTTTTCAAAATCGCCTAAAACCGAGTTCTCTACCTCAAAATGTGATATAATAACTCTAGCCCTCGAAATGGGATTTAAACATTTTGCCCAGGTGTTTACCTTTCGCGATCGCATAAAGTCTTTCGCGATCGCGAAGAACAAAGTTCACCAGCTTCCAAACCTCCTACGCGAATAAGGGGCAACTGTCGCAAACGCGATGAGCAAGTGCCCCCAAGTTTCGCGATCACGGACCATACCTCGCGACCGCGAAAAACAACGCTTGCCACCACACAACCTTACCTTCCTTATACATGACCCCTGACCCACACTCGCGTCCGTGATGAACAACATTCCAAGGCTTCGCGAACGCATCCTTCTCTTTGTGAACGCGAAGAGAAAAAAGTCAGTTTCCAGCAAAGACTCTTCGTGAGCGCGTCCATATCTTCTCGATCACGTAAAAGGAAACCAAAAGCACATATTTCAGAAGTTCTTCAAAGTCTAAAATGAATCTGAACTTGATACAAACCCGAAGCCCCCCGGGACCGCATCTAAATATACCAACAAGTCCAAAAACACAATACGAACTTATTCGAAGCCTCAAATTACATCAAACAACACCAAAATCACGAATCGCATATCAATTCAAGCCTAATGAACTAATGAACTTCCAACTTCTAAAACAAAATCTGAACCATACCAAAACAACTCCGAATGACCTCAAATGTTGCATGCAAATTCCAAATGACGCAACGAACCTATTCAAACTTCCGGAATCAAATTCTGAACATGATATCAACAAAGTCAACTCTCAGTCAAACCTCTCAACTTCCAAATCTTCAACTTTTCAACTTTCGCCAAAAAATCTCAAACCAACCTACGAACCTCCAAATCAATATATGGACATATGCCTAAGTCCAAAATCACTATACAAAGCTATCGGAACAATCAAAACTCCATTCCGGAGTCGTCTACATAAAAGACAAACTCCAGTCAACTCTTTCAACTTAAGTTTCCAACCTTGGGACTAAGTGTCCCAATTCACTACGTATCATCCCATAACCAAACCAACCACTCCGGCAAGCCTAAGAACAAGTGAACATAGAAGAAGCAGTAAATAGGGGAACGAGGCTGCAATACACAAAATGACCGATTGGGTCATTACATTCTCCCCATCTTAAACAAACGTTTGTCCTCAAACTGATCTAGAATCACACCTGGATTCTCAAATAGGTGTGGATATCTTCTCCGTATCTCCCGCTCGTCCTCCCAAGTAGCCTCCTCGACCGGCTGAGCTCTTCAATGAACTTTCACTGATGCTATATTCTTTAACCCGGTAGAATTGTACCCGGCCATGTAGAGCTCGATAAAACCCAACTGATCTGTGGTTGCACAATAGGTGTCGTACCCGGCCTACTATAGCGTGGCTCGGTAGGGTAAATATCACACCCCAAAACTCAACCTGTCGTGATGGTGCCTATCATGGTACTAGGCAAGCCGACTACTCAGACAATTCCAAATCTTTCAAATTTGAGATATGCTAAAACAGGTTTAAATAAATAAAAAATCTCATAAAATTGATAAAACCGTCGCAACTCAATATAGAAGTTCCCAAAACCAGGGTGTCAGTGAGTACATGAGCATCTATACAATACAAGTCTGAAATACTGTCTAAGAGAACTGAAACCGATAAATAAGACTAAGGGATAGGGGAGGAGAATCAAGGTTTGCGGACTCCAGGGCAGCTACCTCGAATATCTCCGAACGATAGTAAACTCTGAGAATCAGCAACCACCGTGTCCGCATACACCTGGATCTACACATGAAGTGCAGTGTGTAGCGTGAATACAACCAACTCAGTAAGTAACAAATCTAACTATTGGGCTGAAAGTAGTGACGAGCTTCATAGGTACAGTTCAATTACAGGATTACAGTACAGAAATATAGGCATGCTTTCAAGTTTAACAGTTAAAGCCCAAATAGGTAAATCATGTCAAGTTCAATTGAAACAAGATATGGTACATCTCAGTATCTACATGACAGTCATATATGCCAACTGAAGTATAAAAACAATAATGAAATCATATGCATACTCTCGAAGTATCAGTCACTCGGTCCTCCCATTCACTCCATCCCAACCACTCATTCCTCTCAATCACTTCATCCTCACAGCCACTCAATCATCCCAATCACTCGACACTCGCACTTAGTAGGTACATGTGCTCAGTGTGGATGTGCAGACTCCGAAGGGGCATGCCTGAGCACTATAATAAGCCAATCATGGCCTGAATCAAATAAACATGTTGCGGCGTGAAGCCCGATATCATAAATATCCTCACAACCATGCCCTCGGCCTCACTCAGTCATCAATCTCCCGGGCTCACAAGAATCATGATAACTCAGCCCAAACAATGATGATATAATGTATCAATAAAGGACAACAGAGACTGAGATATAATATGCAACTAATAGTTGTGACTGAGTACAAAATAGCAAGTTAAACAAATAATTCAACATGTAACACAACCTCTGTGGGTCCCAACTGTACCAACACGTAGCCTAAGCATGATTTCTAGCATGACTGCCAGCTCAACTTCTCTAACAAATGGTGAAAATACGGGTAACGACAAGATTATTCAACTACGTAGTTCCATGGAATTGACCAAGTCACAATACCTACGGTGCACGCCCACACGCCCGTCACCTAGTATGTGCGTCACCTTAACACTAATCACATAACACATAGTTCAGGCTTTTATACCCCCGAAACCAAGTTTAGAAGTGTTACTTACCTTAAACCGTGCAAATCCCTACTCCAATAAGCCCTTGCCTCGCGAATCAGCATCTGAATACCTCGAATCTTGCCACAAACAATTCGATACAATCAGCACGAGTTAAAGGAATCAATTCCATAAGAAAATACTAAATTTTTAATCAAAAGTCAAAAAGTCAACTCAAAAGTTGACCCCCCGAGCCCACGGCTCGGAATCCAATAAAAGTCACAAAACCCGAAAGCCCACTCAACCACGAGTCTAACAATACCAAATTTACCAAATTTTGATACCAAATCACCACTCAAATCCCCAAATTAAACTCTCCAAATCCCTAGCCTCAAACTCCCAATTTCCACCTCAAAAACACACAAACTAGGTGGGAAATTCAATGTGGAAACAAGATTATTGAATAAAAATTATCACAAGTGACTTATGTCAAGAAACCCCTCGAAATTCTCTCAAAATCGCCTTAGACCGAGTTCGCAAAGTCCAAAATGAGAAAAATCACGAAACCCTCATATTTAACATTCTTCCCAGCGTTTTCGCTTATGCGGATCATTTAACCGCACTTGTGGTTCAACTTTTGCAGTAATTCTTCCGCTTCTGCGGACGTGCCTCACTAGGCCCACTCGCATGTGCGGAAATTTCCCTTCGCAACTGTGCAACTCCCCCAGCTGGCCAATCTCTGCTTTTGCTCCCAATGCACCGCATCTGCGACCACGCATGTGCAGAAAATAACCTCGCACCAGCGACCACTGCCCATTTCCTTCCAGGCAGCTTCTGCTTTCCTTGTGAGCTCGCACCTGCGATTAAAACTCCGCAGGTGCGATCGCACCAGACTTGGCGCACTTCAGCAGTCTTTAAATTCTAAATTTTGATCCGTTAACCATTTGAACTCCACCCGATTCCCCCAAAACCTCAGCTAAACACACCAACAAGTCCTAAAACATGATACAACTTAGTCGAGCTCTGAAATCACATTAAACAATATCAAAAACACGACTTGCACCCCAGTTCAAGCCTAATGAAAACTAAGGAATTCCAACTTCTACAATCGATGTCAAAACCTATCAAATCAAATCTGATTGACCTCAAATTTTGTACACTGTTCATAAGTGAAACAACGGAGGTAACCACAAAGTCAACTCTCGGTCAAACTTCTCAATTTCCAGAATTTCTAATTTCCCAACTTTTGTCGTTTCAAGCCTAAATCAACTACGGACCTCCAAATCACTATCCGGACACATTCCTAAGTCCGAAATCACCCAACAGAGCTATCGGAACCATCAAAACTCCAATCTGGAGCCATTTACACATAAGTCAACATTTGATTTTCAACTTAAGCTTCCAACGTTGAGACTATGTGTCTCAACTCATTCTGAAACACACCCGGAACCAAACCAACTACCCTGGAAAGACACCCATCAACTAATAAGCATAAAATGAGTAGTAAATGGGGGAATGGGGCTACAACACTCAAAATGTCAGGCCGGGTCGGTACATCCTATCCCTCTTAAACAAACGTTCGTCCTCGAACGAGTCTAGAAACATACCTGGAGTCTCAAATAAGCGTGGATATCTACTCCGCATCTCTCGCTCGGTCTCCCAAGTAGCCTCCTCAACTGCCTGACCTCTCCACTACACCTTCACTAATGCTATGTTCTTTGACCTCAACTTTCGAACTTGTTTATCCAAAATGGCCACCGGCTCCACATCATAAGTCAAATCACCATCCACCTGAATCGTGCTAAAATCCAAAATATGAGACGGATCACCGACATACTTTCGGAGCATAGAAACATGAAATACTAGATGCACACTCGACAGACTAGGCGGCAAGGCAAGCTTGTAAGAGACCTCTCCAATCATCTGTAGCACCTCAAACTGCCTAATATACCGAGGGCTCAACTTGCCCTTCTTCCCGAACATCATAACACCCTTCATGGGTGAAATCTTGAGGAGTTCCTTCTCCCCAACCATGTAAGCAGCATCGCAAACCTTCCCATTGGTGTAGCTCTTCTATCTAGACTGAGCCGTGCGAAGCCGATCCTGAATCAATTTAACCTTGTCCAAAGCATCCTGAACCAAGTCAATACCAAATAGCCTAGCCTCGCCTGGCTCAAACCAACCCACCGGAGAACGACACCGTCTCCCATACAAATCCTCATATGGAGCCATCTGAATGCTTGGCCGGTAGCTGTTGTTATAGGCAAACTCTACGAGTGGCAGGAACTAATCCCAAGAACCCCCGAAATTTATGACACACGCACGTAGCATATCCTCCAATATCTGAATAGTGCGCTCAAACTATCCGTCCATCTGATGATGGAATGTTGTACTCAACTCGACCTGGGTGCCCAACTCTCGCTGCACTACTCTCAAAATATGCGATGTAAACTACGTGCCCCGATCTGAAATGATGGACACTGGCATATCGTGAAGGTGAACAATCTCACGGATGTAGATCTCAGCCAACTGCTCTGAAGAATAAGTAGTCCCAACTAGAATGAAGTGAGCGGACTTAGTCAACCGATCCACAATCACCCAAATAGCATCAAACTTCCTCGAAGTCCGTGGGAGCCCAACAACAAAATCCATTGTGATACGCTCCCATTTCCACTCCAGAATCTCAGGCCTCTAAAGCAATATGCCCGGTCTCTGATGCTCATACTTCACCTGCTGACAATTTAGGCACCAAGCTACAAATCCCACTATATACTTCTTCTTCTTCCTCCACCTATAGTGCTGCCTCAAGTCCGGATACATATTCGTGGCACCCAGATGGATGGAATACCGTGAACTGTGGGCCTCCTCAAGAATCAACTCATGTAACCTATCTACATTAGGCACACAAATCCGACCCTGCATCCTTAACACCCCATCATCCCGAATAGTAACATCCTTGGCATCACCATAATGAACAATGTCCTTAAGGACAAGCAAATGGGGATCATCATACTGGCGATCTCTGATGCGATCATATAAGGAAGACCGAGAAACCACACAAGCTAGAACCCAGTTGGGCTCCAAAATATCTAATCTCACGAACTGGTTGGCCAAGGCCTGAACATCAACTGCAAGTGGTCTCTCACCAACAGGAATATATGAAAGGCTACCCATACTCACTGCCTTTCTACTCAAGGCATCGGCCACCGCATTGGCCTTCCCGGGATGATACATAATGGTGATATCATAGTTCTTTAGCAGCTCCAACCATCTCCGTTGTCTCAAATTTAAATCCTTTTTGTTTGAACAAGTGTTGGAGACTCCGATGATCCGTAAATACCTCACAAGATACACCGTAGAGATAATGTCTCCAAATCTTCAATGCATGAACAATGGTTGCCAACTCCAAATCATGAACATGGTAGTTCTTCTCATGGGGCTTCAACTAACGCGAAGCATAAGCAATCACTCTACCCTCATGCATCAAGACACACCCAATACAAATCCGAGAAGCATCACAATACGTTGTATAAGAGCTCGAAGCTGAAGGCAAAACTAGAACTGGAGTTGTGGTCAAGGCAGTCTTGAGCTTCTGAAAGCTCTCCTCACACGCATCTGACCACCTGAATGGAGCACCCTTCTGGGTCATTATGGTCAAAGGCGCTGCAATAGACGAGAAACCCTCCACGAAGCAACGATAATAACTGGCTAAGCCGAGAAAGCTGTGAATCACAGTAGCTGAGGACGGTTTGGGCTAACTCTGAACCGCCTCTATTTTCTTTGAATCCACCTTAATCCCCTCACTGGACACCACGTGCCCCAAGAGAGCCACTCAACTAAGCAAAAACTTACACTTGGAGAACATGGCATAACGTTTCTCCTCCCTCAGTCGCTGTAGTATAATCCTCAAATGCTGGGCATGCTCCTCCTGGCTACGTGAATACACCAAGATATCATCAATGAATACTATGACAAATAAGTCGAGATATGGCTAAAATACACTGTTCACCAGATACATGAATGTTGTTGGGGTGTTGGTCAGCCCAAAAGACATCACAAGGAACCCATAATGACCATAACGGGTCCTGAATATCGTCTTTAGAATATCCGAGTCCCGAATCTTCAATTGGTGATACCTAGACCTCAAATCAATCTTGGAGAACACCCTCGCTCCCTCAAGTTGGTTAAATAGATCATCAATGCGCGGCAAAAGATACTTATTCTTGATTGTAACTTTGTTCAACTGCCTTTAGTCAATGCATATCCGTGTAGTACCATCCTTCTTCTTCACAAACAGGACCAGTGCACCCCAAGGTAACACGATAGGCCTAATAAACCCCTTATCAAGAAGTTCCTGAAGCTGCTCTTTCAATTCCATCAACTCAATTGGTGCCATACGACACGGAGGAATAGAAATGGGATGAGTGCCCGGCACCAAATCAATATCAAAGTCAATATCCCTATCGGGCGGCATGCCCAACAGGTCTTCATGAAACACATCTGGAAAGTCTCGCACCACCGGAAAAAAATCAATAGTAGGAATATCAGCACCAACATCCCTCACAAAGGCCAAATAAGACAGACACCTCTTCCCAACCATCCGTTGGGCCTTCAAATAAGAAATCAACCTGCTAGGAACATAATCCAGAGAACCTCTCCACTCGATCCTTGGAAACCCCGGCATCGCCAATGTCACGGTCTTAGCGTGACGATCCAGAATAGCATAACATGGCGACAACCAATCCATACCCAAGATCACATCAAAATTGACCTTACTAAGCAATAAGAGATTAGCTCTGGTCTCCAATCCCCCAATAGTCACCACACACGACCGATATACATGGTCCACAATAATAGTATCGCCCACTGACATAGAGACATGAACAGATGAAACTAAGGAATCACAGGGCATATCCAGATAACGAGCAAAATATGATGACACATATGAATAAGTGGAACTAGGGTCAAGTAATACAGAAGCATCCCTGTGGCATAGTGAGACAATACCTATGATCTCCGTGTCTGAAGCAACAACATTTGGTCTGGCAGGAATAGCATAGAATCGAGCCTGACCACCACCTAATAGGCCTCCCCCTCTAGGGCGACCTCTAGCTGGCTGAGGCCCACCCCGAGCTGGCTGGGCGAGTGGTGAAGTAACCGGTTCTGAAGTCATGGCCTGACTCCTCTACTGAACTGGACCTTCCGAGCAATGAGGACACTGTCTCCACATATGCCCAGACTCCCTGCACTCGAAGCAACTCCTCGGTAGTGGTGGTGGGGACTGAATCGGGCCTTGAGTACCAGAGTAACTGCTAGAAGGACCTGGCACAGATGAACCCTGAACCGATGGAGCATGGGATGAACTCTGAGCTGGGAAAGCACTGAGAGATGACTGGCCCGGACGGGCACTGTATAAACTATGGCTGGATGATGCACCATGATGAACTGGGCACACCATTTGAGTGGGCCTATAAGGATGAAACCTGTTGTGGTGGAACTGACCCCCACAAGGAACATCGCTGAAACCACCCGAACCACGAGGCCTCTTGGCCTCTCTCTCCTCACGCTCCTGACTACGGACCATCTTTAGCTACCGAGAAATATCAACAACCTCGTTGAACCGAGCACCAAATACACTCTCCCGAGTCATAATAAAACACAACTGATAGTGGAGGCCATCAATGAACCTCTCAGTGGAAACCAAATAAACTTCGTGATGATCTAACTCTGAAAATCTCATCTCATACTGGGTCACAGACGGGCCACCCTGACAAAGCTGCTCGAACTGCCTGCACAACTTCTTCCTACGGGTCTGTGGCACAAACTTCTCTAAGAAGAGTATGGAGAACTCATGCCATGAAAGTGGTGCATTATCGACTGGCCTGCTCCTCTCATAGGCCTCTCACCATCTGAAGGCAGCCCCAGTAAACTAAAAAGTAGTGAATGAGACCCCACTAGTCTCTAGAATACCCACCGTATGAAGTATCCGCTGACACCTATCCAAGAAGTCATGGGCATCCTATGACTCAGCCTCACTAAATGATAGAGGCTGGAGTCTCCCAAATATCTCAAGTCTCTTTTGCTCATCATTACTCATAACGAGACCCACCTAGGCCTGAGCAACTACAATCGGCTAGGCTGGTATTACCCCCGATTTCTTATGTTCCTGCATCACCTGCTCTATAATACAGGCGACGGGAGTCTGAGTTCCTCCCCCGACCTAAGAAGTGGTTGGCGTGGTCTGAACAGAAATCGCCCGAGTGAGGCTAGTGCACATAGTCAATATCTGAGCCATAGCCTCCTGAAGGCCTGGAATCACAATGGGCACAGCTGGTGCCTAATCTGGCCCCACTGGCTCAACCACATCTGGAACCTGCTCTTGAGCTGGAGCGACTATTGGATATGCAGGTGTTGCTCAAGCGACTGTATGAGCTGCACCTCTGTCCCTACTGTGCCCTCTACCACGACTCCAACCTTTCATGGCCATAGCAGGTGGTACTGCTGGATGTTCGTCTGGTCCGGTAGCACGTGTCCTTACTATCTGTGAGGGAATAGAACAACATAAGTTTAGTTCCCGGAATCAACAAATTCGCACGACAACATTACAAGAATGTGATGTTTTCCTAAGGGTTCGGCAGCCTCTCAAAGATAAGTACAGATGTCTTTGTACAGATCCGCTAGACTCTACTAAACCTGATCATGACTCATGAGACCTATGTAACCTAGGTTCTGATACCAACTTGTCACGACCCAAAACTCAACCTGTCGTGATGGAGCCTATCATGGTACTAGGCAAGCTGACTACTCTGACAATTCCAACACTTTCAAAATTGAGATATACTAAAACAATTTTAAATAAATAAAAAATCTCATAAAATTGATAAAACCGTCGCAACTCAATATAGAAGCTTCCAAAACCACGGTGTCACTGAGTATATGAGCATCTATACAATACAAGTTTGAAATACTGTCTAAGAGAACTAAATCTGAATAACTAAGACTGAGGGATAGGGGAGGAGAGTCAAGGTCTGCGGACGCCAGGGTAGCTACCTCAAATATCTCTAAATGACAGTAAACTCTGAGAATCAGCAACCATCGTGTTCGGATACACCTGGATCTGCACACGAAGTGTAGGGTGTAGTGTAAGTACAACCAACTCAGTAAGTAACAAGTCTAACTATTGGGCTAAAAGTAGTGACGAGCTTCACAGGTACAGTTCAATTATAGGATTATAGTACAGAAATGTAGGCACGCTTTCAAGTTTAACAGTTAAAGCCCAAACAGGTAAATCATGTCAAGTTCAATTGAAACAAGATATGGTACATCTCGGTATCTACATGACAGTCATATATTCCTATTGAAGTATACAAACAGTAATGAAATCATATGCATACTCTCAAAGTATCAGTCACTCAGTCCTCCCATTCACTCCATCCTCACAACCGCTCATCCCTCACTACCACTCCATCCTTACAGCTACTTAATCCTCCCAATCGCTCAGCACTCGCACTCACTATGGATGTGCAGACTCCGCAGGGGAAATTCCAGCCCGAGCGCTATAATAAGCCAATCATGGACTAAATCAAATAAACATGTTGCGACAGGCAGCCCGTTCCCATAAATATCCTCACAATCAGGCCTTCGGCGTCACTGAGTCATCAATCTCTCCAGTCTCTCGGGCTCACAAGAATCATGATAACCAACCCAAACAATAATGATATAATGTATCAATATAGGACAACAAAGACTGAGATATAATATGCAAATAATAGCTGTGACTGAGTACAAAATGCCAAATTAAACAAATAATCCAACATGTAACACGACCCCTGTGGGTCCTAACAGTACCAACACGTAGCCTAAGCATGATTTCTAACATGACTGGCAGCTCAACTTCTCTAACACAGGGTGAAAATACGGGTAACGACAAGATTATTCAACTATACAGTTCCATGGAATTGACCAAGTCATAATTCCTACTGTGCACACCTACATGCCCGTCACCTAGCATGTGCATCACCTCAACACCAATCACACAACACATAGCTCGGGGTTTCATACCCTCAAAACCAAGTTTAGAAGTGTTACTTACCTCAAACCGTGGAAATCCCTACTCCAATAAGCCCTTGCCCCGTGAAACAGCCTCTGAATGCCTCGAATCTAGCCGCAAACAATTCAATACAATCAACACGAGCTAAAGGAATCAATTCCATAAGAAAATAATAAATTCTTAATCAAAAGTCAAAAGGTCAACTCAAAAGTCGACCCCCCAAGCCCACGTATCAGAATCCAATAAAGGTCACAAAATCTGGAAGCCCACTCAACCACAAGTCTAACCATGCCAAATTTACCAAATTTTGATACCAAATCACCACTCAAATCCTCAAATTAAATTCTCCAAATCCCTAGCCTCAAACTCCCAATTTCCACCTCAAAAACATACAAACTAGGTGGGAAATTCAATGAGGAAACACGATTATTGAATAAAAATGATCACATGTGACTTACCTCAAGAAACCCCTCGAAAAGCCTCCCAAATATTGCCTTAGACCGAGTTTGCAAAGTACAAAATGGGAAAAAGCACGAAACCCTCGAATTTAACATTCTGCCCAGTGCATTCGCTTCTACGGATCATTTAACCTCACATGCGGTTCCGTTTCTGTGGTAATTCTCCTGCTTCTGCGGACCTGCCTCACCAGGACCCCTTTTTCTTCTGCGATGCTTCCTCCACGTCTGCGAACTCGTAGGTGCAGAAATTTCCCTTCGCACCTGCGCAACTCCTCGAGTTGGCCAATCTCCGTTTCTATGCCCAATGCGCCGCATCTACGACCACGCAGGTGCGAAAATAATCTCGCACTTGCGACCACTGGCCACTTCCTTCTTGGCCACTTCTACGATCCCCTACTCGCACATGTGATCAAAACTCTGCAGGTGCGATCGCACCAGACCTGATGCACTTCAGCAGTCTTTAAATTTCAAATTTTGATATGTTAACCATTCGAACTCCACCCGAGGCCCCTGGGACTTCAATCAAATATACCAACAAGTCCTAAAATACGATACGAACTTAGTCGAGCCCACAAAACACATAAAACAAGGTAAAAAACACAAATTTTACCCCAATTCAAGCCTAATAAAAACTAAGGAATTCCAACTTCTACAATCGATGCCGAAACATATCAAATCAAGTCCGATTGACCTCAAATTTTGTACACAAGTCATAAATGATACAACAGACCTACTCCAACTCCGGGAACAAAAATCTGAGCCTGGTAATCACAAAGTCAACTCTCAGTCAAACTTCTTAATTTCAAAAACTTCTAATTTTCCAACTTTCGCCATTTAAAGACTAAATCAACTACGGACCTCCAAATCACTATTCGGACACACTCCTAAATAAGGGTGACATGTTGGCCGGGTCCGGTCCTAAGTGGACTTCGTGGGACGGTCCTAAGTGGGCGCGGTCCCAACTTAAACGGTCTTAAATGGGCCCGGGCTTCTTGTTGGAACCAGCCCAGGACCGGGATCACAAACTTAAGGTCCCGGGCTAAGCGGGTCGGTCGCGGGCCTAAGTGGGCCCAACGCATACTTTCTATTTTTTTAAAATTTTTTATAGAAGTTAAAGAAAACAAATATGGTAATAAAAATATCTAAGGCAATTCCTTGTAAATTATATTATAGAATTGTGGCCTAAATTTTTTAATTCAAGTTTAAAGACAAAAGTATTGTAAAGAGATATTCAAAGCAATGCGTTATAATTTTATTATAGCATTAAAACAATATGGTAATATCTTTCTTAGTCTTCCTCCCCCCTATGGAATGAGCACAACAAGGTGCTAATACCACCATTGAGAAGAAAAAGAAACTAATCAAGATGTGCCCAAAATACAAGTTACATATTAATTTTTGTTCATACAAGTTACATGGTATCTCTTACAAATTTCATAAATCCTTCAAGGTCCGGAGGAATTTCCGTTGGTGGTGGCGGAAGAGAAGCTTGGTCATCACCGCTTCCGGCGAAGCAGCATCCTCCACAAGTTCAGCTAGCATTTCTTCGTAGGCTTCGTCTACCTCTGGTTGTGATTCAGCAAGTCCAAAATTTCTTCTTTCCGAACGGATCCAATCTCTGAAAAGTAATAATTTTTTCAAGCTCTCCCTCATAGACGCTCTATAATCACCGAGTTGAAGTCTTGCTTGACTGAAAGTGCTCTCTGATGCCACTGTTGAAACTTGAATAGTTAAAATATCTCGGGCCGTCCTTGAATGAATCGGAAAGTGTTTTTCTTTGTTCTTCTACCATTCCAAAATATTAAAGGAGCCGTCGGGATTCACTTCCTCAATTTCCCGTGACAAATAAACTTCAAGATCATTTAGTTGTGAAAAATTATTAGTACTAGAACCTTGAGAACCCCTGAACCCCGCCCAAGCACTAAGTGCTCTTACTCCCGCTGTTTTTTTAGATGATTGAGAACTAGAAGAAGAAGGAGTTGGAACAGTTGGTCTAGCATGATCTAATGCAACTTGATAAGCATTATAAATAGTTTAAACATTTATTTTAATTGAGGCTATTGTGTGCGAAAATTTAGACAACTCCTCATCTTCAAGTGCTAAACCATTATAAATCGTTTCATACCAAAATTGAGGACCTCCTAATTTCATAGTAGGATTTAACAATGGAGAAACACCATAAATAGGGGGAATAGGAAAAAAAATATTTTTTAAACTTTTTTCTCATAGAATCAATAGCAAGTTGATAAATTTTCCCACCCTCTGAAAAATGATCAAACAAATTTGCAAGTTCTGCAATATAAACTAAACAGTTAGAAATAGTAGGATAATATTGTCCAGAAAATTCATTTGTAGCAATATGAAAGTTTTCTAAAAAATCTACAAGCATTTTAACATTAGCCAAATCCGCATTTGTAAGGTGCTCGTCATCATCACTTACATGAGCATTAAACGTTGAGTTTATGTCTAGTCAAACTTTCCGTCCTCCCCGACCTCCAACATATTTAAAAACTAATTCTTTGCTACATGTTTTACACTTAGCCCTATTTTTTTCTCTTAGTTGAGTAAAACATGGCCAAACAACAGATGTTTTTGTCCGTTTAGAAGGTTGTCTAGAAAAGGTAGGGGCAGTAACAGGAGGGTCAGACGGGGCATCATTTGGATTATTATTAGTTGGGTTAACTTCAGGAGCAGGACTAGTGGGTGTATCGTCATCCGGTTGCGTTTCATCAAAATCTATTTCTTCATCATCATTTTCATCAATAGTTGGATTACCATAAAGAGCATTCATATATTCATGGTTTAATTGTTCACCGGGTGCAATATTATGGAAAAATTGACTCTCGGTAAATTATAATAAACTATTATCGCTATCAAGAATAGCAGGTGTAGGACGGGTAACAGGTTTGGGTCGGATAGCCGGGGGAAGTGGAGGAGGAACATATTGGCCACTAGATTCACCACTCTTGGATTTTTTCTTATTTTTACTAAATATATTTTTAAGGAATAAGCCATCTTACTTAATCAAGCAATACAAAGTAAATAAAACAAACAAAACTATAATATTAAAACTTAAGAGTTGGAACGAGTTTACCGAATTGACGAACAACTTGTTGAAAATTAATTATCGTTGAGAACTTGAAGACTTCAATTCACCAACTTCACAATTTTGCACAAATTGTAACAATAAAGTAAGCAATTATAGAAGAAAGTTAGAGAGAGATTGAGAGAGATTGATGATTTTGTGAGAAAAATGAAAGAATGAGGGGGTATTTATAGGTGAAAATAGGGAAAAAGCGTAATTATAAAACGTTTGGGGTTAAAACAAAGTTGGGGGGTTAAATAGCTATTTTATAAATAGCCAACGGCTATTTTGGCAGAGGAAACAACTACATTTTAAATGCCCCAACGGGCAGAATTATATTTTAAATTTAGAGCCGTTGGGACCGTTTAGGCCCGCTAGGACCGGTCCGGTCCCGGTCCCAAACGGTCCGGTCACGCAACCTTTTTGACTTAAGCTTCCAACCTTGAGACTAAGTGTAACAACTCATTCTGAAACACCCCCGAAACCGAACCAACTACCCCGGCAAGTCACCTAGAAACTAATAAGCATAAAATGAGCAGTAAATGGGAGAACGGGGCTACAACACTCAAAAAGACCGGTCGGGTTGTTACAGTAAAATACATATATATAATGCATGTTGGACTCATGGAATCACGTTCTAAACCTTTTGTAGTAACGTAAGGTCATCGCACCTTCGATTAACATTATGGACATTCATACCATCAATATGAACCTCAATAGGACTCAAGGATCATACATACTTGCTTAGACTAACTTTATAAGGAAAGAACAACTTGGACATCCTTAGTTTCTTGGACTAGATCCGTTATGAAATAGTGTATCATTTACGTTCATTTAACTTTAGATCACGCCAAAAGAAAGAAGGAAGTGCCTTAACATACCTTATCACAGTCTGTCCAATAACCACATTGTACTGGTCTCATAGCAGTTTAATCTACAACAATAATAATAATAATACTATCGTTAAGCTACGAATGATGTAACTATCGTACGACGAATGACAAGCTTATTTTATAATAAAACGGGCAGCATCTCCCATGTTTTCCTTGCTTTCCCCAATTCCATAAATACAACAAGAACATATACGACCTTAAACTATATACTTTCAGAAGCACAACACACCCAACAACCTAACAACACCAATCAATCTACACAACAACAAGTACACAAATGTTACCAACGAAGCTACTATTTAACATGACGAGCGGCAAGCTTGGATTGGAACCAAACCCCAACTTTTGTTCCCATCTCCCCCGTACTTACAAAACCATCAATAGGTCCAGCATATAAACATATATATTAACATGACATTCCAACCTTATATGTATCATAAAAGTAACATCAAACAGCCCCACAAGATATAACAACAACATGAACAACTTCTAGGTATTGTGTGGTCGCTTCTTCTCCTAGTTATAACATCATCAGCATACTCAACATATTGACAAGCATAACAAAAATAACAACTTTATAACCAAGCTATTCCCCATGACTTCTAGCCATATGAAGTCATATATACAACTCCAAAATAGTCCAATAAGAGACAATAACTTCTTATACCATTTCAAATGTTATCTTGTAATTCTTTATCCAAATAACTTGACCAACACATAGATAAGCTTAAGAACAAGGCATAGGGTGTTATAAATACCTTAAATAATCAGAACAAACTCGAACCAAATTTTCCCTTAGCTTACAAGCACCCTTAATGACATCACAACACCATAGAGACTCTCTTCTTAACTTAGACTAACTTTTGAGGTTAGGTTTAGGTAAAACAACGTTGGATTCGACTTGGAATCTTGGAGAATTGTTAGAGAGGTGTTCAGAGAATTTGGAAACTGTCCTTGGTTGAAAATGACCAAAAATGAGAGTTCCAACCACTTTAAAATGTGCAAGGGTCGTCCACCGCCTAAGTGGGCCCCATAGAAAGCTGCTTGCATAGTCTCACGAAACCGCAATCTCTCTACTCCGATGTTGTATCGACAAATAGTTTAATGCATTAGAAACTTGACTTGCGAACCTTCAATTTTGTAGGTGGATTGTAAGGCCCCGTAAAAGTTCACCTAAAACCCAGGGTTTCGTGGTGCCAAGATAGACGTATGTGTTGAAGAAAACTTTTGGCAGAGTAGGGAATTTCTGCGGTCCATTCTACGATCGCAGAACTAATCTGCGGACCGCAGATCTGCCGTAGAGTGAAACAGAGAACTGGGCAAATTTAGGATGATATTTTGCAGTCATGCGGCCGCATAATCATTTTGCGGGCCGCACTTTCGTCGCAGAAGCTAACATGAGAAACTTCGGAAGGAGGTTGTGCGGTCCATTATGCGACCACAAAACTAGTATGCGGAACACATACCTACCACAGATCCAACCCGAACAACCCAGTTTTGGGACCCTTTTCTGTGGTTCCCTTTGCGGGCCGCATGCTTGTTTTGTTGTCCGGTCTGTGATCGCAGACCCGACTTTGTAGAGTGTAAGTTTGGAAAATTTCACCTGATCCCATTTTTATAAAAACAACTTGGGGTCTATTTTGGTTGGTCTTAACTGGTATTTTAGAGAGCAAAAAGTGGTCTAGAGTGAGGAGGGGATCCCTAAATTAAGTGTTTACCAATCTTAGCTCAAGTCATGAAGAATTCACAAGAAAGAGTCACAAGGTCTTCATCCTAGAGGTAAGATTCTATACCCTAACCCTCAATTTTGAGATTTAACTAAAAATAGGTAAT
Organism: Nicotiana tabacum; assembly: GCF_000715075.1. Lineage (NCBI taxonomy): Eukaryota > Viridiplantae > Streptophyta > Magnoliopsida > Solanales > Solanaceae > Nicotiana > Nicotiana tabacum. Next base: position 42,678,917 of record NC_134093.1, on the reverse strand, counting down.
AAGGCAAGCAATTCTTGGGTATGAGAGTGTATATATGCATGCATGTACAATCATGAGTGCGGGAAGGTAGTTGAGCCTAAATGGGTAGAACTTGGGTTGTGGGGTGAGGGAAATCCACCATAGGAGAAGCTAGAAAACAAAATGCCCACCTACTGTTTGATAAAATGCTCAAATGACCTGGAACTATGAAATCTTTCCTAATTTGTGTTCAATTTTGCTATATTGCTAATTAGATCGAAGTGATTAATATTTTCGGAATATTGTAGAAATTTAAAGAAGCTCAAGGCGAGGTATGTTGGCTAAACTTCTCTCTTAGAGTTGAGTCTCACGATGTTTTTGTAAGCCTCGAGTTGATCATTATAAATTTGACTATTCCGAATGCTTTTATCTTATTGTGTTATCCTTCGGGAATGTGATTTAAGTATGGGCTGTGTGTTAATATGTTATGATTTCAAAAATGCAAATTTTAATGAAAGCTCTCATGTCGAACTATGTAGGAAGTCACATGTGTCTAAGACCCTTATTTGCTCAAATGTATACTTAAAGTCTTAAATAGAAATGTTTGCTATTGATGATCCGCGATGATGTTTGAAAGTGAAATAGTAAGCATGAAATATGAATTACGGTCAACATGCCAAGAACGACTTTAAAATTATAGCTGTTAGTGCTAGTGAAATGTAAAGATGTGTAAAAGATTATGAAAGGGGTAGTGAATCCTTTTAATAATAAATGCTTTGGGAGTATCGTTTAGCCACCAAGGAAGAGTAGGTCAAAATAACCTAACCCCGAAAGTACACGTGTCGGTGTAGGAGTGATTGAGGGTTAAATCACCGTGTTAATGTTATGAGGTTGTTTCCCCTTATATGGGATGAGATTTATGTGTTGAGATGTTGGGATGAGATTATTTCTAGCGAGATGTGATGTCGACCCACACAACATTATGCTGAGATCGGACTCCATGCTAAAAACACGGTGGTGTATCGATGCTAAATATCTCGCAACTTAAAGGACTAAAACTTACTTGAAATTTACCTTTTCAGTAACTTGACACCTTGATACTGTTTGAGTCTCTTATTGATTTCATGTTTTCTTCTCCGTTTGCTGTTACTCGTTCTATTAAGAGGGTGTTTAGTTTTACATACTAGTACTATTTCATATGTATCTCTTGTGAGACCAACTTCATTTCGGGGTCCTGTATCTCTTGTCCTTTGTACATAGCATTTTGAGGAATAGCCGGGGGGGTCTTGTTGTCGGCACTGTCGTAGCACTCTTTGTTCTGTTAGAGATTCCGTAGACATAGTGTGAGTTGTATCTTGTTTTGGGAAGGTTAAACTAAAAATGTTGTAATCGTTTAATCTGTTCCACTTTAGCTATGATTGTATAGTGTACTATTTTGGAGACTTATTAATGATGTAACTTATAGAAATGAACCGGTGTTGTACACATGACCTCTTACCATCTAATTAATCAAATGTATTATTCTCTTTATTCATGGGTGAGTTGGGTAGACGGCATTGTGCAGGCTTGCTCGATCGGGGTAACTCGATTGAGCGCCGATTGCGTTCCCCAAGGTTAGGGCATGACAAGCTTGGTATCAGATCCTAAGGTTTTAAAGTGTCCTAGGATGTCTCGGAGCCGTGTCTAGTAGAGTCCTTCTTATCGGTGTGTTGTCGACCACATCTATTAGGCTACTTGGACATTTAGGAATAAAACCTTTCTTTGATGTTCTAGATCGTGCGATAAAGCTGATTGTAAGATTGCTCCTCCTTTAACTCGTGCATTGCTCTAATTTTCAGTACATGGCACCGAGGAAATAGGCAAGAACTTGCAAAGGAGCCAATGCTACCCCAGGAGTGGCAGTTGATTCTTTACTTGATGATGCGGGTGAGCACCTGAGGGGTGAGAATATTCCCCCCGACTACCACACTGCCTGATTCTACTACAACTGGAAAGACTGCACCAGTTCCTACACCTACTAAGGGTGAAACTATTCCACCACTGACTGATATTCTAATTCCACCTCCATATCCAGCTTCCGGTCCCGGTGTGTCTGATGGGGATCTTAGGGGAGCCATACAGATGTTAGCTCAGATAGTGGCTTCCCAGGCCCAGAGATCGAATGTTGCACCTACTTCTTCAAGTCAGCCAGGTGATTCTGCTAGTTCCAGGGTGAACATGTTTCTTCAGTTTGCTCATCCAGTATTCATAGGTGTTGATCCTGGGGAGGACCCCCGGACTTTATTGATGAGATGCGCAAGACCCTCCGAGCTTAGACTCTTTTCGCCCGTACTCCGGAGCAGTGGGCTCATGTTGGTCATGTTTTAGGTGTTGTGCAAGTACAGCCTATTATTCCGGTTCAGCTTGAGGTCAGGCCAGAGGCATTGGAGGAGGAGCAGAAGAGGCTTGAGAGATTCAAGAAGTATAATCCTCCTATATTAAGTGACACGACTACCGAGGATACGCATGGTTTTCTAGATAAGTATCACAGTATCCTCCACACCATGGGTATTTTATAGGTGGGCAGAGTTGCTTTTACTGCCTTTCAGCTATCATGGGTGGCATATAGGTGTTGGTAGGCTTACGAGGAGGGTAGGCCGGCCGATGCAGCATCACTAACTTGGACTCAATTTTCAGAGATGATTTTGAGGGAGTTGGTTCCCCAGACCCTCCGAGATATGTGGCGCAAATAGTTCGAGCATGGATGGAGGGTATACGGGGCCAGGAGAAGGAGGATAGGGAGGCCAAAAGGCCTCGTGGTCTGGGAGGATCTACTGATCTGGAGGCAGGGTGCATCATGGTAGAGGTCTTGTGGGTCAGCCAGCTCAGTCTGCACTTCAAGTTTCACATGATGCTTCATATACCCATAGGTCCCAGGGTACCCATTTCGGGCAGCTACCATAGCCACGACAGTGGAGAGGTTGCTTTGAGTGTGGGGATAACAGGAACATGATGAGTGATTGCCCCAGACATAGGGTTGGTGTACCATAACAGAGTATTCAGACTATTGGCTCCGCTCCAGTTGCTGCTATACCTGCACCGCCTGCTAGGGGTGGAGGTCAGGTAGGTAAAGGTCATGCTATAGGGGGAAGCCAGGCCCATTGTTATGTTTTTCTTAGTTGGACTAAGGCTGCTACACCATATGATGTCAATACAAGTATGGTTTCAGTTAGTTATGGAGATGCATTAGTATTATTTCGATCCGGTCCCAATTATTGGTAAGATTCCTTCTACCTTACTTTTTGTATAGTTGTGTTTTGTGATTCTTGTACTCCGTTCATGTGTTCACGCCAGTTAGGAGATTCTATTATAATAACGTGTGTATATCGTTCTAATTTGGTCGCTACTGAGGGTCATGAGGATTGCGGACTTTCTGTTAGTTAATACAATAAGTTTTGATATGATTTCTGGATGGTTTGGCCATGACTTGTGATTTGGGTGCTCTATAGGTATGTAAAGCCTGTTACGTGTTGTGGTTTTGTTGTACGGGATTGAGTTAGTAGAAAATTTTTAGTTTTCGGATTGTTATCTTGCTTGTGATTTCGAGTTGAGGGTGGGAACCTTGTGCTCCTTGCGGATAGGTGTGTTTGTACCGGGTTATGTGCCGCGGTGGGGTCATGTTAGGATGAGATTCATTATGGTTATTGTGTGTGCCTTGCTTCTTCCTTATGGGATGGACTCGTAGTATGGTAACGATGGGGAGTTTTACCTGTTGGACTTGTTTAGAAGTTCTCTCATCTGTTTCTCTTTCCATATGTAGTCATATTTGAGTGGTGATTGTTGTGTTGGGTTGCGATGTATGAGACCATGTGGTGTTTGATGTGGCTTGTTGGTCGGGTGTGTAGTTGTGAGTTTCACATGTTTCTTGCATCACTCTCAGTATTGGAAAGGTTTGTAATAAGGTTCTAGTCGATGTGAGACTATTTACCAGTACCGGGTTTGGTAATGGGCAGCTATTATGGTCAGATTTATTGATATGAGCATATGGCCGATGTGTCACATCGTGTGGTTATACCTTGTGGATGTATGCATAAGCTATTAAAACTAGTTGAGGACTTTACAATGTGTTTGTGTGATAATAGGGCCCTTGGTGGATGTGAAAATTTTGTTCTAAGGCTTATCGGCATGAGTGGAAGGAATAATCTTCAGTTGAGATGATGTTGTTGGGATTATGTGGATTGGGTGACGTAGGATCATCCGCGTGTATGTGTATGGAGAGTTTAAACTGTGATTTGATGGCTTGGGAAATACTCTTGCTATGTTCGAGGACAAAAGTTTGCTTAAGATAGGAGAATGTAACGACTCGACCAGTCGTTTTGAGCTTTTGCATTCCGTTCAATGGATTGAGGTTTTTAGTGGCTTCATATTGTGTATTATGACTTACGTGTATGGTCGGATTTTGGGATTGATTTGAATGAGTGATTCTTATTTTAGAAGCTTAAGTTGAAAATGTTGATCAATGTTTGACTTTTGTGAAAACGACATCGGAATGGTATTTTAATGCCTCTGATAGGTTTGTATTGTGATTTTGGACTTGGGCATCTACTCAGAATTGGATTCGGAGGTCCCTAGGTTTATTTGGCATATTTTGCCGAAAGTTTTTAATTTGAAGGTTTAGAGATTTCCTTAGGGTTGACCATTGTTTGACTTTATGGATGTCACATTCGGATTTTGGTTTTAGGACTTGGAATAGGTCCATTAAGTTATTTTGAACTTGGCTGCAAGGTGTGGAGTCATTCCGAGTAGATTTGATAGGAATTGGACGCGTGGTTGTGTTTTTAGAAGTTCTTGAGTTTTAATGTTAATTTCATTTTTTTGATGTCTGATTCGTGGTTTCGGATATTATTTTCATGATTTGATCATGCGACCGAGTCTGTATTATGTTTTTACACTTGTGTTGATGTTTGGTGTGGAGCCCCAAGGGCTCGGGTGAGTTTCAGACGCGTTTCAGCGTGTTAGAAAGAGTTTCAGATAGTTGGTTTCCTGTCAGGTGTAGCAGGTCTCGCAAATGCAAGATATGGTTTGCATTTACGGACCTAGCATTTGCTAGGAGGACGTCACTTTTGTGAGGTCTGGGAGGCTGGTTGTTTTCGCATTAGCGATAAGGCCTCTGCATTTGCGATGCCTTAGTCGAATTTGCGATAATAGTTAGGCAGTGGCTAGTTCGCATTTGCAATGGGCCATGCTTCGCATTTGCAAAGATTTTGTCGCTTTTGCGATGTTTGAGTGGGTTTGGCAGTGTTCGCTTTTGCGAACAATGGGTCTCTTCTACGGTGATCGCATTTGCAAAACCAGGGTCAGAAATGCAACTTATGCAGCTGAACATAAGGGTTGAATTACGGGTTTTCGGTCTCACTTTTCATATCTTTGAACTCTAGACGCGGTAGGAGGCGATTTAAAGAGTGAATTTTCACCTATAATCATAGGGTAAGTAGTTTTAATAAATTTCCAACTATATTTTGTTATTATATATGAGATTTAACATCAAAGTTTTGAGAATTAAAGTGAGATTTTGGGAAATTTTGTCTATGTTTTGATAAATGAAAATTTACGGTTTGAGAGTCGAACTGGACTCGGATTTTGAAAAAAAAATACATATATGGACTCGTGAGGTTATGAGTAGTCAATGCCTACCTTTGGACTCGGGTTTTGACCGGGCGAGCCCAGGGCTGACCTTTGTTGACTTTTGGCAAATTGTATAAAGATCGTAGCTTTACTTATTGGAATAGGTTTCTCTTGCATTATTTGATGTTGTTAAGTCAATTTTGGCTAGATTTGAGCCGAACGGAGATGAATTGTAAAGGAAAAGCTTTTATTGAGAGTTGATTTGGCCTAGTTGAGGTAAGTATCTTGCCTAACTTCACGTGGGAGAACTACCCATAGGGGTTGGTTTGATTACACTACTTGATATATGTGGAAGACGTGTACACGAGGTGATGAGTGTGTACACGTACTTTTATGTGAAAATTGACCGGTTTAAACTCTTAGGATTCTTTCATGCATCTAAATTTAAGTTTCCCTATCATGTTATATCCCCCATTGTTAGATTTTCCCTTACATGCTTTATTTGAAGTTATTAGTATATGTTCTATCTTTTATTGTCAAATATACACCTACATGCTTTAATTGAAGTTGTTGCCTCTTTTATTCTCATGTTATCTCTTTCATTTTTAGTTTATTCTTATTTGAATTCGTTACTACATGTTATCTCTTTTTTTGTTGAGTTTTTCTTATTTTAAGTCATTATTACTTGTTACCTCTTTCATTGTTGAGCTTATTCTTCCATTTCATTGTGTTGTTGAAATTCTTGTGTTGATTTACTTGTCGTACTCCCGTGTTATTATTGTCGGTTTTGCACTCAGTGTTGTTGAACCGTGGGCTATACGTGATTGTGGTATTGAAATTGTTGTTATGGAAATGTGGTGGAATATGAGCACATGTGGTGCGTGTTGTTATATTATTATTATTATTATTATTATTATTATTATTATTATTATTATTATTATTATTATTATTATTATTATTATTATTATTATTATTATTATTATTATTATTATTATTATTATTATTATTATTATTATTATTATTATTATTATTATTATTATTATTATTATTATTATTATTATTATTATTATTATTATTATTATTATTATTATTATTATTATTATTATTATTATTATTATTATTATTATTATTATTATTATTATTATTATTATTATTATTATTATTATTATTATTATTATTATTATTATTATTATTATTATTATTATTATTATTATTATTATTATTATTATTATTATTATTATTATTATTATTATTATTATTATTATTATTATTATTATTATTATTATTATTATTATTATTATTATTATTATTATTATTATTATTATTATTATTATTATTATTATTATTATTATTATTATTATTATTATTATTATTATTATTATTATTATTATTATTATTATTATTATTATTATTATTATTATTATTATTATTATTATTATTATTATTATTATTATTATTATTATTATTATTATTATTATTATTATTATTATTATTATTATTATTATTATTATTATTATTATTATTATTATTATTATTATTATTATTATTATTATTATTATTATTATTATTATTATTATTATTATTATTATTATTATTATTATTATTATTATTATTATTATTATTATTATTATTATTATTATTATTATTATTATTATTATTATTATTATTATTATTATTATTATTATTATTATTATTATTATTATTATTATTATTATTATTATTATTATTATTATTATTATTATTATTATTATTATTATTATTATTATTATTATTGATATTTGCACATGCGGTGTGACAAGGCATGCTATATATGTTGGGTTGCGCATGTGGCGAGACAAGGTGAGATAATTATTGATGCGCGTGTGGCGATACAAGGCTAGCCTTTACTTTATTGTTACGCACGCGCAGAGACAAGTTGGGCTATGTTGGGGATGATTTGTCATGGCCTGGGGGAATTGTTATTGATGATATTTATGTGGTGGTGTGACCTTCGTTTTGTGTCATGCATATTACGGGTTTTGTTGTGTTATTTCCAATGTGCGACTCGGTGTCTCTGATTTTACCTGTTGACTTGAACTGTGATAGTACACTTGCACAAGCATACACCGTAACATGTCACCTATATTAGTCCATGAGTATGAATCTTGATGTTTATTGATCATGTACACGAATTCTTGTATACATGCCTTCTGTGCGTGGATTGGACTGTGGGCCCGTGAGTTGTCCGTGCAGATCTGAGGTATTAATGGTATTGTCATGTGAGTGGTCCGTGCAACATGTGAGTTGTCTATGCGGTTGTGATTGGTTATGTGGGCACGAGATGCCATGTGATTATAATCCGCAATTTGGGACCCGTGACTTGCGATTATAAGGTGTAGTACCTAGAGGTGATTCTTATGTAAACCTTGTGAAAGAACGATTGATTATTTTGTAGTCATTTATTTTCCTTAATTGGATTCTCTGGTACTTTAACTATGTTCTAACTACTTTGCGGTGTTATCACTTGTTTACTCCTTGTTGCTATTGGTTGCTTCTACTTTCTATTTGTTAGTGTTATATTGCTATTCTTTCCATGTTTAGCTTATATTGATATTCGTTCCTCTATTAGTTTATATTAATACTTGCACATGTTATTATGTCTAGTAGGTGTCTCGACTGTACCTCCTTACTACTCCACCGAGGTTAGTCTTGATACTTATAGGGTACCATTGTGGTATACTCATATTACGCTTTTGTACATCTTTTGTGCAGATCTAGGTACCTCTGAGCACGCCTGTAGTTAGCTAGCTATTGCAGATTTCCTACGGAGACTTCAAGGTATACCTTCCACTATGCCCGCAGGCCTTGGTGTCACCTTCTGGAGGTTTACATTGTTGCTGTTTACTTCTATTACAAACAATGATGTATTTGATGTTCTTAGTTACTATTAGAAAGGCTTATTATTTCGTACTACCTTTGGAACATTGTTTGGCAGTCAATGGTTCATGTGTAATGGTTAAATGATTTAGATCTGTTAATAATTCAGCATGTATTAGGCTTACCTAGTCTTAAAGACTAGATGCCATCACGACATCCGAAGATGGGAATTTGGGGTCGTGATAGAAATAGGGTCCCAAGTTGGAACTTTAATTCGAAAGAGATCCGGGCTGGGTACTGGTCTGAAGTGATCAGAGCACTTTGGATTTTGAAGGAAATTAAGGATGTATAGCATTTCGAAGTGATCATATCACTTTTATTTGAAAGAAATCCGGGCTAGGTACAGGTTCATAGCGATATCGTAGCACTTTGGATTATTGAAGAAAATTCAGGTTATGCACCGGTCTGAAGCTAGCACTTTGGATTATTGAAGGAAATTCAGGTTATTTATCGGTCCGGAGTGATATTAGAGTATTTGAATATTAAACAGGCTAGTAAATACTATTCCGAAGTGATATCAGAGCATTTGAAATCTAAAAGACCTGTATTAGAAGGTGTGCGCCTATAAAATTTGAACTTGAACTGGAATGCCCATTGTTCAAGAGGGCGCCTGGAAAAGCAAGAATCTATTTTTTCTCTCTAAAATGATTAAAGAGTTCTATTTTTTTTGTGTAGTTTTCTGCATTTTTCCTGTTTTTGTAGCTTTTGTAGAGAATATTTGAAAATCTGAAGAGTGAAGAAAGACTGTGATTTATTGACCAATCATCATTTTATTTTATTTTTAACTTGACATTGGTTGGTACCAATAATTAGTATTGTGCATAAGAATTTCCACCATATACTTTCCAACAACCGAGATCAGCTTATGGGTAATTCCTATAACTTCGAGTGGTACCTCATGTATACCTAAGTTCGACAAGATTTGTTCATCTTGCTACAATCAAAGGTTTTAAATTTTGTGCCTAACTCATGTTTCAAGTGCCCTCACCTGAAAGGAAAGTCCTAATTTTCACACATATTTGAAGTATTTTATTTTAGGACATTTTTGAGAAGTACACTCACACTCAGAAAGATGTTCAATGCATGCGATTGAGATATCATATCCTTGACCTTTTTGTGAGTATCCACTATTGTGAGAACACTTGGAATATGATCATGTAGGGCTTTTGTTGTCGGCTTGTAATGTAGTCTTAGGGACAAGTAGGATATTTATTTGGAATAAAAGTGGTTAATAGCTCCTTGCACGCTGCACTGTGTCTGGGTTTTCGGCGTCCAAACCATGCTTTGGCGTTTGATATTGTTTGCCTTGATGTCCCTTTCTTTGCATTGACTTCTTTTGAACTTGCAGGAGGTTCTTCTTCCTTTCCAGGAGTTTTTTCTTCATCTTTTCACTTCTGAAGTTTCTCCTGTTTTGCAAGAGGTTTTTTTTTCTTTTTGTTGAAGTTCCTCCTCTTTGAATTTGTGGAGTTTTCTCACTTTTGTTGGATTTTTTCTTTGAAGTTGCAGAAGATTTCTCCTTTTGTTGGATCCTCCTTTTGGATTATGGAGTTTTCTATTTCTTTTTCTGAAGTCATATCTTTGATTGCCTTGGACTTTGCAATCAAAGAGGTTGCCATCACTTTGGCCTTCGTCCGAAGTTACACGCTTTCAGTGCGCTCGAAGAGGTCGGGCCAAGAGAGGAGTAGTGTTCTTAAGCACAAAGAAGGGTGTATGCTAAGCTGTGATTTCCCAAACCAAGCGTTACTCAAGATTTTGCCTCAACAGACATTTGGGCCAAATTCTAGGTCTACAATGCAATGCAATGAATTTTAATCTAGGCTCACCACACAATGCACATGAAACGATGAGGTTGGATTTGTTCTTATCCTAATCGTAAGCATGAAATTTTTCAAGCGTCACTAAGGCATAATTGAGAGGCACCACAAGAATCCTAACTATATCGATACCAACCAAATCAAATTTTGATGATGACTTGATTTTTGTTTTGGACCAAACCGAGGATGAGTTCCCCTTTTTGAACTGTTTTTGGATTTTGACTCGATAATTTTTTGGTGGTTTTGTATAAATAGAATCGAGTGCAAGAGAAGCCTTTCCTTGATTTTATTTTTTTTTTGAAAAAAATGAGACCGAACTACGTATTTCATTGAAATAAGATTCAGGTCAAGCATAGTTCAGGAAGTTTAGAAATAGAAAGAAAATATTTTTTAGATTTTCATTTCATTTCATTTTTTTCATTGTTTTTGAATTTTCACTTAATTGTTTTTTGTGGTTTTTGATAAAGAGAATTAAATGTGAAATCGGCTTTGTAGTTACCGTTCTGAAGCAATATCTGAACATCGAATATTAGACGGGCTTTGTAGTTACCGTTCCAAAGTGATATCACAGCATTAAATGTTATACGGGCTTTGTAGTTACCGTTCCGAAGCGATACTAGAGCATTGAATGTTTGATTGGCTTTGTGGTTACCATTCCAAAGTGATCATTGAATATTAGACGGTCTTTATAGTTACCATTCAGAATCGATATCAGAGCATTGAAAGTTAGACTGGCTTTGTGGTTACCGTTCCGAAGCAATATCAAAGCATTTGAATCTCCATGCAATGGGAGTGACATAAAAGTAAATCTTCCCACGATGGGAGTAACAAAAATGTAAATCCCCATACGATGGGAATGAAAATAAAGTAAAGTCCACACGGTGGGAGTGATAGGAAAAGTAAATATCCACATGATGGAAGTGACAGGAAAATAAATCTCCACGCGATGGGAGTATTTTTTGAGTTTTTCAAAGATGAGATAGAACCCGAGAAGGGTACTTGATTGATTTTATTTTTATTTTTTGAAGAATGAGACCTTTTTGCAAAGATCTTCGGTCAACTGTTACCTAACTGGCCAAACCTAACCGATTCGTCTAGCTAAGGATGAGAAAAACCAGACCCATTACAGGTTGCATACGTATCTTGACACAAGGTCAAGAATCAGGTACGTGTAGTTCGTGAAGATTGGAGAGAATAAGATGTACGATTCAAAGAACACTTTTTACTCTCCTACTTTGAAGGAATTACAACTAACAACATTAATTGCATCACATATATGTATAAAGTGCAAAAGTATAGACAAGCTCGGAGCGATGCCTCGTTGTACCCATGATTGTGTGTGGTATCTCTGGAGTTGAAGAGTGACTCCATCCAGAAGATGTGCCCCAGTTGCTCCTTCAAACGATTGCTTCGATGCCCCTTGACTGTTTGCGAGACAATTGTTGTGGTTGTCTCCCGATTAACTGTAGGGATGTTTTGTTGCGACCTTTAAGCTGTCCACGTGAACCTTTTGGAGATCGCCTCCGGCTATTAGCCGGAGGCGATTATCCTATCAAGATATAGAAATGTGGTGAGAGTAGTGCCATAATAAAATTGTTGGAATTAAGCAAGACACCTGGGTAGAGTAGTGACGAGGTCAGGTCAAGACACATACTGGAAGAAATAAAGAAACTGAACAAGCATAGTACAGTATAATAATGGAAATAATGGAAATGATACAATGAAGAAATACAACAAGAATAGCTACATTGAAATTAAGGCAATAAAGACATCATGGAAGAAGCACATAATAAGAATACAAGGAAGATGCAGACGAAACACAAGTGATGTAAATGAAAGATAGCAACAAGAATTACTACTGAGGTACCGCCTCGTAGTCTCATTTCACAATCAAAATCAACATCTTTCCTTATATCACCGCGGGACCCTTACATTTAGTTTTCGAAATCATTTTTCCCGAAAAAGCTACCCGCGCTTTAGCCCACCTTATCACACTGTGTGGCTTCAAGTTGTTCCCCTACTATCAACACGCGTATCAAGTCCACCTTATCTCACTGCATGCGTTTCAACCTCTATCCTTATACCACCGCATACGCATCAATATCACGACATATCTGTAAGGCCCCGTAAAATATTACCTAGAACCCGGGGTTTTATGGTGCCGAGGTAGGCTAATATGTTTGAAAATTGTAGAAAACAATCCACGGTACGGACTTTTTGGGTTGTACAATGCATTAGTGAGTTAGCGGTAAATAGTTGCAGAAAATGGCATTTCTGCGGTCCATTATGCGACCGCAGAATCACTCCGCGGACCGTAGATCCGTCGCGGAGTGAAACAAAAAATTGGCAAATTTTGAAAAACAATTCTGCTGGCCGTATAAAAATTCTGGTGCCCATATAACCATTCTGCTGGCCACATAATTGATTCTGCTGCCCATAAAACGATTCTGCTACCACATAATTGACTTCGAGGGATCATTTTTGTAAATTTTCTTATCCGACCCTATTTTGATATAAGGACTTAAGGGGTCATTTTACAAGGTAAAATCTGATATTTTAGAGAGAGGAAAGAGCTATTCTAGAGAGAGAAAGGATGGCACTAACATCTTGATGCTTCAAATTCTTGCTCAAGGTTTGGAGATTCATGGGAGAAATCCACAAGATCTTCATCTAATAGGTAAGATTTTACTCCCTAGCCCTAAATTTTGGGATTTAAACTGATGGTAGGTCATGAGAAGTATGATCCTTAGGTGTGGGAGTTGCTCTTTGTGCATGAATGTAATCATAAGGGTGGTAGGGAGGTTATTTAACTAAAAGGAGTAAACTCTTGGTATTGAATTGGTTGTGGGGTGAAGGAAATCTTATAGAAGAACCTTGTAGTCAAATTTGCACACCAAGTGTTTGATGAAATGCTTAATGAGGTGAACCCACGATTATATTCCTATTTATGGTTCACTTTTGTTATGTTTCTAAATAGATTGAAGTTGCTAGGATTTCCGGAACATTGTAGTAATGTAAGAAAAGCTCAAGAAAGGTATGTTGGCTAAACTTCTCTCTTAAAATTGAATCCCACGATGTTCTTGTAAGTCCTGAGTTGTTCATTATAAATTGACTATTCCAAATTAACTTTGTGCCAAAAGAGATATGTTCAATATGTGTTCTGAATGCTCTTATCATGTTATGTTATCCTTCGAGAATGTGTTTAAAGTATGGGTTGTATATTAAAATGTTATGACTTTGAGTCAGGTTTCAAATGAAAGTAATGATGCCAAATTGTGTGAGAAAAACTCGATGTGCTTAAGACTCTTAATTGTTCATATGTGTACCTAAGGTCTTGATTAGAAATGCCTTGTTGTTGATAACCTATAAAGATGATGGGAAGTGAAAGAAGTAGGTTGGAGATGTAAAGTGTGGCTACCGTGCCAATAATGAAAGTTATATTTGTGGCCAATGGTGCCAATGAAATGAAATGATGCGAGAAAGGTTATGAAATGAGCCTTGATTCAACTGCTCCAAATTGACTTCGAAAATAGATTTGCCTAAAAGCTTATGTGCTCAAGTCATGCCCAAATGTGATTGTTTTAACTAATGTTATGCTTTGTAAGTATTTCCAATGTCTTATAAGCTCCTACGTTCTCATAAGTAAAGTCTACGGTGTTCCTAAATGTTTTAAATGTTCTTAATGTTCTATGATCACCCATGGCAAGTACAAGTAAGTGATAGTATGAATATGAAATGTGGCCGCTTGCCAAAACTAGAATTATGAGGCATTGTATGTTTCAATGGTTTCAATCATTGTATGTATGCTTCTAAAATAATAAATGCAAATGACTTCGATGTTAAGTCCCCAAGAATCATGAACTTAGCTAATGACCTTAAGATGACAAGTGAGTGAATAACGAGATGTAAGGGTGATGTCCTATGCTAAATGATGATGAACCTTAAGAAAAGAAATTAGGCCCATGTGCCATTGAAATCGACTTATTGATTCACCATGCATGTGCTAATGTAATGAGTTATGTTTCTCCATGATGAACATGAATGTGAAGTATTCCAATGATACGGGAAATTACGACCTTAAGTGTAATGTTAATCATGTCGCTTTGAGTTTATATATGGTTATGTGCATAATGATGTGTTTTGAACCCTATGGATGGGCTATGAAATGCGTAGGTGTATAATATAATATGTGATCCTATGGATGGGCTATGAAATGCATAGGTGTATAATATAATATGAATGAATCATATGGACGGTCTATGAAACGCATTGGTGTATTGTATATGTGATCCTATGGATGGGCTATGAAACACATAGGTGTATTGTATATGTGATCATATGGATGGGCTATGAAACATATAGGTGTACTGTATATGTGATCCTATAGACGGGCTATGAAACGCATAGGTGTATTGTATATGTGATCCTATGGACGGACTATGAATCGCATAGGTGTATTGTATATGTGATCATATGGATGGGCTATGAAACGCATAGGTGTATAATATAATATGTGAATCCTATGGACGGGATATGAAACACATAGGTGTATAATATAATATGTGAATACGATGGACGGTCTATGAAACACATATGTGTATAGTATGGGTGAACAATATGGACGGCCTATGAAATGCATAGGTGCATAGTAAGAGAGGGCTATGGACGGTCTAGTAAGACGCATAGCAAACAAGAACCATAGGTGTTACTTTCATTGCCCTTGTTTGTACATGTTGTTATATTTACATTATATTTTGTATCCCACACATAATTCATATGGCTCAATTGATCCCAAAAGAAGTTCAGAATGGTGTAAGTATAATAAGACTTGAAATGTGATTCTATGGGACGTTTTGTAGTTTTTTGATGTACTTTATTTGCCTCTTATTTGAGTTACCATATTTTCATATGTTGTTCTGTCTACTTTATATACGAGTACTATTCCACATATACTCACGTCCCTTTTGCCAGGGGCGCTGCATCTTTTAATGGATGCAGGTATATACTTCTATTTGATGATAGGGATCTACTTCACTACTCAACTTATGGTGAGCCCGCTACAGTTCTAGTGGGTGTTTGAGTCTAGTTTTTTTATGTACTTAGGTATCTATTGTCATAGAAGCTCCATGTACACTGTGGGTCATGTACTTAAAGTTTTGAGTTTTGTCATGTATTTATGTTCACAGTATTTACAGTTATTTATAAAGCTATGTATCCATCATGAAGAGAATTTTAGGCCATTGAGCCAAATGTATTCAATTTGAAAGTCAAGATCTAATTATGTTATGGTAAATTATGCATGAGTAATGATGAGAGGTTGATGTAAATTAGGCTTGCTCGACTGGGTTTACTCGGTTGAGCGCCGGTCGCGCTCCCCGAGGTCGGGGCATGACAAACTTGGTATCAGAGCATGGTTTAGGAGTCCTAAGGTGTCATGGAGTTATGTCGGTAGAGTCCCTCTTATCGGTGTGTTGCCGGCCATACATAAAATAGGGAGGCTACAATGACATTTAGGAAATGTTTTTCTTCTTCTATCCTCGATCGTGCGTTAAGGTTTCGAGTTAGTCTAGGAGTTCCTTTATCAATATCAAAGAATATTTGCACGTCGTGCTACAAAATAATAAAGGCCTAAGGATTAAAGGAATGACGCATATAACATGCATAATGTGTGAGGTGCCCAATTGTCCTCGTAATGGAGGAAGGAAAAGTCAAGGATACGACCAAGGTAAGCAAGGTCATAGAGTTGGCCTCGAGAGTCATGGTTTTTGTTGGTTTCATGTATATGGTACAATGTGGTGTTATCTATATGTTATTTAGGATTGATTTCTGAGATCCTCTAATAGGTGGATATGCCCAATTACCAGGGAAACTATGTCGAAATTTCTGGAATATTCGGGGAGTTAGTCAAATATGAGACTAGGAAATGTGAATAAAGAGCTAAGTCATATTGGGGTGTTATGTGGCGTGCCCTAACCCTCATTAGAGGACGAAAGATCCTAAGTGAGGGAGTATGTAAGGCCCCATAAAATATTACCTAGAACCCGGGGTTTCGTGATGCCGAGTTAGGCTAATGTGTTTAAAAATTGTAGAAAACGAGCCACGGTAGGGACATTCCCCATCAGAAATACCAGAACCGGAAGCTGGGGCTAGAGGTGGAATCAGAATATCAGGTGGAGGAACCGTCTCACC
The DNA here is from genome assembly GCF_000715075.1 of Nicotiana tabacum. Lineage (NCBI taxonomy): Eukaryota > Viridiplantae > Streptophyta > Magnoliopsida > Solanales > Solanaceae > Nicotiana > Nicotiana tabacum. The sequence goes on along the minus strand of NC_134093.1, from coordinate 42,662,436 downwards.
CTTAGTAGGTGTAGGAACTGGTGTGGCCTTGGTCGGTGTAGTGGAATCATGTAGTGTAGCAGTCGGGGGATTATCCTCACCCCTCGGGTATTCACCCGCATCATCAAATAATGGGTCCACTGCCACTCCTAAGGCGGTATTGGCTCCTTGGCCAGTTCTTTCTCTCTTCTTAGGTGCCATACACTAAAAGTTAAAGGAATGCATGAGTTAGAGAAGGAACAGTTGCACAATTAGTTTCATCGCACGATTCAGAATATCAAAGAAGGGTATTGTTCCTAAATGTCCAAGTAGCCTCCAACTTATAGATGTGGTCGACAACACATCGATAAGAAGGAGTCTACCAGACATGGCTCCGAGACATCCTAGGACACTTTAAGACCTTAGGCTCTGATACCAAGTTTGTCACGCCCAACCTCGGGAAGCGCGACCGGCGCTCAACCGAGTGAACCCGGCCGAGCAAGCATGTTAGATACTTTCTACCCAATAACCCATGATCAAGAAAAGATGTGATTTCATTAATTATACTGTAGGAATATCATTCGTACAATCCTAAATCGTTTAATTAGTCATTGCACCTTTAAGTCTCAAAATACACATTTCTTATAGTTCAAGGGGAACAAGTGATCGCCACAACATAACTTGTTTAACATTCCCAACACCAATGTACAACCTACATAGTGTCTATGGAGCCTCTACTGATACAAAAGAGAGTAAAGATGGTGCCGGCAATAAGGCCCCAGCTATACCTCAAAAAGTGACCATAATATAAACAAAAGGTACAATACATGACCCCAGAATGAAATGGGGGTCACCGAGTCCTCTGAGAAGAGGATGCAACACTATATGTGATCAACACTATCTATTATGTAACCACCTGCATCCATTTAAAGATGCAGCGCCCCCGACAAAAGGGACGTTAGTACCGTCGAATAGCACTAGTATGTAGAGCTAAACACCAACTCAATAGAATGAATAATAATACAAGAGGAACAGTCAAGAATTCAATAAGGTCTTCAAATAATATTAAAATAACAAGTTAAGGATCATTTACGTTTTCAAGTCAATTTTCATATTATTAGGTTGGGTGGTCTTTAATACCAATATTGCATAATTCACAATACCTCCGTAATCTTACACGGAGTCCGATCTCGGCCCGATCAGCTAGGCCATCTCATTTGAGACATTGCCACAATTTCATTATAATTTCCAGCACAATGCCACCATGTGTGCGGCATGGCATCCGATCAAGGCCCGATCGGCTAGGCCATCTTATTTGAGACATCAACCATTTTCATAATTTAATCCACAATACCATCGCGTTCTTACACGGAGTCCGATCCTGGGCCAATCAGCTAGGCCATCTCATTTGAGACATCAACCATTTTCAATCAGTTATCTCAATTCATATTTCTTTCCCATACTTTCAATATAATGGCACGAGTGGCCCCAATTATAAAGTTATTCCTGGTGCTAGGCCGTATTTCATAATTCAAGTTCTTTTCCACATTTCAACATTTTTATTATCAACAACAATAAGGCTTCCCATTCAAGGCGTTAAATTCACATAGGAGAAATTTGGGAGTCTCAGGCACATAGAGGCTTTTCATACAATTTGGCATAACAACTTTTATTTTGATCTTGACATGAAGTCTTAACATTGCTAGCACATATTCCACATTTTGAACGCATTTTCAAATAACAAGATATCATGATGAAGCATTTAGAAATCGCCAATTCTATAATGATCAAGGGCTTACTCCAATTACATGAACACTGTGGGGTTCGATTCTAAGAAGATGGGGGTTATCCAACATACCTCAATTGAGCCTCTTAAAACTCTAAGATGATCCAAAATTCTTTGCAACTTCAATATATTTTATAAATATAACAAGTTGGACCAAAATTAAGAAGATGAACATGATTTTAGCTCATTTGAGCACATTATCAAACACTAGGTGTGCATTCTCTATCCCCATGAATTACCCTATTAATGGCCCATTCTAGTCACATTTTGAAATTAAGAGTTTGGGTGATAGAATCTTGCCTCTTAGGAAGAAGACCTAGGTGCCTCTCTTGATAATCTTCAAGTTTTTAGGTGAGAATTGAAGAACAATTTGATGAAGATCACTTCTCCCTCTAGGACCCTCTCTCTCACTCTAAATATTTTAGAAAATATGATCCAAATGGTCCATGGGATGTGTTTTAACTAAATAGGGTCGGGTTTAAAAACCCCAAAATTGAAGCTCCGGAACAGTTTATGCGGTCACATATACGACCGCATAATGGTTATGCGGTCTGCGAAATGACCGCAAAAATGAGTGCCAGAGCTGGAAAGAAACTGTCCTGGTCTGCGGTCACTATGCGGCTCGCAGACCTATTTTGTGGTTGCATAATGCACCGCAGAACCTCCGTCCGAAAACTCCCAAGGCGGGATATGCGTCAAAAAGGCGGCTCGCGAAACGATTATGCGATCGCATAATGGCCGCAAAATTGGACATCAAAAATTCCCCAGAAATCTGCCCCACTCTGCGACCAGTCTGCGGTCCATAGAGTGGTTCTGCGGCCGCAAAAATGCGTACTTCTGCCCAATATTTTCCTTCAACTCCCAATGCACTGTTCAATCCAAAAAGTTCGAACAACAACGAGCAAGCTAGCCGCAAAGAATTTCTACTATTATAAATATCTACGCCTACTTTAGCATCACGGAAATTCAGGTTTTTGGGAAACATTATACGGGGCCTTACACTTTTTCACGTGGATGCATAAAACCAAATGAGGAAATGACTCATTCATTATACATAGGTGAGTTGGTGGTTGTATGTAGGAGGTGGACAATTCATATGTGCTATATAGTGGAAGTGGAACCCACGGTCCAATGGGTTATGTGTTATCTTGAAGTACTACTTGAATTGAATTAGTTTCTTAGTTAGAATACAGGCAGCAACGAAAGTTAGTTCCTTCTTATGGTATGAAAAGTTCTTTTACTTAAATTGAGGCAGCAAATTCATTAACCATAGCAACGTTATTCAATTAAGATATGGGCTTTCCTCATCACTTTAATTTTGTTGTTCCGTTGTATCGCGTTATTGAATCGGGGTTTCTCAAAGTGAAGTAAGGTGAAAGAAGAGGAGTTCATCGAATATAAGATTGAGGTAATATACGGGATACGTTGGATGGGTTGTTAAGCGAATCGACTCAGGTATGTTAAGTCTATCCCTTCTTTCCTTTTTGTATGATCCATACGATACAAATAAAACGAGCAAACGCACAACTTTCATAAATGCCTCAATTCTTAGAAGCACTGGGAGTGCCTATGTTGTTGATTCCCCATGTATCTTATTATTGTATCTTCTATTCATGGGTCTTAGAATAATACATAGTTGATAAACTTTATCCGAAGGCATACTAATCTTATGAGATTCTGAGAGATCTTATTGACTTAGTTCTTATGCATTGCATTCATTTATACATGTATATTGACTCATGACCAGATGGTTTTGTATACATATATATATATATATATATATATGGGGTATGGGGAAAGGTTATGGCGTTATATACGCACCACCACCTGATCAGTTGGAATACGTTGATGATTTCGCCCATAGAGTTCGAGATGATATGATGGGATGCCCTCAGAGGCTTCATAATGTTATGTATGCAAATACCTATGCATGATATGACATTTATACGCATATACATGAAACTATAAATGTTTTATGATTCACAAAGTTATTCAGACTCACAGGTTGAGTCCTTTACTCCATGTTTCTTTTATGTCTTTTATATATTGATTTTTATGCCTTACATACACGGTACATTATTCGTATTGACGCCCCTATTTCCTAGGGCCTGCATTTCATGCCCGCATGTGCAGGTAGATAGGTTGACGACCCCCCTTCTTAGGATCCTTGCTCAGCGAGAGTTGGTGTGCTCCATTTGATCCGGAGTTACTTTTGAGTTTTTGTACGATATGTTTGTAGACATATATGGGTATGACGGGGCCCAATCCCATCCTTTATAAAGTTGTACACTCTATTAGAGGTCTGTAGACAGTCATGTATAGTTGGATAGCATGTGGCCTTATCGTCTCGCCCTACCGTATTCCGTATATATATATATATATGTACATATGTCTTTTGGGCATGCTTTCTCGCGTATATTATTCACATGATTCAGTAGTTTATTGCTAGACGTTACGCATGACCTACACCTATTTCATGTTTTATCTTAGACGTATACTTAGGGGTATTCGACAGGTAGGCTCGGGCACTCGTCATGGCTCATCGGTTTGGGTTGTAACAAAAGTGGTATCATAGTAGTTCTGTCCTAGAGTTGTGTCATGCCCCGAACACGGGTAACGCGACCGACGCTCAACCGAGTGAACCCAGTCAAGAATGCCTATTAGATACTTTCTATCCAAACTCACTTATGAATAAAGATAATACATATTTTTGTCAATTAAACAATAAAGAGATCATGTGTACAAAACCAATTCATTACCATTAGTTACTTCATTTTAAAGTCCTCAAAATATTACATTGCACATCCATAGTTTAGAAGTAGAACATGTGATACATTTACAAATCATTAGTTTGACCTTTCCAATACCAATGTACAACCCACACCATATCTATGGAGCCTTTAACGGGTATAAAAGAGTACAAGGATAATGCCGGCAACAAGGCCCCGGCTATACCTCAAACATAATACATGAGAAAACAAAAGGTACACGATCTCGGTATGAAATGGGGATCACGAAGAAGCTGAGATGAGGGTATACTACCGTCACTGATTGATGCCACCTGCTATGGAACCAACTGCATCCATTAAAAGATGAAGCTCCCCCGACAAAAGGGACGTGAGTACATGTGGACCTATGCGTTTCATAGGCATAAGTGCATATACAATGCACCTATGCGTTTCATAGGCTGTCAACATGATTTCATATCACAATATACCTATGTGTTTCGTAGACCGTCCATAGGATTCGCATTTCATAGACCGTCCATAGGGTTCATAACACAATATACCTATGCGTTTCATAGACCGTCCATAGGATTTCATATCACAATGCACATATGCATTTCATCGACCGTCCATAGAGTTTCCATAACACATCACTATGCACATAATCATATATAAACTCAAGCGACATGACTAACGCTACTTTTAAGGTCATAAGTTCCTGGATCATTGGAACACTTCATGTTTATGCTCATCATGGAGAAACATAGTTCTTTACATTAACACATGCATGGAAAATCACTAAGTAGATTTCAATGGTACATGGACCCAATTTCTTTTCTTATGGTTCATCATCATTAAGAATGGGACGTCTCTTTTACACCTCATTATTTACCTCTTTGTCATCTTGGGTCACTAGCTAAGTTCATGATTCTCGTTTTGTCAACGGCCACAATTCACGTTCATACTACCACTTACTTGTACTAGTCACAGTTGATCATATGATACTAATGACATTATTATATAAAGGACTTTCATCTCATTTCATAGTCTTTTACGAATCTTTTCATTTCATTGGCACTAGTGGCCACAAATATAATATCATTCTTGGTACGTCGACCGTATTTCATATTTCATGCTCATCCCTTTCACTTTAACACTTCATCAAGGATTATCAACAATAAAACATCTCTAAATCATGACTTTTAGTTCACATATGAGCAAATAAGAAATCTTAGGCACATTGATCTTTCTTCAACAATTTGGCATGATATCTAGCAATTGAGACATAATTGAATTCATAATATTTCGACACATGGTCACATTTAAATACAATCTCGAAGGATAATATAATAGGATAAGAGCATTCGGAACACATTTTGAACATATATCTTTCGACACAGAGTTTGTTCGGAATAGTCAAGCTTATAAAGAACAACTCGGAACATGAGATATAAGAGCTTGAGCCAATCATAATTACAACTTACGAGGACATCATGGATTCGATTCTACAAGAGGAGTTTAGCCAACATACCTTGCTTCGAGCCTTTTAATTTACTACAACGTTCCGGAAATCTTAGCCACTTCGATCTATTTTGAGATATAGCAAAATTGAACACAAATAAGAAAGCAGTTCATAGTTCCAGCTCACTTGAGCATTTTATCAAACACTAGGTGGGTATTATGATTTCAAGGTCCTCCCATGGTGGATTCTTTCAACCCACTACCCAAAGTCTACCCAATTTAGCTCAACATTCTTCCCCCAACCCTTGATAGTACATGCGTGTAAAAATAAACAACCCCAACACCCAAGAATTTCCTTACTAATTACCTATTTTTAGTTAAATTTTGAAATTGAGGGTTAGGGTGTAGAATCTTACCTCTAGGATGAAGACTTAGTGTATTTTCCTTGTTAATCTTCCAAGATTTGAGTAAGAATTGAGGAACAATTGGTTGAGGAACAGTCTCCCTCTCAAGAGCACTTTCTCACTCTCAAAATGTCAGGTTCTTACTTAAGAAATGGCCCATAGCATCTATATAACGAAATGGGGTCGGGTTATAAAAACCAAAAAAATGAACCTCCAAAACAGAATCTACGGTTGCATATGCGACCGCATAATGCTTCTGCGGTCCGCGAAATGGCCATCCAGAGTTGGCTTGGTCAATAAGAGGGAGTCATACTTTGGACTGCTTTTTTCAAAATAAACAATCTGAAAGACCCTATGGTTTATTGCTTCCAAACCTGGTTGTCAGGACCACTGCTTGGGTATGCGGCCGTTCTACGGTCCGCATATCGATTATGCGGTCGCAAAGCGGACCATAGAATCTCCTCCCAAAATTCCTCATGTCGATCCTGTGATGCAATCTGCGGCCCGCAAAGTAATTATGGTGCCGCATAATCGACCGCATAATGGCCCACAAAGTTTCCTCAAGTTTCTGCTTCACTATGCGGCCATTCTGTTGCCTGCAGAGTTATTCTGCGGCTGCATATTGGGCTACAGAAATGTCTTTTTTGCCAACATTTTCCTTTAACTCCCTAGCGCATTGTTCAACCCAAACACGTAAACCTACCTCGGCACCTCGAAACCTTAAATTCCTTTATGAAATTTTACGGGACCTTACAGGTTGTCTACAGACCGTGTCTAGTAGAGTCTAGTAGAGTCTTGTTTATGAGTGTATTGTGCACCACATTTATAAACAGGAGGCTACATGACATATAGGATGTTATCCTACATTCTTATCATAAATCGTGCAATATAAGGATTCATTTTTCTAATGATATGTTATGTTTTTAGCGATGCCTAAGAAGGCTACAGCCGTCCAGAAGGGCAAGTCTGTGGCTGATGAGACTGCTAGTCGAGTGCCACGAGTTACCAGGGCTCGGGGAGAGTCTCATAGTGAGATTCCATCGCAGACTTCACATACCCCACCCTCTCCAGAGGAGCTCTGAGGGGCAGCAGCTCCAATGCCCGCCCCTGTACACCCAGCTCCTCAATCAGATGCACCGGGTAAAGAGACGAGAGATGCTATTCAGCTATTGACTCAATTAGTAGCCATACATGCTCGACGCCAAGAGGTAGGTATTGGTCATACAGATAGGGTCATTAGTGCGAGGGTTCGTGATTTTATTAATTTGGACCCTCCGGTATTCACTGGAGTAGATCCAAACGAGGACCCTCATGTATTTATCGATAGGATGTAGAGGACTTTGAGGGTAATAAAGACCACTGAGACTGAGTAAGTTGAGCTAGCTTCCTATAGACTTTGGGATGTTGTAGTTAATTGGTACGAGTATTGGGAGCTATCTAGAGGTGAGGATGCCCCTCCAGCAGTATAGTAGGAGTTTATAGAGGCTTTTCTTCGTCATTATTTGCCACCGAAGCTTAGACGGGTCAGAGTTGATAGGTTCTTGACCCTTCGGCTAGTGCACTCCCTGGGATGTCATGAGTTTTGAGGTGGTCAGAGATAGCAGTACTCAAGGTATCCATCCCAGCCCTCGGCTAGCGTGCACTCCCTCAGTTTGCCGGTAGGAGATTTGATCGTTCCACATATTCAGGGCTTAGTCAGAATTTCAGGGCCTCTAGTTCTCAGTATAGGGATGAGTCAAGTCAGATGTGGCGGCCCTTGCTACGATGTGCTTAGTATGGTAAGCAACATGTCTGCCAGTGCCTTATGGGGTTGGGAGTTTGTTATACTTGTAGTTATCCAGGCCACATTATGAGAGATTGTCTGACGAGAGGTAGTGTAGGCATAGTTCAGCCAGCGAGATCTATAGCTAGTTCGTCATCATCAGTATACCCCCTGGGCAAGGTTCACAAGTATCAATCAGTCGTGGTAGAGGCAGAGGTAAAACATCTAGCTCGAGCGGTCCTTAGAACCGCATTTATGCATTAGCAGGTCGACAAGATCAGGAGTCGTCGCCCAATGTTGTTACAGGTATATTATCAGTCTCCTCATGTGATGTATATGCATTAATTGATCCAGGTTCCACCTTATCGTATGTCACTCTGTTGGTTGCTAGTAAGTTTGGGATAGAACCTGAATTGATTAAACCTTTTGAGGTATCCACACCTGTTGGGGATCCAGTGATAGCTAGACGGGTATATAGAGACTGTATAGTAGTAGTTCATAGTCGTTGTACAGTAGCAGACCTGATTAAGTTAGATATGGTAGAATTTGATGTTATAATTGGTATGGATTGGTTGGCTTCTTATTATGCTAACGTTGATTATAGATCAAAGATGGTTCGGTTCCAGTTTCCAGGGGAGCCCGTTCTGGAGTGGATAGGTAATACTACATCACCGAGAGGTAGGTTTATTTCCTATCTCAAGGCAAGGAAGATGATCAGAAAGGGCTATATTTACTACTTAGTTCGAGCACAGGATATGAATATAGAGTCACCAACCCTTCAGTTTGATTCTTTGGCTAGGTATGCTCCTACTATTGTAGCTAAGATGGAGGATCGAGTTCACCGGTTCATGATGGGGTTGGAGCCATACCTTCTTAATGACTGTATGTCGATCTCACTTCAGCCAGATATGGATATTTCTCGTATTCAGGCGTACGCTTAGGGTGTAGAGGAGCATAAGCATAAGTAGAGGGCCGATCGTGAGCATGATAAGGGCCAGAGTAAGAAAGCGAGATCTTCAGGCCCTTCTGGTAAGTTTCGAGGTAGTTGAGATATCAGTACTCGAGGTATCCAGCCCAGCCTTCGGCTAGTGCACTCCCTCAGTTTGTCGGTAGGAGATTTGATCGTTCCACATATTCAGGGCTTAGTCAGAATTTCAGGGCCTCTAGTTCTTAGTATAGAGGTGAGTCAAGTCAGATATGGCGGCCCTTGCCACGATGTGCTCAGTGTGGTAAGCAGCATGTGGGCCAGTGCCTTATGGGGTTGGGTATTTGTTATACTTATGGTTATCCAGGGCACGTTATGAGAGATTGTCTGATGAGAGGTGGTGCAGGCACAGTTCAGCCAGCGAGATCTATAGTTGGTTCGTCATCATCAGTACACCCCCTAGGCAAGGTTCACAAGCACCAATCGGTCGTGGTAGAGGCAGAGGTAAAGCATCTAGCTCCAGCGGTCCTCAGAACCGCATTTATGCATTAGCAAGTCGACAAGATCAGGAGTCATCGCCCGATGTTGTTACATGTATATTATCAGTCTCCTCATATGATGTATATGCATTAATTGATCCAGGTTCCACTTTATCGTATGTCACTCTGTTGGTTGCTAGTAAGGTTGGGATAGAACCTGAATTGATTAAACCTTTTGAGGTGTCCACACTTGTTGGGGATCCAGTGATAGCTAGACGGGTATATAGAGACTATATAGTAGTAGTTCATAGTCATTCTACAGTAGCAGACCTGATTAAGTTAGATATGGTAGAATTTGACGTTATAATGGGTATGGATTGGTTGGCTTCTTGTTATGCTAATGTTGATTTTAGATCAAAGATGGTTCGGTTCCAGTTTCCAGGGGAGCCCGTTCTGGAGTGGATAGGTAATACTGCATTGCCGAGAGGTAGCTTTATTTCCAATCTCAAGGCAAGGAAGATGATCAGAAAGGGCTATATTTACTAATTAGTTCGAGCACATGATATGAATGTAAAGTCACCAACCCTTCATTTTATCCCGATGGTTAATGAGTTTCCCGATATTTTTCCCGATGAGGTTCCAGACCTTTTGCTAGGGCGGGAGATTGAATTTTCTATTGACATATTACCAGATACTCGGTCGATATCTATTCCTCCTTACAGAATGGCACCTGCAGAGCTGAGAAAGTTGAAAGAACAACTGAGGGATTTGCTTGAAAAAGGCTTTATTAGACCTAATATATCACCGTGGGGAGCACCTGTATTGTTTGTGAGGAAGAAAGATGGTTCCTTGCGGATGTGTATTCATTACAGGCAGTTGAATAAGGTGACAATCAAGAATAAGTAACCTCTCCCGAGGATTGATGATTTATTCGATCAGTTGCAGGGTGCCAAGTGTTTCTCGAAGATAGACTTGAGGTCTGGGTACCATCAGGTAAGAGTTAATGTCACGCCCCGAACCTAGAAGCGAGACAAGCACCCCGTGCCTCACCTAACCTGGTGTACCAAATTGCGACTAAGGGACTCTGAACACATAATGTCATACTTTGGCCATGGGGCCACCTTGCAAGACAATTTGCGAAGCAAAATATAAAACTGAATGGAAACTAGCACTAACTAAATATCAATATAAAGCTAGGCCGACAAGGCCGTCATAGCTACTACTGCTGACAAACCACCAATTTATACAAACCCAACATACTGCACTAACCAACAGGATATGCCTACAAGCCTCTACTGATAGATGTACTGTGATCGGAACAGGGCCCCGACCTACCCATAAATATATACAGATATACATAAGATGTACACAAAACTCTAGTCCTGGCAACTCCGAAAGACGTGGAGCTTACCGATCAGGCGGAACTCGGAAAACACCTACTGAGGAGGTCTACCCGTCTGTCTGTCTGAACCTGCACGCATGAAATGCAGCGCCCCCAAAAAAGGGACGTCAGTACGAAATAATGTACCGAGTATGTAAGGCAATAAAATAACTGAAATCTGAAACTGAACTGATAATATAATAACTGAAATTAACTGGGAGTCAAAGATGATCTGGAGATATACTTACCTGCTGATACTGACTCAACTCCTTCAATATAGTAAGTAAAATAATTGTACGGCCTTATAAGGCTCGGTATATATAACTGCTCTGCCATAGTAGGCTCGCTTATAGGCGCTCGGCCATACTAGGCTATGTATCTCGACCATGCTGGGCTCGCTCATAGGCGCTCGGCCACAGTAGGCTCGGTATATAACTTTCCATCTGATCAGAGGTTGCCCAATAGGGGCCTGCCCATCGATTATAGCTCGATGGTAATGAAAATACTGTAATACTGTATATATAGGCTTGCTGCTCTCTTGACTGAAAGAAGACAATACTAAAATTGAATATAGAGTCTCGATAAGGAATAATATTGTAACTTATGAGACTAGAATAGTGTGAATAAATTCATGAATATGAACTTCTCTTTTTGTCTCATTACTAACACATGTAGCTACGAGATCATGCCAAAATGAAGGAAGGCTTAGCCTTAACATACCTTATCACAATCTTTTCAATCACCAAGTTGAACTCACCTCTTCGCACCTTAATCTACAAGAATGATAATAATACTATCGTTAAGTTACGAAAGGTACAACTATCGCACAACGAACGACAAACCTATTTTGTATTAAAATGGGCAGCATCTCCCCTATAATATGCCCTTCCTCCAACTTCAAGATAACACCAACAATACAAGGACAGAACAATAACAACATATATACATCATTTTCCAGCCCTATATACACCATCAAATACTACAAAACAGCCCAACACACCCCAATCTCTTCGTACACAAAACGACCACCGTAGTAGTGTCAAACGACCCGAAAATGTTATGACGAACGACCAGCCAACCACCCTACATTTATATGGTGTTTATAAACCCCCTTCCTCCTCCAAAACTCCACAAAATAGTAATAAAACACGCAGCCCAACAGCAACACAAAACAGTCCACAAAACAGTCCGCTACAAGTGAATAACTCGAACTCACGGCTTCCGATCACCATCCCGTGAGTTCTTACAAGTATAGAACGACTTACCATGAATTTACAGAAGAAAAAATAGATGAAAGAGATCAGTAAACTCACCTTATTTGTTGGATAACTCAGCTCCTATCTTGGTTCTTCAAACTCTAAGTTTTACCTCCAATTGGAACTTGAAAGGGAGAGAAAATCAATTAGGGTTTGTGGGAAATTTTGGGAGGATTCTTTGCAGAGCTTATGTCTGGTTATTATGCTCTATTTTAAGTCTAATATATGAAGAAAATAGGCCCTTAAAAGGCCTCTTTGGACGACCCGAAATGGCCCATTTTTGGGCTTTCATTTAAGCAAGTAGGTGACACACCTACTTGTCACCTAGCAGCTTGCGCAGTATCGCAAAAATGCACATATCTCTCTACTCCGATGTCGTATTGACAAATGGTTTAATGCATTGGAAAATAGACTCATAGATCTTTAATTTGATGGGTGGAACACACCATAACTCTAAGTATATTGGGAGAAAATTGCAGTTACATTTGACCCAAAGTTTCAGTAAAACTTATGAATGTAACTTGTGATGACTTTCATCGACTTTTGTTCCACAACTCGCTTGACTTAAAAACATAACACACGGATGTAATACGACTAATATAAATCATAACATAATCTCTTTATCATGTTAATCACCCTAGTCTCACCCCAAAGGTACATGTTATAACATTCCCAACTTGTCGACTTTCGATGAAACATTGTTTTATTTAATTGCTTTAGCTTCTGAACTGTCCAACCCTCTTTGTACTTGTTGTTCATGATCTTCAATATTTGTAACCTCAGAGGTAACATGATCAACTTACTTTATATACTTTTAAATATTATCTCATTTTTTTGTCCTACATTAGTTTGCTTACGACGCATTTTTACATACGAAAATATAGGGTGTAACATCACTCCCCCTTGGGAACATTCGTCCTCGAATGTTTACTCTTGGAGACTTTGGAAACCTTTTCCAGAGTATCCTTCGTACACTAGGTTAAAACCAACCTGCACGTAGCCAGAAACATACTATGCATGCCACACATGGCCAATCTTTATAAATAGCAGCAATTTGCCTCACCGACCGTAAATCATAAATATTGAAAGTGAAAAATAAAAGCTTACCTGATGACCTGCTAGCCTACATAGAGCTATGTTGTAGCGTCCCATCTCGAACCATATCTTCATTTTGAAATAGGTGGGGGTATTTAGACTTCATTTCTTCCTCCGATTCCCACGTCATCTCTTCTACATTCTTACTCCTCCATAAAACCTTTACGGAAGCTACCTCCTTATTTCGTAGATTGCGGATTTGTCGGTCTAGGATGGCAACTAGAATTTCCTCGTATGACAAGTCCTCTGTAATCTGTACATCATCCGTGGGCACCACTCGGGTAGGATCGCCAATGCACTTCTGTAGCATAGATACGTGAAAAATCGGATGGACAGACTCCAATTCTGAGGGCAACTCTAACTCATAAGCTAGTTGGCCCACTCTCCGAATGATCCTATAAGGCCCAATATACCGTGGGCTAAGCTTTCCTTTCTTGCCAAACCTCATCACGCCCTTCATAGGTGATACCTTTAAGAATACCCAGTCATTAATCCTGAACTCTAAGTCTCGTCGCCGCACGTCAAAATATGACTTCTGACGACTCTGAGTTGTCAACAGTCGCTCCCGGATAACCTTTACTTTCTCTATGGCCTGCTGAACCAGGTCTGGCCCATGTAACCCAGATTCTCCAACATCAAACCACCCTATAGGAGATCTGCACTTACGCCCATACAAAGCCTCGTACGGAGCCATCTGGATACTGGAGTGGTAACTGTTATTATATGCAAACTCGATAAGAGGTAGATGTTCATCCCAACTTCTTTTAAAATCCAACACACATACTCGTAACATATCCTCGAGCGTCTGAATTGTGCGCTCGACTTGTCCATCAGTCTGTGGATGAAAAGCTGTGCTGAGATTCACCTGAGTCCCTAGACCTCTCTGAAATGACCTCCAAAAATGTGCTGTAAACTGAGCCCCACGGTCAGATATAATAGAAACTGGTACTCCGTGTAGCCGCACTATCTCCTTAATATATAACTTTGCATAATCTTCTGCTGTATATGTAGATCTGACCGGTAGGAAGTGAGCTGATTTCGTGAGCCTATCGACTATCACCCATATGGAATCGAACTTACGATTAGAACGAGGTAAACCCATGATAAAGTCCATGTTTATCGCCTCCCATTTCCATGTCGGGATCTCTATAGTCTGCATTAGCCCTCCGGGCTTCTGGTGTTCTACCTTCACTTGCTGGCAACTAGTACATTGGGCGACAAACTCAGCAATGTTCTTCTTCATATCATTCCACCAATACATATCCTTAATGTCATGATACATCTTCGTCGATCCAGGGTGGATGGAATACCATGAATAATGTGCCTCTGACATAATCCTGTCTCGTAGCCCTGCTACATCTGGAACACACAAACGACCCTTGTATCTGAGAACCCCATCTCCCTTGAGCTCTAACAATGGCTTCTTCTGCTGCGGAACTCGCTCTCTCAACTCGACCAACTCTGGGTCCTCGTACTGCCTTTCCTTGACTTCAGCTATGAGGGATGATTTTGCAGTGTTTTGGATTACAACTCCACCATCCTCAGAATCTACTAACTGAACCCCCAACGAAGCCAATTGATGAATATCTCTAGCTAATTGTCTTTTCTCGGGCTCTACATGTGCTAAGCTACCCATAGATCGGCGACTTAAGGCATCTGCTACAACATTAGCTTTCCCTGGATGGTAGAGAATGTTAACATCGTAATCTTTCAATAACTCAAGCCATCGCCTCTGTCGCAAATTCAACTCTTTCTGCTTGAAAATATATTGTAGGCTTTTATGATCAGTAAATATATCAACATGAACACCATATAAATAATGCCGCCATATCTTAAGTGCATGGACAACCGCAGCTAACTCGAGGTCGTGGGTCGGATAATTCCTCTCGTGCTTCCTCAACTGCCTTGAAGCATATGCAATTACCTTCCCATGTTGCATCAGGACATATCCTAACCCGACACCTGATGCATCACAATACACGGCATAACCCTCTAGACCCTCTGGAAGTGTTAGAACTGGAGCTGAGGTCAACTTGTTCTTAAGCTCTTGGAAACTCCGCTCACAAGCCTCTGTCCATTGAAACTTAGTTTCTTTCTGTGTCAACTTCGTCAATGGTGCCGAAAGGGAAGAAAAACCCTCTACGAACCTCCGATAGTATCCTGCTAAGCCTAGAAAGCTACGAACCTCTGTCGGAGTGGTAGGTCTAGGCCAAGATTTCACGGCCTCAATCTTCTGAGTGTCCACCTTTATCCCTTCATCTGATACAATATGCCCCAAGAATGCTACAGACTTCAACCAGAACTCACATTTAGAAAACTTAGCATACAACTTACGATCACGGAGGGTTTGGAGTACCGCTCGCAGGTGGTCCGCATGCTCATCCTCTGAACGGGAATAAACCAGAATATCATCAATAAATACTATCACGAACAGATCTAAAAATGGCCGGAATAGGCTATTCATCAAGTCCATAAATACAGCGGGTGCATTAGTCAACCCGAAGGACATGACAAGGAACTCGAAGTGGCCATATCGGGTCCTGAAGGCTGTCTTCGGAATATCTTTTTCCCGAACTCTGACCTGGTGGTACCCCGACCTCAAATCAATCTTGGAAAAGCATCTAGCTCCCTGCAACTGATCAAACAAGTCATCGATCCTTGGAAGTGGATACTTATTCTTAATAGTTACCTTGTTCAACTGCCTATAATCGATACACATCCTCAGCGAGCCGTCTTTCTTCCGCACAAATAGTACCGGTGCACCCCAAGGTGAGGTACTGGGCCTAATGTAACCTTTCTCCAGCAAATCTTTTAACTGCTCCTTCAACTCCTTCAATTCGGCAGGTGCCATTCTATACGGAGGGACGGATATTGGTTGAGTTCCTGGAAGCAAATCGATGCTAAAATCAATCTCTCGCTCTGGAGGAATACCTGGAAGCTCATCTGGAAACACATCTGCATACTCTTTGACTATGGGAATAGACTGAAGTGTAGGTATCTCAGCATCTGCATCTCTAACTCGCACAATAAGATAAATGCACCCTTTTGCGATCATTTTCCTCGCCTTCAGATAGGAAATAAACCTACCTCTGGGTGTTGGTGTATTACCTACCCATTCAAGGACTGGCTCACCCAGAAAATGAAATTTGGCTACCTTTGCTCGGCAATCAACTGTGGCATAGCAAGCTGCCAACCAGTCCATGCCCATGATAGCATCAAAGTCCATCATCTCTAGCTCAACTAGGTCAGCTGAGGTCTGACGACTACAAATTGTCACCGTACAACCTCGGTAAACCCGTCTAGCAATAATCGATTCTCCGACCGGTGTAGATACCGCAAAAGGATCACTTAGTATTTCAGGCACTATACCAAACTTCCTCGCGACAAATGGGGTAATATACGATAAAGTAGATCCTGGGTCTATCAAAGCATAAGCATCGTGAGAGCAAATGGTTAATATACCTGTCACAACGTCTGGTGAAGACTCCTGGTCCTGTCGACCCGCTAAAGCATAGATACGGTTCTGATTACCACTTGAACTGGAACCTCTACCTCTGCCTCGACCTCTACCAACCGAAGACTGAGACTCACGCCTTGAAGGATGCACGGACATAGACGATCCTGTTGCTGAACTCGCTGGTTGTGCCATTCCCCCAGAATCTCTATTTGGGCAATCTCACATCATATGCCCCGGACGCCCACATGTATAACAAGCATCAGAACCTGCTCGGCATTGACCCAAGTGTCCTCTACCACAGATGTCACACCGCGGAGGAAATGACTATGTCTGCGCAGAACCTCGTTGTCGCTGCAAACCCGACGCCCGTGAGCTCTCACCTGGTCCTGACTGAGTATAGCGGTCATACCCGTAACCCTGTAACTGAGGTGGCAGAGGCCTAGGTGGCCGTCCGAAGTACTGGGTCCTATAACTACCCTGAGATTGCTCCTGAGACCTGGGAAATCTCATCCTCTTACGTTGCCCTTGCTCAGCCCTCTCTGTACCCTGCTGCCGACGCCTACCCCTTTCTATATTCTGGGCGAATGTCTGAATCCGGGAGATATCCATACTATCCTGCAATGCAGCGGTGGCACATGCCTCGGTTAACTTTGGGGCTAACCCTGCTATAAACCTGTGAATCCTGTCCCGCATAGTAGAAACTATGGATGGTGCATATCTGGCCAATGAGTCAAAACGGAGTGAACACTCATATTACCCTGCTTGAGGGCTAGAAACTGATCGACTCGAGCCTGTCGGATCTCCCGCGGTAAGTACTGGTCAAGGAAAGCATCTGAAAAATTCTCCCAAATAGCTGGAGGTGTATCACGTCCCCTGGACCTCTCCCATCCCTCATACCAAAGGATGGCTATATCTCGGAGTCGAAAAGCTGCTAGCTCAACTGCCTCTTTCTCCGTGGCATGCATAACACGAAAGATCCTGTGAAGCTGATCTATGAAATCCTGCGGGTCCTCCCTCTGATCTGTCCCCGTGAACTCTGGGGGACTCAAAGCAATAAACTCTCGGACCCTTGAACTCCCAGACCCCTCAGAAGTTCCTGCACTAGCTGATGCCCTAGCATGTTGCTGGGTAGCTACCAACTGTGTCAACAAATGCACCGCACTCCTTAAGTCCTGATCTGATGGAAGTGGAGGGGGAACTGAATGTGCGGTTTCCCTAGGAATCTCCGTAGTTGGTGGAGGAGCCGGTAATGGCTGAGTAGGGGTCTCCCCTTGAGCTTCAGACTGGGCCCCATCTACTGGGGGTACCCTGTTGGTCCCCTCACCTACTACTGTATCTCTCCTCTAGCTAGCCGTAGTCTTCCTAGTCACCGTCATCTGTGCATGCAAACACCAACACATAAGTTTAATTCAAATTTCCTATAACTCAGTTCTATAGCACGATTTAGATTTCAAAGAAGTGTAACCAACTCCTAAATGCCCTGTAGTTCCTTGCTTATATAATGTGGTGCACAACACATCTATAAACAAGACCCTACTAGACACGGCTTGTAGACTCCCTAGGACAGAACTGCTCTGATACCAAGTTTATCACGCCCCGAACCTAGGAGCGAGACAAGCACCCCGTGCCTCACCTAACCTGGCGTACCAAATTGCGACTAAGGGACTCTGAACACATAATGTCATACTTTGGCCATGGGGCCACCTTGCAAGACAATTTGCGAAGCAAAATATAAAACTGAATGGAAACTAGCACTAACTAAATATCAATATAAATCTAGGCCGACAAGGCCGTCATAGCTACTACAGCTGACAAACCACCAATTTATACAAACCCAACATACTGCACTAACCAACAGGATATGCCTACAAGCCTCTACTGATAGATGTACTGTGATCGGAACAGGGCCCCGACCTACCCATAAATATATACAGATATACATAAGATGTACACAAAACTCTAGTCCTGGCAACTCCGAAAGACGTGGAGCTTACCGATCAGGCGGAACTCGGAAAACACCTACTGAGGAGGTCTACCCGTCTGTCTGTCTGAACCTGCACGCATGAAATGCAGCGCCCCCAAAAAGGGACGTCAGTACGAAATAATGTACCGAGTATGTAAGGCAATAAAATAACTGAAATCTGAAATTGAACTGATAATATAATAACTGAAATTAACTGGGAGTCAAAGATGATCTGGAGATATACTTACCTGCTGATACTGACTCAACTCCTTCAATATAGTAAGTAAAATAATTGTACGGCCTTATAAGGCTTGGTATATATAACTGCTCTGCCATAGTAGGCTCACTTATAGGCGCTCGGCCATACTAGGCTATGTATCTCGACCATGCTGGGCTCGCTCATAGGCGCTCGGCCACAGTAGGCTCGGTATATAACTTTCCATCTGATCAGAGGTTGCCCAATAGGGGCCTGCCCATCGATTATAGCTCGATGGTAATGAAAATACTGTAATACTGTATATATAGGCTTGCTGCTCTCTTGACTGAAAGAAGACAATACTAAAATTGAATATAGAGTCTCGATAAGGAATAATATTGTAACTTATGAGACTAGAATAGTGTGAATAAATTCATGAATATGAACTTCTCTTTTTGTCTCATTACTAACACATGTAGCTACGAGATCATGCCAAAATGAAGGAAGGCTTAGCCTTAACATACCTTATCACAATCTTTTCAATCACCAAGTTGAACTCACCTCTTCGCACCTTAATCTACAAGAATGATAATAATACTATCGTTAAGTTACGAAAGGTACAACTATCGCACAACGAACGACAAACCTATTTTGTATTAAAACGGGCAGCATCTCCCCTATAATATGCCCTTCCTCCAACTTCAAGATAACACCAACAATACAAGGACAGAACAATAACAACATATATACATCATTTTCCAGCCCTATATACACCATCAAATACTACAAAACAGCCCAACACACCCCAATCTCTTCGTACACAAAACGACCACCGTAGTAGTGTCAAACGACCCGAAAATGTTATGACGAACGACCAGCCAACCACCCTACATTTATATGGTGTTTATAAACCCCCTTCCTCCTCCAAAACTCCACAAAATAGTAATAAAACACGCAGCCCAACAGCAACACAAAACAGTCCACAAAACAGTCCGCTACAAGTGAATAACTCGAACTCACGGCTTCCGATCACCATCCCGTGAGTTCTTACAAGTATAGAACGACTTACCATGAATTTACAGAAGAAAAAATGGATGAAAGAGAGCAGTAAACTCACCTTATTTGTTGGATAACTCAGCTCCTATCTTGGTTCTTCAAACTCTAAGTTTTACCTCCAATTGGAACTTGAAAGGGAGAGAAAATCAATTAGGGTTTGTGGGAAATTTTTGGGAGGATTCTTTGCAGAGCTTATGTCTGGTTATTATGCTCTATTTTAAGTCTAATATATGAAGAAAATAGGCCCTTAAAAGGCCTCTTTGGACGACCCGAAATGGCCCATTTTTGGGCTTTCATTTAAGCAAGTAGGTGACACACCTACTTGTCACCTAGCAGCTTGCGCAGTATCGCAAAAATGCACATATCTCTCTACTCCGATGTCGTATTGACAAATGGTTTAATGCGTTGGAAAATAGACTCATAGATCTTTAATTTGATGGGTGGAACACACCATAACTCTAAGTATATTGGGAGAAAATTGCAGTTACATTTGACCCAAAGTTTCAGTAAAACTTATGAATGTAACTTGTGATGACTTTCATCGACTTTTGTTCCACAACTCGCTTGACTTAAAAACATAACACACGGATGTAATACGACTAATATAAATCATAACATAATCTCTTTATCATATTAATCACCCTAGTCTCACCCCAAAGGTACATGTTATAACATTCCCAACTTGTCGACTTTCGATGAAACATTGTTTTATTTAATTGCTTTAGCTTCTGAACTGTCCAACCCTCTTTGTACTTGTTGTTCATGATCTTCAATATTTGTAACCTCAGAGGTAACATGATTAACTTACTTTATATACTTTTAAATATTATCTTATTTTTTTGTCCTACATTAGTTTGCTTACGACGCATTTTTACATACGAAAATATAGGGTGTAACAGTTAAGGAGAAAGATATTCCAAAGACAGCATTCAGGACCAGATACGAGCACTTTGTGTTTCGTGTTATGTCATTCAGTTTGACTAATGCCCCAACAGTACTCATGGACTTGATGAACCATGTGTTCAGACTCTTTCTATATATGTTCGTGATTGTATTTATAGATAATATATTGGTTTATTCCCGTTCAGATGCTGAGCATGCAGATCATTTGCGTACGGTGCTCAGAGTTCTACAAAAAGGGAAGTTGTACGCAAAACTCTCTAAATGTGAATTCTGGTTGAATTCGGTAGCTTTCCTTAGGCATATTATTTTAGGTGCGGGTATCCGGGTTGATACACAGAAGATTGAGTCAATGAAGACTTGGCCTAGACCTACGACACTGACGGAGGTTCGTACCTTCCTGGGTTTGGCAGGTTATTACATGAGATTTGTATAGGGCATTTCTTCTCTTTCAGCACCATTGACAAAGTTGACTCAAAAGGCAGCTAAATTTCAGTGGACTGATGCTTGTGAGAGAAGTTTCCAGGCATTAAAGGACATACTAACTTCAGCACCGGTTCTGACATTCCTAGAGGGAACCGATGGCTATGCTATCTATTGTGATGCTTCGGGCATTGGATTGGGTTGTGTATTGATGCAGCAAGGTAAGGTTGTTGCTTATGCTTCTAGACAACTAAGAAAGCACGAAAAGAAGTACTCGATCCACAATTTAGAGTTGGTAGCAGTGATTCATGCACTAAAGATGTGGAGACAGTATTTCTATAGTATTCATGTTGATGTCTATATGGATCATAAGAGCCTTCAGTACATCTTCAAGAAAAAGGAATTGAATTTACGTCAGAGGAGATGGTTGGAGCTACTGAAAGACTATGACGTTGATATTTTATACCATCCAGGGAAGGAGAATATAGTAGCTGCCGCCCTCAGTGGTAGATCTATGGGTAGCCTGTCATATTTACAGCCAGAGAAGATTGAGATAGCCCATGAGATTCATCAGCTAGCTAGTCTTGGAGTTCGATTACTGGATTCAGGTGATACCAGAGTTACTATTCAGTGCACGGCAACATCCTCTTTAGTAACGGAAGTGAAGGAACACCAATATGAGGATCATGTGTTAGGTCATTACAGAGATACAACCCCTCAGAAGGAGAAGACACTATTTGAGATTACAGGAGATGGGGTCCTCAGATATCGAGGACGATTATGTGTCCCTAATATTGCAGGGCTGCGCCAGCAGGTTATGGGAGAAACTCACTATTCTCATTTTTCTGTTCATCCAGGAGCAACGAAGATGTATCATGATATCAAGGAAATATATTGGTGGGACGAAATGAAAAAGGATATAGCAGAGTTTGTTGCTCAGTGCCCTAATTGTCAGCAGGTTAAGATTGTGCATCAGAAACCCGGTGGATTATTGCAGGTTATAGAGACTCCGACTTGGAAATGGGAAGTAATTAATATGTTATTTGTTATAGGCGTACCTCGTACCCAGCTTAAGTTCGATTCTATATGGGTGATTGTTGAAAGACATACAAAATCAACCCATTTTCTACATGTTAGGACTATGTATTCAGTAGAGGATTATGCAAGGCTTTACATTAAGGAGATAGTACGAATTCATAGTCCCTATATCTATTATCTTGGATAGAGGTGCTCAGTTTACATCTAATTTATGGAGGTCCTTCCAAAAATGATTGGGGACTCAAGTAAGTTTTAGTACAACATTTCATCCCCAGAAAGATGGTCAGGCTGAGCGTACTATTCAGACACTTGAGGATATGTTACGAGCTTGTATTATAGACTTCAGGGGTAGCTGGGATGATCATCTGCCACTTATTGAGTTCGCGTATAATAATAGCTATCATTCCAGTATTTAGATAGCTTTATATGAAGCTCTTTACGGACGGAAGTGTAGGTCACCTATCGCATGGTTCGAGGTTGGGGAAACTAAGTTAGTAGGACCAGAGTTGGTACAGCATGCAGTTGAGAAGATTAAGCTTATACGGGAAAGGCTATTAGCACCTCAGAGTCGTCAGAAGTCCTATGCAGATAATCGACGATGAGACTTGGAGTTTCAGGTAGATGACTGGATATTCCTAAAGGTATCACCGATGAAAGGCGTTATGAGATTCGGTAAGAAAGGCAAGCTTAGCCTTCGGTACATTAGACCTTATAAGATTATACGTAGAGTAGGCCAGGTAGCATATGAGTTAGACTTGCCTTCCAACTTAGAGTCTGTACATCCAGTCTTTCATGTGTCTATGCTCCGTAAATGTTGGAGATCCTTCTAGAGTCATTCCAGTTGACGATGTTCTTGTCACAGAGTAACTATCATATGAGGAAGCTCCCATTGCTATACTAGATAGACAAGTTCGGAGATTAAGAACTAAGGACGTAGCTTCAGATAAAGTACTTTGGAGCAACAATAATATGGAATAGATGACTTGGGAAGCTGAAAAAGACATGAAGTCTAGGTGTCCTCACTTGATTCCGTTTCCAGAGGAGTATTAGACTGAGACATCACATCCTTTAGGTGCGTATAGGTTACTAGATTCTTATGTTAGTTACTGTCATTGGTTATGTGAGGCCATTATTGTTATTGATGAATATGGACCTGTGTGGCTTTGTATTAGTTGGTTTGCTATATGATAGGTTGGTAGTAAGTAGTTCAGTTTACAGAAGAGACTCTGGCAAAATTTTTGAAAGTCTCTAAGTGTTAACATTCGAGGACGACTGTTTCTATAGGGGGAAGGATGTTACATCCTGTGCTTTCGGTCTATGGCTTGAGTCACTCGGCATATGTAAATAGACCCGAGCCATGAAATAATTTTGGTCATATCTATGTATATAAATAAAGAGCACGGTGTATAAAAAAATGAAGTCCCGAAATGATGTAGGACTTATAATTGTGACGATGATGGTTAGGAACAATAGTTGGTGTTCGCAAAATAGGATACGGACTAGTGTTGATTACCTTGATAATGAGTATAATAAATGCGTTAAATAACTTGGTATATAATCAAATTGAGGTCAAAGAGTTTATTGTGTGCATTAGTTAAATTTTGGAGTATAGTGAAAGAAAGAACAAAAATGGAATTAGCTAAAGATGAAAAGGGACCCTTCCTTAATTAATTGTGGACACCTTTTCGCGTGGATGCATAATACCAAATGAGGAAATGACTCATTCATTCTACATAGGTGAGCTAGGGGTTGTATATAGGAGGTGGACAATTCATATATGCTATATAGGAGAAGTGGACCCCACGGTCCAAGGGGGTATGAGTTATCTTGAATTGAATTAGTTAGAATAGAGGCAGCAACGAAAGTTAGTTCCTTCTTATGGTATGAAAAGTTCTTTTACTTGAATTGAGGCAGCAAATTCAATTTATAGCAATGTTATTCAATTAAGATACGGGCTTTCCTCATCACTTCAATTTCGTTGTTCCCTCGTATCGCGTTATTGAATCGGGGTTACTTCAAAGTGAAGTATGGTGAAAGAAGAGGAGTTCTTGGCATATAAGATTGAGGTACTATACGGGATATGTTGGATGGGTTGTCAAGCGAATCGGCTCAGGTATGTTAAGGCTATCCCTTCTTTCCTTTTGGCATATCATAAATGCCTCTATTCTTAGAAGCACTAGGAGTGCCTATGTTGTTGATTCCCTATGTGTCTTATTATTATATCTTCTGTTCATGGGTTTTAGAAAAATACGTAGTTGATAAAGTTTATCCGAACGCATACTGATCTTATGACATTCTGAGAGATCTTATTGACTTACTTCTTATGCATTGCATTCATTTATACATGTACATTGACTCATGACCATATAGAATTATATACGCGTATATTATATGTATATGGGGTATGGAGAAATGTTATGGCATTATATACGCACCATCACCTGATCAGTTGGTATACGTTGATGATTTCGCCCACAAAGGCCGCGATAATATGATGGGATGCACTCAGAGACTTGATGATGTTATGTATGCATATACCTATGCATGATATGACATTTATATGCATATTCATGACACTATAAATGTTTCATGATTCACAAACCTATTCAGACTCATAGGCTGAGTCCTTTACTCTATGTTTCTTTTCTGTCTTTTATGTACTGATTTTCATGCCTTACATACTCCGTACATTATTCCTACTGATGCCCTATTTCCTGGGGCCTGCGTTTCATGCCTGCAGGTGCAGGTAGGCAGGCTGACGGTCCCCCTTCTTAGGATCCTTGCTCAGTGAGATTTGGTGTACTCCATTTGATCCAGAGCTTCTTTTGAGTTTTGGTACGATATGTTTATAGACATATATGGGTATGACGGGGCCCCGTCCCATCCTTTATACATTTATATATTCTATTAGAGGTTTGTAGACAGTTATGTATAGTTGGATAGCATGTGTCCTTGTCGGCTCGCCCTGCCGTATTAGATTTGTAGACTGTCATGTATAGTTGGATAGCATGTGGCCTTGTCGGCTCGCCCTACCGTATTCCATATATATATGTACATATGTCTTTTGGGCACGCTTTCTCGCGTATGTTATTCACATGATTCAGTAGTTTACTGCCAGACGTTAGGCATGACCTACACTTATTTCATATTTTATCTTAGAGGTATACTTAGGGGTGTTCGATAGGTAGGCTCGGGTACTCGTCATGGCCCATCGGTTTGGGGCGTGACACATGCATTCCTCCATTTTGTGCACTCATTCATGTAATGTTTGCTTCATTGTTTTTCTCCATATTCTCAACTTCATCACTCCACAAATGTTATCCAGATGTACTTCATTGTCAGCTGCATTCACTTTGGTTGACTCATCAAAAGTTTGTGAGGGAATATCTTGGAATGATTGATTAACAATCACATTGAGTTGACTCAATTCTTCTTTGCTTGTACCAAATCTTTTATGCACCCATTCAATAGACAAATCTTTCTTATTAGTCTCCTCAACCCCTGTATCATTAGGATTAGGAGTCTTGTCTTTAGACGTACTTGGAATCCCATCCTTCTTTGGACTAGTTGCCTTAGTAGCAATAGGATTTGACTTTCTCTCCTTGTCTGCGTCAGCTTTCTCATTCTTTAACACCTGCAACGCTGCTTCTTTCTTCACCTGTATGGCTTCCTCAATTTCACCTTTCTCCGATAGTTCAAACTTATTAGTAGTTTGAACTGGAACCTTAGACTCCACATTCACAGCTTCCTTCCCAGTAACCTCACTATCCTTATTCTCTTCATTGTTTCCAGCATTGTTCTTCTTTGGTCTGTTAACTTTTATGTCAATCCATTTACCATTTGGATAACCAACTACTTTGCCACTAGTTATTATCCTTATTGGTGGTTTAATGTTGTTCAATTGCACCTGTTTTTTGTCATGGCCTTCATCATGATCCTTCTCTTGAATTTGACCTTGCTTTTCCACAACTAGAATAAGTTCAAGGTGTAGCCTCCTACATTCGTCTTCGTTATGTCCCTGCAGTGTACATTCCATGCAATATATAAGAACGTAATCATATTGAATCTTCACCCACTCAGTTCTAATTTCTCCATTTATTTCATTCTCAAGAGCCATCCTCACCTTTTTAGGTAAAGCTGCAAGAAGATCCCATTGAACTTTTACCCTTGCACATCTTGGACTTGTCTTGTTGATAGTTACCATATCTAAATGCATATGTTTCCCAACTGCTGAGGCTAAGGGGAAAAGGAATTCCTTCACAAAATATGTTGGTAACAAATTTGGAAATGAGATCCATGACTGGGCCAAAGGAGTTTCCTTAGATGCTTTGAAGTTAGAATCATATATAAGAGGTCGCATTTGATATTGGTAACCATCCTTGTCCTTCAAGTAATATGCACTCTTGGACGCTAAATTCACAAAGTCCTCAAATAATGTCAGTCTAATCAGCACATGCTTCTCTCGTAGAAATCAAATATTACATTCACATTTTATTCCACATTGAGATGGAATAATTCTACGTTATTCATGAAGCTCAGGACATTCATAAGAAAACTTACCAATGACAGCATATTGGAGTCCTTCAATTATGTTCATTCGATTTACCTCTGATTCAATCCACTTAATAAGTGGTTCTCTATGTAGAAACTGGACTAGTTTGATAGGAATAAGAGTAGCAGTTTTGGAAGTAGGGTTTACGTGCATGTTTGCATTTAATGAACTAGGTTTAAGTAGGTTTGAGAAATCTAATGGTTGTGATATGTTTGGATTTGGATTGTTGGGTGTAATAGGGTTGTGAGAAGGCTGACCAGCCATGGAAACAGGTCGGCCGACGGCCGGCGAGGCCATGGGAACACTCGCGATGGCAGTCAACTACTATCTTCGCAAATCGCTAGGGCAATCGCCAACTTCTCCTTTTTTTTTCCTTATTTTTTTCATTTTTTTTATATTTTCTATTTTTTCATTTTTTGCTGTTATTTTTTCACATTTTTCCTTTCTAATAAAATTATGCCCTCTTTTTCATTTTCTTATTTTTTTCCCCTTTTTTATTATTTTCTCTTCTTTTTTCATTCTTTTTTTATTCTTTCTACTAGCAACCCCCTCACTCTTTTTACTTTTTTTTTTTAAGTTTTTTTATTTTTTAATTTGTTTTTTATTTTTCTTAATTTTATTATTTCCACTAAAATCTCTCCGTCAAAAAATATTTTGTCGCTTTTTTTCTTTTTTATTATTATTATTCATCTTAATTGTTTCTGTCATTTTCTTGTGAAAATTTTCCGCCAAAAACTGTTATCACTTTCGCTTTTATTTTTATTTATCTTTTAAATAAATAACTGAGTTTTACAATTTGTATTGGGATCTTTCGACATGATCACTAATCGATTATAATTACCAAGAGTTACAATGTTACTCTTTTTTATTCTTTTAATTTCTTATTTAATATTTATAGATATGTTTTTTGCATTTTATTTAAGAAATTTTAGATTGTTTAAATTAAAGAATTTATCACTCTTCTTTTCTTTTTTGCTATTTATTATTAAATCGGTAATCCTAAAATTTTGTACTACGCTAATCATAGTATACAAATGTATAGTATACCAAGATTATTAAGAATATCATCATTAAACTATGGTATACCAATATGTAGTATACCAAGAATATTGAGAATTGTAACGACTCGGTCGGTCATTTTGAGAATTAGCGTCTCGTTCGGTGTCTTAAGATCTTGAGTAGCTTTGTATTATGTATTATGACTTACGTGTATGGTCGGATTCAGTTTTCGGGCAATTCGGGATTGATTTGGAAGAATTATTCTTGTTTTGGAAACTGAGGTGGTAAAACTTGACCGGAGTTTGACTTTTGTGTAGACGACTCCAGAATGGTATTTTGATGATTCCAATAGCCTCGTATGGTAATTTTGTACTTAGGCGAATGTCCGGATTTAAATTTGGAGGTCCGTAGGTTGATTTGATGCATTTTAGCACAAGTTGGAAGGTTTTGAAGGTTGAGAGGTTTGACCGTAAGTTGATTCTGTTGATATCGTGTTCAGATTTTGATTCCTGGAGTTGGTATAGCTTCATTGTGTCATTTGAGCTTCGCATGCAAAATTTGAGGTCATACCAGGTTGATTTGATATGATTCAGCGTGAGTTGTAGAAGCTAAAAGTTTATTAGTTCATTAGGTTTCAATTTAGGTGTAATTCATAGTTTTGATGTTGTTTAATGTGATTTGAGGCCTCGAGCAGGTCCGAATTATGTTATGGATCTTGTTGGTACATTCGGATAGGGTCCTTGGTGCCTCGGGTGTGTTTCGGATAGGCTACGGGGCATTTCGTCCTATTTTGGATTGTTGTTCTGATATCTGGTGTCTTCTTATTTGCGATCGCAAGTTGATTGTCACGTTCGTGTAGGGATTTGGGAGGCAGGATTAGTTGCTCTTCGCGCTCACGAAGATAGAGCTGAATTCT